>NC_054478.1:141400191-141750191 GCF_017639515.1 Carcharodon carcharias | reverse complement strand
GTTGAGCTAGCAACATGAATTTTCATTGTTAGCATGGACATTGTTCACAAGTCCAAGGAATACTCCTGACCTTCTAAGTTTGTGTTTTGAAAAGGTTTAATTACAGTTAAATAATGCTGTATATTGGAAGGTAACACAAGTGACAACTTCTGAAAGCATTTCTGCTTGGCATGATCTGCTGCTGTGCGCATTGCACACATGAGGTGTAAAGATCCCCCTTTCATTTCACAGGTCTCAATAGGCTGATCAAAGTTACTCTGAAGCATGATTAATCACATCAGCTCTCTGAAGATTTGGCTCTTTTCCCTAGGTATTCCAAGTCATTTTTCATATCTGGGCACATCTACAGTATTTTCTCTGCTCTAAGTCACATCTGTTTCGCTACTCCCATGTTCGCAGTTCGCAATAATCTTGCGCATCAACTCGGATACAAACAGCAAATACACAATGATGGTGTTTTTTTTAATGTATTCGTTCCTCATACCTCTAATTTCTGCAGCAGCAAGTCATATTGGAGCATTTACATCTTACTCACCCAACTGACTGTTTTTCATGCGTTAGCCTCAACAGCAAATGCCCACAGGCTATTCAATTATGACTATTCAACCATTAGGATTACTGCCTCAATTGAAATCCACTAGCATGCCTTTCAACAAGGCTCCAGAAACTGCATATCATCATGAACATTGGTTGATTTGCTCCTCCCTTGCCAACAAATACTCAGGTTTACTGTCTGGCGCCCAGTATCACTTCAATTGAGGACAGCTAACTCAGCACAGATCAATGTTTAAAAACTGAGGACAATGATTGTTACAAACAGTCCAATTTAAAAACACTAATCACACTGCTCAAGTGAGCTGCTGTTGTTGGAGCTGCTCCCAAAAGCATCAGCAGCTGAACCACATGCAAAGGTGGGAAGCAATACATATTTACAAGGGATTCTTTACAGGTTTTGCATCTGCAATGGCACAGGGTGAAACCATCTCAGAAGCAGCTCAAGATTACTCAATGCACAAAATTACAGAAGAGAAGCACAGGAGGCTGTCACTTCAGGCCATCCTATCTGGGCAGAACACTGCTAGTTCTGTGCTGGAGCTACATATGGTACTTCCTTATTCCTAAATGCTCTCTATGGCTTTTAATATTTTTCTTCCTCTTAAAAGTCGATCCAAATAGATTTCACAGCCACCTTTGATAAACATTTCTTATTCCAAATTCCAAAAATCCGTTATATCATACTACATCTAAATTCCCCCATGGCATTTCTAGCACTAATCCTAAACTTATGCCCTCTTTTTTATCAAGTCCTTGAGCAACTCATATAATCATTCACTATTTACCCTCTCAAATCCTTTCAGTTTTGAACACTATTAGATCACTCTTTAATCTTCTTTGCACCGGTGAATAGAGCCCCAGATTTTCAAGTCTCTCATCATAAGTATATCCTCTCATCCCTCACATTATCCTAATGAATTAACATTTTCTACTTCTCCAAAATCCCCTGCGCACAGTCATGCAACTATGGCATAACCTTGCTTTTGTCTTCAGTTTACACTACAAATAGAATCCAGGATCCCACCTGTACCCTTATGACTTTATTTTCCACATACAGCTCAGCTGTTAAAGATCTGTGAATCAGCACCTCTGAATCTGGGTTCCTTCATTCAGGAATGGAGTGGATAAACTTCCTGGTACTTCATAGAAACTTGTTTGAAGACTAAGGTCCCATGAAGGTAAAGTTGTTACTTGGACAATGGCTAAAGATAGAAGACACAGGGTACATTGTACACAGCACTGTGGGTGTACCTAAAACACATGGACTGCAGCGGTTCAAGGTGGCAGCTCACCACCACTTTCTCAAGGGCAATTAGGATTGGGCAATAAATGCTGGCCTAGCCACAAATTCCAAAAATCCACATCCCATAAATTAACAGAAAAAGGTTATATTTCCCATCTCCCTTTTCACAAAGTGTACCTCACATTTGTCTTCATTAGGTACCTGACCAACAGTCTAGCCTGTCTCCGTTCTCCTATAGCCAATTGGATTCTTCCTTAATTTGTCACACACCATAGTATAAGAAAACATTGATCTCTCTCTGCATGCCCAAATAATTTTAGAACAAAATGTCCCAACACAGATCCTAGGGAAATACACCAGCTTCACCTTGATAATTCAAAAAATTCCATTTATTCCTGTATACTTTCTACCCTAAGCCATCTCATTATCCAGAGCGACCACTTTACTTCCAAGGGGGTGGATATAGAAGATAACAAAGAACAATTACATTAATAGGGATAGCCTACAGACCATCTGATATCATAAGATGGTGGTGGAAAAAATATGCTAACAAATTAGGAAAATGAGTAAAAAAAACAGCATATTAAGGGAGATTTCATGTACCCCAAAATTAATTGGCCAGAAGGGATAGGTAAAAGGGATAGAAGTGTTCCCACAAAATGTACAGGACTCCTTTCTAAACCAGTATTTTAAAAACCCATGGGAGGATTTGCTATTTGATCTACCACTGGGAGATGAAGCAAAGTAGATAATACGAGTGAAAGTAAGGGAACATCTTGGCATTAGCAATCATAATATAACTGTTTTAGATAATAGAGAAGGACATAAGCATAACAAAGACCAGAGTAAGGGTAATTAAAGAAGAGCTGATTTTGAAGGGCTGTGAATAGAACTTAGTAGAATTAAATGGATAATAGTGACAATTATCTGAAAAGGCATTAGGAAACATTTAAAATATTGTTCAACGCAGCACAGGAAAAATTTCACCAAAAAAATAAACATGAACTCAAACACTAATGAGACACCATGGATAAATAAAAGCATATGGGAACAAGGCAATGAAAAGAGGCATACACTAAGTACATGGACAGCAGGGGAGAGCATGACAAGGGAGAATATGAAGAGACAAGGAAAAGAGTAAAAAAAAATTGGGATGGCAAAGAGAAATTATGAAATTAAATTACCAAGGACCATAAAGTAAAATATTCTACAGGCACAATTTTTAAAAAAAGGAAACTAGAGTTGGAAAGAGAATCACCAAGGGATGGTCAAAAATAAAATCACAGGTAGTGATAGCGAAATGGCAGAAATATTATATATTTTGCTTCAGTATTTACCAGGGAAATCAATCTGGTGGACTTGACATTGGAAGGTGAGATTTGAAATGATATAGCTGCATTGAAAATAGAGGAGAAATATTATTGCTGGAAAGGAGACTTTTTTTGGTTGAAGTTTTTTGTCTTTCGCTCATCAGGAATGCACTCTCAGCACTCTCCTCACACCATATAAATTGCTGTTCTCTTTACATTTGGTATTCTTGCGAATTGTCCTGATATGAGGGCAAGTTGAAAAGCTTCAACAAAAAAATCTTTTTTTCAGTAATATTCAAGTTCTGTACTACCAAACAACTATTTGTATACTGGAGGAATATAAAATAAATTAATCAAAGCCAGGATAAAATCCCTGGTCTGGAAAGAATGCATGTTCAAAGAATCTAGCCAACAGACAGCAAAAGCACTATGACACATATCTAATAATTCATTAGAAAAAAGCTGTAGTCCTAGAGAACAGACACCTAGCTAATGTTGCACCTATAGTCAAGAGAAATAGAACATTTTCAGAGAATAATAGACCAGTGTAACATTTCTAATACAAAAAATAATGGAAATCCTTAAAAAAAAATAGAAAAACATCTAGAAATAAAAATATTTAATTAGTTAACATGCATTTCAAAAAGGAAATGCTTGTTTGAGCAACTTCTAGAATTCTTCAAAGAGAAGAGGTAAGGGTAATGCAGTCAATACAGTATTTCTGAAATGCCTGCAATTAAGGTACCACGTAATAAACAAATGAATGAGGTCAGGGCACACAACAGAATTGACAGTTAGCTGGCTGCAAGAGCACAGCACAGCAGAGTTAAAGGGTACCCATTCAGGCTGGTAGAAGGTTGAAACTGGAGGTTTCACAAGGATTATTGCTGGGCCCATTGTTGTTCATTGTTTATATTAAAGATTCAAATCAGAAACAATCCCCAAAGTTTGTGATTACACTAACTTGGGAGGGAAAAATCAACACTGCAGAGAGCTGCAACAAGTTACAAGAAAAGTCACAGAATCAACGGCACAGAAGGAGGCCTTTCCATCTATTGAGTCGATACCTAAGATCAATAAACTTGCAGAATGGGAGTATAATTGACAAATGAATTTCAACAGAAATGCGACGTATTGTATTTTGGTCAGGAAAATAAGGCACATGTTTGGAAAATAAGAAACAAAATTGCGTAGAGGGGCGAAGGGATCTGGGAATACAAATACACAAATCACTAAACTTTGTGATATGGGCAATAGGCCATAGCAAAAGAAAACCAGCACTAGGGTTTATTTCCAGAAGGTGAAAAGTAGAATTTAAAAGTAGAGAGGGTGAAAAAAGATTTGCAAGAATGATACCAGAACTGAAAGGTTATACCTATCAGGAAAGGATAAACAGGCCAGATCTATTCTCTCCAAGAGAAAAGGCTGAGTGGTGACCTAATAGGAGATCTTTTAAAAAAAAACTTAAATGTTTTGATAGAGCAGACAGACAGAGAATGTTTCCATTGATGGGGAAGAATAAAACTAGAGCAAATCAATAGAGGCTAACCACCAAAAAATTAAATAGGGAATTTCAAAGAAACATCTTTACCCAGTGGGGAACTCACTATCAGAGAGTAGCTGGGCTAATAGTACAAATGCATTTAAGCTAGATAAGCGCAGGAGGGACAAGGGAACAGAGGATTATGCTGACAGAGTTAGATGGAGGATGGGAAGAGGTTCAAATGAAGCATAAACACCAGGATGACTGGTGCCTGTTCCCTGCTGTATATTCTATGTAACGTAGCTCTTCAGCTGCCTAAAGCTGGAACAGGTCGTTTGATTATAGTCTCAGGGACTGAAAGTGGTGGGAGCAAAGAGGAAAAGACAAGTTACTGAAATTATAATTGCTATCAAGTTCTTTACTTTACTATAAAGCTTTCCATTCCTGACATCATTTTGTGCAAGAAAGGTAATCAATGCACAACTGGAGGGCTAGAATGCAAAAGGAAGTTTAGCTACAGCTATGCCCTGGTTGGACCAGATCTGAAGTACTGTGCACTATTCTGGGCACTGCACTTTAGAAACAATGTATTGCAGGTCACGATATATAAGTCAACCTATGAAGCTTCAAAAAGTCCTTCCAAAAATGGAGGTCGACTTGTATGCAGAGCATAAAACATGAACTGTCAGTGTTGGCGTAGTTGGTCACCATTTTGAAATGTCAAAAAAACCATCAGTATAATTCAAATTATATCAACGTGACAAGTTCCATTGAATAAATGAATTCTACAAGGGTATCTTTAACCACAATCAAAATGTTTTAAAATCCGTCAAAAATTCACTGTCTGAGGCATCAGATGTAGAGTTCATCGGATTAATTAGGAGTCACTTTAGTTATGGCATCATCATAAGGATTCCATTCGGGATCAGGTTTGGTGCTTGCGTTTTTAACGCTGTCTGATGAAGAATCGCTGGAAACTGGTGATTTTGAATCACTTGCTGAGCAATCTTGGTCTTCCACCTCAACAATGGACATTTTTGTTCCATAAAGCAGCTACACCAACTAGCTGTTGCTCTGAAATCTTTGTTGGACTCAGGGTTTGATGATGACGACCACAAAAGCCATTGCCAATTGTCGTAAAAACCCACTTGGTTCACTAATGTCCTATAGGGAAGGAGATCTGCTGTCCTTACCTGGTCTGACCTACATGTGACTCCAGACCCACGGCAATGTGGTTGGCTCTTAACGGCCCTCTGAACAGGGCAATAAATGCAGGCATAGCCAGTGACACCCACATCCCATGAACGTATAGAAAAAAAAAATCCCATTGTGTTGACTTAGAAATGCACGTTTTACTCAATCGGAGGTGAAAAATTGAGGGAGACTCCCAACGCAAGTATAGCATTTCTTAGCAAAAATGACTTGACCTCCAAGTATAGACCTAAAAATGATTCCTGCTGCCAAAGAAATTGGGTCCTCTTATACACTGGGTCGACTTATACACTACAATCCATGGTATTGGCCTTGGAAGGAGTGCAGCACAGATTCATGAGAATGTTAAGTGTCCCAAGGATTAAATGATGAGGGGTGATTACTTACATAAGCTAAGCTTGTAATCGCTGCAATATAGATGATGATTTGATTGAGATTTTTGGCAATTTGAAAGCAGTTGACAGGGTAGAGAGAGAAAACCTTTTGCTGCTTGTGCGGGGGTGTCTAACATAAGGGGGAATAATCTTAATATCAGAACCAGGCATTCAGAACAGTAGGTAAGAAACACTTCTTCATGCAAAGGGTGGTAGAAGTGTGGGGCACTTTCCCACAAAAAGATGTTAACTCAATAATTAAAATCTGAGATTGACAGATTTTTGTTAAAGGTTTAAAATGAAATATAGCCAAGTCAGGTGAATGGACTTAAGATACAAATCAGCAATAACCTCTGTGAATGATGGAACAGGCTCAAAGCCTACTCTTATTCACAATTATAGATCTGTGCAGCCCCATTCTTCCAATATTAAAACATGTGAATTTGTAATAAAATATACTGAATTTGGTGTTTTTCAATGTAGCTTCCACACTGTTAATGAACGAAAATTAAACTTTCATCCTCAACTGCCCTCATAATTAAACAATGCACTAAAATAGCAACTTAGAGTCATGGAGGTCTACAGCACAGAAAAAGGCCCTTCAGCCCATCGAGTCTGCGCCAGTCAAACAAGTACCTAACTATTTTAATCCCATTTTCCAGCACTAGGCCCACAGCCTTGTATGCCATAGCATCGCAAGTGCACATCCAAATGCTTCTTAAATATAATTGTCAGGATGCTTTCTCAAAATGAAATTGGGTCCTAGATTACTCAAAAACACTGCCTGTGAGTCACATACTGGAACATGTTGATAACTGGATTCACGTACTAAATGTTCATTCAAACATAAATGTGTAGCTGTGCCTTTAATAATAGGAGGGAGGAAAATAATGGTGCCTAAATCATGACTGCATATACTTGTTTCAATTTTATGTGCCATTTTTTGCAATGACAATACTCTATTCAGGCTCTTATTTATAAGTGGACTAAACTGAAACAATACAAGAGAAACACCCCATACCACACTAGCATCAACCAGTAAAGATGCTTTAGCTCAAATTGTTGCAGAATGCACTTCTGGGGTGAGGTAGGAGAAAACAAAATTTTTAAAATGGCAAACAGGATAGACTATTAACTTCTCCAACTCAAATTTTGAAAAGAATATACATATTTTAAAAAATGAGCATTTAATCTTCTTCTGAGGGAATGCAGCTCCACACCTTAAAATTAATTTTTCAGGGTCAGCAGGTTGATCAACAGTAATTATGACTTAGCATGCCATGAAACTCATTTAATCCTGATTGATCCCAATTGGACAAGGCTTAAATTTAAGTATTTCACTGGTATTTAACATAAGAATAGCAGGGGAGGGGAGTAAATGGTTTAACTTCATGCCTTAAAATGGTAATCTCTGGCGATTCCATTGGTAAAGACTATCAACAACATGTACCCTGTGGAGGAGCAGGGTACATCCGAAAGCAACTTCGATTTCTGCATTTATCAACACATGTGCGACCCCAGAAATTACTGCCTGTTTTACCCAGTAAGCACTGACATCCTCACCATTATTATTACTGCAAATTCAGAGTTGATATCTTAATGGTACAATTAAGCTCATCACAATCCACCCTTTCTTTCTACTTCAGTGCTCTATTCTGTCTTTACAACAAGGTTTTATCAAACTGTGACATTACTATGAGGAAGGGAATTTAAATATTGTTGGGTCATCAGGTGACTGGGTTCACCATCAGGGAAAACATTTTCTGAAGCCCAAAAGTAGAGGAAAAGCTCCAATTGTACGTTCCTAATATGAACAAAGCAAGCAGTGCTGTGTTAAAACAAATCTTCATGGTTCCATGAACTATTCTATTGAATTAAACACGCTTCATGCTCTGTTGATCCTCACCGCTGCCACACTAATTTTTTTATAAAAATATTTCAGATCATTTTTATTCATACCACTAGATGAGGAGAATCATGATGACCATCTCCACCTGACAAGAGGGTACAGCACGAATTACCCAACAGAACTCATTTAGGCAGAGAGTATAATAATATAAAGGGAAAGATCATGACTTACTGTATTAACTATATCTGTAATGATAATTCAGAATTCTGGCCAATGAAATATAACAATTTGAGATTAACTGCACTGCATTTCAATAGGTACAGTGCCACACTAAAGCAAATTGAACCTTAAATCAAAAAGCAACATAATTTCTCATGAATCACCACAAAAATATTAGATCCAAAAGGTCAAAGGATTGAGATTCCCCACCTTATCCAGATTTTTGAAAGACATTTCATGCTTCAGTTGCATTTACTGTAATATTTCAAATAGATCATTATGTATTTGCGGTCTAGGTACAATTTGTTCAATTTTTTAGTCTATTACCAACCCTGTACCTTAATTGCACAGCTATGCCACCACAAAAAACTTGTTACCTTGGCTAGGTTTAAAAGATGTGCCCTCCCTTACCCCCACCCAGTTAGCTCTGTTTGGGAATTTAAAAATAAGCCTAAAAGAAACCCTGACCATAATCATCCTTCTGATTTTAGTAGTCAGTTGAGATTAAAATAAGGTTAATTTATTTACATCCAAAGCAACAAGAGATGAATTCGATGGTGCATTTGAGCTAAGCTGGTCACAATCCATTTTTTTCACCTTCCAACACTTTCTTTACCAAGGATGGTCGACAAGGTTACGGAGGTGGAAATAGGTGGTCTTAGTGATGGCAAGTATGCGGTTGGAAGTTCAACTTCGGGTTAAATATGACGCTAAGATTGCAAAGAGACTGATTTAGTTTCAGACTGTTGCCAAGCAGAAGGATGGAGTCAGTAGCTAGGAAACATAGTTTGGAGCGGAGACCAAATGGCTTCAATCTTTTCAATATATAACTGCACTTGTAAAACATAAAGCATGAATAGGTGGAAATAAGATATAGAAGTAAATGTAAGTTTATTACCAGTTTCTGCAATAATTTAGGTAAGTTTGGTAGCATCCTAAAGATTATAATTTTTTGTAAAGATTTTTGCATTCTATTTGCACTGTTTTCTCATAACACAACTGTTTAGCATTTCTCTGGTCTTATCACGGATGAGCATATTCTCATACCATTATTTTGTGCATTTCACAACAGCCACTGCTCCTCTGGCCCAAGGCCTACATCAGATCAGTGCAGTACATCAACTTCTTTGTGGCTACAGCATCAGACCACCCAGTTCCTGTCAAAGCCCCAGACATAATCCTGGATAAAACTGTTTAATCTGACTGAATCTCCTACCCTTCTCAAATCCTCTCATCTTGACCAAGCACTTGACCACACTGAATATTAGTACAACTTAACTGAACCGCATAGCTATTTGAGAAAAATGGAAGCCAAAGGGGCAACCTTCAGAAAAGGGCAACATTTTTCTCAGTTTGATCATTTTAACAGAACAATATGAATAAAACTGCTCAGCGCTATTAAGTTTTTCACCATTGTTTAGCAGTGATGAGGGTTTGTAGCCCTCCAAATACAGATGAATGGACAAAGGCAAAAATTTCTGTGAAAGGCCTGCTGTTGATTGTTAAAGGTTATTTGAGAAAACTATAAAGCATTCTACCAGCATAGTTAAATTCTAAGGAAAAGCTTATACTACAGATAAAATCTGGATTTAGTGATCATGAGAACAGATGATTTCAGATATCGCAGCAGTGACAAAAAAAGTGAATACCCCAACAGTGAGGGGAAAATTTTGAATGATTGTGGCGTATCCCTTAAATTATAAATATGTGGAGCTGAAGGAAGAGAATTACTGAATAAAGGCATTAAGAACTTGCTTCTTTCACTATGTATCTAAGTTCAGTGCACTGCAAGTCTAAATTGCCCATTTAATTTTGCACTTGTGCAGCATCTAATCAATATCAATTGCAGTATTTCAGAATTGGTGTAAGGAGAGTAAATGTTCACCTTAGATGTGGTTTGTGGAAGAAAGGGAAGGGTGGTAAAAGGTATGAATGTTTAAAGGACAGTTAAGGGGGGTGGTGGGCACAGTGGTTCATACCCAGTGAGCAATTTTGTAAATTAAATGACACCATACGGCACTTGTATATACTCCAGACGGAATGATATGCGTGCCAAGAGGCACAGTTTGCACTGGCTTTCATACATGACCACTTTTGTGTCAGAATGAGCAGTACAATCATATCCTTTAAGATATCTTTTTCAATTGTGGCCTTGCAGTAAAAATTGGTCATGGATATTTGAACCTTTGGTCTTTATGTGATGCAAAGACGTGAGGGAGGCACATAAAATTTTAATCCATATTCATATTAATTTATATGCATCTTAAGTACTGATATGAACAAATCTTGATGTACCAATTTAGCATTTATCCAGAAATGAGGTAGCAGTATTAAAAACAGCCCTTTTTAAAACCTCCACTCCACAAATTCAAACAGGATAAGCCAAACAAGAAACGAACAAGCACAGATTGGATCAAGATGCCTTAAGTCTGAGAGTCTGAGCTCTGCAACTGGTCATGGTCCATAATGTGGACATTCTCAATAGAAGTGGTTACTGAAAAATCATTGTTAAACCTAGATAAATATTTAAAATTCGAACAAATAGGATATAAGCATAGTGCTGAGTTTAATATAATAAATGTTGCATTTCTTGTAAACTCACAGATTTCCATTTCACTGATAATTGCAGCCAATAGTCGCTACCAGCCTTTGCTCTTAGCCCCACCAGTGCATCTGGGATCAATCTATTTTAGTATGTTCAGTAGATGCTGTTTCCTTTGACAGAGGGACCAGGGAAGAGATGATGAACTTGATATTTGCTTATAAGTCCACAGATAGGCCTCTCCAAAAATAATAGTTAGCATAGCTGATAAAAGGGACAAAACATCAGCTAGCAGCATTTCTTCATTCTTCTAACCTGCAACCTTCCAGAGTTTATCATCAGTCCGTTTTGTCACCAGGGGAAGCAGTTCTTTTCCTGCTGTCTAGATTACCTTGCAGAGACAGGATTGGAGGCAAAGAGACTTTGGCGTGAGGAAGCCCTTCTCAAGTCACCGGCCAAGTTTAGTCGCTGGGAGTTCTCTTTATACGCTGTCATGCTTTGTACCCTGGTTTGTGATAGTACAGGCTTTCAAACAAGGTCAAATGCAAAATACTGCGGACGCTAGAAATCAGAAACAAAAGCAGAAAATGCTGGAAAAACTCAGCAGATCTAGCAGCATCTGTGGAGAAAGAGTTAACGTTTCAAGTCCATATGACCCTTCTTCAGAGCTGACAGATGCTGCTAGACCTGCTGAGTTTTTCCAGGATTTTGTTTTTCTTTCACACAATGTGTTGGTTCCCTAACAAAAAAAAACAAATCACTATTATCTCTGCCAATAGGTTACATGCACCAAATTGGGCTGTTCTGTCTGCTGGCATGACCTTCAGCCATACACATTCGAATTTCACTTAAAAAGCTCTTCAAAATGAAAGGCATCTTAGTGCTTTGCTGGGAGCTCTCAAGTTAGATAGCAAAGTGCCATCCCCTAGATGACAGATCATGCAAACCTTGCTTTCACAGTGAGCTGGTTTGAAAGGGTATACAACAGCAGAGATTTTCTCTGAAGGCATCTTAGGAGATTCTTGTTTTAACCTGAACCAGAGTTGACTGCCCCATGATTCTGGAGACAGTCTGGGCTGATCCTTGCTTGAAAGTCCATCTGCCAACATACCAATCTGTTAACACAGTCAGCGGGAATAGGGTTCACATCTGGCAGTCAACAGTTTAGTTGGCAAGTGATGGATACAAAATTTCAGCTCAGGTTTCCTGACTCCACATGATCCTATCAATTGTCACTAGGAACGACATTCCCACATTTTTGCTGAAACTCCCTGGCTGATGTTCCAGAGGACATATTTGATGATGGTTCAAGAAATTGAATATTACAAAGGACCTGCCCCAGTGCAATCTTATAATTAATTTAGAGCATATAGGCTATTTTAAATTCATTCATGGGAAGTTGCTAACACCAGCAAGGTCAGCATTTATCATCCACCTCTAATTTCCAGAAGGTGATGAGCTGCCTTCAACTCCTGCAGTTCATGTGGTGTAGATACACCCACAGTGCTGTTGGGTGGGTTCCAACATTTTGACCGAATGACAGTGATAGAATGGTAATATATTTCCAAGTCAGGTTGGTGAGTGACTTGGAAGAGAATTTGTAGTGATAGTGTTCCCATGTGTGAGCTGCCATTGTTCGAAGTGGTAAATTTTGTGGATTTCAAAAGCACTGTCGAAGGAGTCTTGGCGAGTTGCTACATAGTGCATCCTGTGTGTGGTACATGCCTTTGTCAACAGTATGCTGGTGGTGGAGGGAGTGAATCTCTAACCTGCACTCAGCCAAGTAAGTGACATTTGCTTTGCTGATGGTGGAAAAGCTTCAGGAAGTTGGGAGGTGCATTACTCACGCAGCATTCTCAGCCTCCCATCTGCCCTTGTAGCCACAGTATTTAAGTGGCTGGTCTAGTTAAGCTTCTGGTCAATGGTAACCCCCCACAATGTTGATAGTCAGGCATTCAGCAATAGGAATACAGTTGAATGTCAAAGGGAAATGGCTAGATTCTCTCTTGTTGGAGATGGCCATTTCCTGGCTTTGCGGCACGTGAATGTTATTTGCCACTTATCAGCACAAGCCTGAATGTTGTCCATGTATTGCTTCATTATAGGAGGAATTGTTAGAAAACATCATGACTTTTGACCCTATGATGGGAGGAAAGGTTATTAGTAAAGCAGCTGAAGATGGTTGGGCCAAGTCTTGTAATGATGTCCTGTGGTTGAAATAATTGGTCTCCAACAACCACCCAATGGAGAATTTTACCAGATTCTCACTGATGTCTATTTCACCAGGGTTCCTTAATGCCGTGCATGGTCAATTGCTGCCTTGATGGCAACAGCAGTCAACTGGAATCCAGCTGTTTTGTCCAGACAACAAACTCTTAAAAGGGTGGGGTACACTTTGTCCCTTAAACAGTTTAAGACATATTGAACAGGCAAAGAACACTGGCCAGCACGTGAATGGAATAAAGCAGGGAACAGATTTGATCCCTCCAGAAGGGATGGCATGTACTGACTAAAGTGCTGAGTAATGTATAACTCTTGAGGAAGAATCAGTGAATGATTATGGAATAACCAGTGCTTCAACAAATGTGCTAACTTCTCTGCACCAATGGAGCAAAATTTTCTGGCATTAATCAGCACTGGAGGAAGTGTTCTTCTTTGGAGGCAATACTGACAGACAACGCCTGCTCAGTGCCAACTGAAAAACAAAGTTATAATTGAATTTAAGTCACTGGTTTCTTTAATGATGGGAGTTTTCAGGAAAGTACTCAATGAGATAGGCCTGATACTGTTGAACCAATTGGATACCAAGCAGGTAAATCAGTGTTATGAGTATGTGGTACAAATTTTGACTGTTACCTTGTCCTTGTTAAGTTTTCTATTCTCAAGCAGTACAAGATAAACTATGTGCCAAATTCTTGGTACTGGAACCAGTTAATGGGGGATTGATATTCAATTTATTTCTGATCACTTTGACTTGCCCACTTGAAATTACACCCCTTGCTGGTTGTCATAGAAGTTCTAACCGAAAGAAACAAAAGCATGGCAGAATTGTTAAATTAGTATTTTGCTTGCGTACATGTTTTCCATTATGAAACTCTGCGATATGGGAGAGGGTAGAGATTGAGAAATGGAGGAAAGATATGGGCAGAAAAGTGGATGGGATTCAAATAAAATCATGGTCAGATGGTTTCCAACTGAGGGTGTTAAAAGAAATGGGTGAAGAAATGTGGAATGCTTACACTATAATCTTGCAATATTTACTGGATTCATGAACAGTAGCTGATGGTTAAAAGGCAGCAAGCATTATACCGTTCAAAAAAAGGAATAAAGTAGAAACCAAATCAGTATTAATAAAATTGGACAAATCTCTTAACAGAAATGGAACAGGAAATGATTACTTAGAAAAGCAAAAATCAGCCAAGATTTTGTAAAAGGCAGTTTGTTTCTAACTTTGAGTCAAAAGTTACACTCCTACATAAATGGAATTTCAGAAGTCTTTAAGAGAGTTCCATGAAAAGTTTGCTAGCTACAGGTGAAGTTCATGGAATTTGGGGCAATCTTGTGGTAGGGGCAGGATACTCATTGGAAAGTAGGCGCCAGAGATTTGAGATAAAAGGGATTATTATTTATTGGCTGGTGAAAAATGCCAGGATCAATGATGAGACAAAATCTGGACAAAAAAAATTGAGGCATAAAAATTAGGAGTAAATTGTGGTCATCCTAAAGCAGACAACATCTGTTGTGTTATGTGTCGAACAAGAAAAGGCAACTTAACCCAGCCAGTTCCACCGAGAGTGCAATTTACCCCAAGGTGGGTTTCAACTTGATCCATTAAATCCCATGGGAAATGATCAGCTACAAGCCAGCCTCAAAAGATAAATCTCTAACATGTTTCTCCAAATTCTTGTTCCCCTGCACAGGGATAATCAAACTGTTAAAATCTAACCTTAGGGCTCACAAATTAAAACAATACAAAGAGGCAAAATATTAGATGTAGAAAATCTGAAATATAAACAGAAAATGCTGGAAATATTCAGATCAGGAGGGAAACAATATTAAAGTTTCAGATCTGCGACCTTATATCTGTATTTCCAATCCTGAAGTAATAGGTTTGAAGTACAGGGGCAAGGAAAGAGGGAAAGCCAAAACAAAAGGAAAGGCCAGCAAAAGGGTGGAAAGCAGGAGAAATTAAATGACAAATGGTATGATGAGGAAAGGAAGAGAGATACTAACAGGACAAGAAACAAATGATGGATCTAGAGGAGCTATAAATGGCATAGCAGAATGATTGCCAAAAAGAATTGAACAAATTAAAAAACAGAAGCAGTGGTTACAATCTAAAATTAGTGAACTTGATGTCAGAAGGTTGCCAAACACCTCACCCAAAGATGAGGTGCTGCTCCTCAGACTTCCATTTAGGTGCATTGGAACAGTGTAGGAGTCTAGGAACAGAGAGGTCAGAGCAGGAACCATCAGAAAATTAGAGACCAGAAGCTCAGGTCATGCTTGTAGACTGAACAAGGATGCCCAGCAAAGCAACCGCTTTTGGTCTACCCGGGGTAGAGGAGGGGCATTGTGAGCGGCAAATTCAAAATACTGAAAGTACAAGTAAATTTCTATTTCATCAGGAAAAACTGTTTGAAGGCCTTGAAGGTGGGAAGGGAGGAGGTGAAAGGGTAAGTGTTGTATCTCCTGCGTTAGTAAAGTCTCATGGGAAGGGGAGGTGTTTAGGATAATAGAGGAGCCGACAAAGATGTTGCAGAGCAAATAAGCCCTGCAGAATGCCGAAAATGTTTGGTGGCACAGGAGGTAGCAGGAATGGCTGAACTTGATGCATTGAATGTGGAGGTTTCTCAGGTGGAAGACGAGGGCAAGGGGAATCTTATCGTGGTTCTGGGAGGGGAATGTGAGAAAAGTGGGGGAAATGGGACAGACAGATGGGGTTCTATGGTAGAAGTAAATCGTCAGTCAAGGAAAATGGAAGACAACATAAGTAGATGAATTCAACTGACAAAAGCACATCTTGTCCTATCATGTCAAACCAGTATCTACCATGCATTTTTTTCTGCTAATCACATTAAGGAATAGGGTCTGGTGGGACAGTAAAGTCAGTATTTGATCTATGAGGAGAGATTGCCTTGACTGGGCCTACATTCCAAGTTAAGAATAAGGGGTGATCTCATTGAAACATGAAATTCTTAAGAGCCTTGAACAGTGTATATGCTGGGAGGATGTGTCTCTTGGTCAGAGTCTAAAACTAGCGGTTAGGCTCTTAGATTACAAGGTCGGTCGTTTAGGACTGAGGAGGAGAAATTTCTTCACTCAAATCGGTGTGCATCTTTGGAATTTTCTACCCAAAGGATTCTCAATGAATATATCCATGACTGGGATAGTGGAGGAAGGTGGAGCTGAAGTAAACCAGCTACGATCTCATTGAATGGCAAGGCAGGTTTGAAGGGCCATATGATTTACTATTGTTCCTATTTTTTTTTTTTTATAAGTGTGATTCATAAATAAATCCTCGAAATCCAAAAGGATAATTGGGCTCATCCATAGGAGTGCAGACAGGTGGATCCTGTGGCAGAAATTTGATTTACTACCTAACAGCAATATAACTAAACCCAGAGTTCCCAAGGTCCTCCTTAGAAAGGACATTATTCGTACCTCCACCTCATCAACATCCTTCTTTTCTATCCTTGTCGGATGGGGCAACTATCACCAGGAACTCAACTGTTGTACCAGTGTGGGACGTTAAAAACAAAAGCACTTGAGTGATTTTCTTCTGAGGTAATTGCACATTAGAAAATGTGAAATTTTACACAAAGTAGTAAACACATAAATTAAATTTACCAATGAAGTGGATAGTTTTAAAGCCATCAAGGGAAAGGCAGTACTACTGAAGATCTACTTACATTTTTAATGATGATCAGTATGGAAAGGAAGACATAATAAACTACCATGTCCCTATAAGCTTTAGTGATAATTGATCGAAGTTTCCAAGTAATCTAACAAATCATCAATACACAGTTTGAATATCACCCTTCTGCGGTCAATTTCAAAAGAAAGCACAACATTAATTGTGGTAAGCCTGGGGGAAGGGGCAGGATATTATATAAATATAAAAGTGACATTCATAGAATACACAGGAAACATTCTTTTAAGCTAGTTATTTTCTATGTTCCTATCAACCACCACTAAAATGCTCATGGCTTAATGATTGCTACTTTGAAGTGTACCCTTAATGTAAAAATCCTTTATACTTTAGATTTACAGTACTGAAAATCACAGCAAGTCCTTTTGTTAAACTGTAAAATTTTAAGACTAGGATTATTAAAGGTGCAACTGAAGGGGAACTGATTAGAAAAATCCCTCCAAAGCATTGAGCTTCGAGAAGGCTTTGCATCCAACTAAAATCATTCAAAAAATCTTAACAGAAGAGTTTTCTTGATTTACTGCTCTGATTTTTCTGTCTTTGTGGCACATTTAGGGTAAACCCGAGGAAATTATGCAAACCCTTAGCCTGAATATACACATTTTTGGAGTGTGCTTTGTATGGCAGTGACAGCTGGCTCCAGAGCTGTCACTTCTAATCAGTCGTCTTCAACATCTTGGAGGGAGAGCTGGACAAAGCTGCCATCACCTCTGGTCTCAACTTCCTCTACCCACTCAATCACAGTATCCTTGTTGAGGCAAACCAGACAATGTGTTTGGTTTTCTTCCCCCATCAACCCCCACGCCCCAAAATTTGCATCTGAATATTTAAACTAACATATTAAATGTTGTTAGCTGTTATCCAGAAAGAATGAGACCTGAAATTTTCAGGCTAGCAATCACTGAAGTGGAACTAAATGTAACCCTTTAAGCTTTGCAGTTATCACTGCTATTTATAAACATTTAATATGCCACAGAATAATGCTAAAAACATATGTCTGTGGCAAAGCAAACACAAACAGGTTTTACATTAAATTTTAATTTGTAATTTAAAATAGTTTCAAAATAATACTTTCAGCTAAAGAAATGCGTTGACATGTTTTACAACATTTAGAAGCACTACAGTTCTTTCCAATTCAGTTACATAAACAAATCCATATTTTCAGATTGACAGACATTTCTTCCACTCCATGTTAATATGCTTTAATGGGGGAGTCAACTGTGAAAAACCAATTGTCTGCAATGAAATATGGCTCAAAAGGGTCTCATTAGAACCCTAGGCCATCATTCAAAATACAGTACGGATTCAAAAAGAGAAACATTACTGACTTTTTCATATTGCACAGTGACTTAAACAAGATAGACAATTTTTTCCAACTCTATCTTTTGCCAGTAAGGAAGTGGTATGACAACATGAATATAGGGCATATTCCATTTTATTTGCGCACTTTCTAGTTAAAAAGACAGCATAGTCAACATTTTGAATTTGAAAAATGCCACCACCAATTGTAAATGTTCAAAACAAGATACCAAAAAGTACATCTGATTCTAACCAATATGTGGTCAATAAAATTTATACACCACGTAGAAAACGGTTTTACAAGAAAGTTTTTGGGTGATACCTCACTCAATTCACTTCAATAGGACAATTTTTTGAATATGGGAATTATAGGTCTTGCTCTAATAGTCATTTAAGATTGGAACAAAAACAGAGCAAACAATTATTGTCAATGAACAGTATATGATAGATACATACTGAAAGTTTTGGTAATTCAGTTTTTTGATTCTGACCTAATTACAACTTCGAAGTCCACTTGACTGAAGCTTCCAAATTCCTTGACCTTCAGAACTTTCACAAAGTGTGCACAAAGTTAAATTGATGAGTAACTGGCAGTTTTGGTAGTTTAACTTCTCCTTAGCCCATATTGTTATAGTAGGGAGCTCAAACATTGGTTATCAATGATTTTGCGTGCTTTTCTGACATTTGCAGATCATAGTTGCCTCTCAGTTGCCATATATTTGGCAGAAAAGTATTTAGCTGTAGTATTTCCAAAATAAGTATGTGCATTGATGAAGGGCCTGATGTAACAGAAATTTAAAAAGGGCACTGCTAAAGTTCATACAACCTTCAAATGAACACATTAGAGATTTTACTCATGGAAAATCCAGAACTGGGATTCTCTGCATTTATGCTCAGAATATCAGTTTTATAGGAATAAGGATTTTGTGAAATTACTGGCATACCAGATGCATACACAAATTTTCATTTAACCATGGAATAAATGCTTAATTGAGGCAAACTGGGTTTATGCATGAGATTAGCAAGTTTATCTTGTGAGAAAAATTAGATGAGTTCATGTTTGATTCCCACCTTAGCCACATTAATTGATGACCACAGAATGGTGGAATGGTACAAATTACTTCCATGTCCCAATTTAAGAGAAAATTGGCTTGGATGCCTGACCAATAAAGCTTCAAGCGTGTATTATGTGGACATTGGATGAGGAAAAGATCTGCTATGATGGTCAAACAGCCGGCTAACAATTATCAAGATTTACAAATAACGGCTTAAGTGTCTACAATTGCAGGAGAGGGAGAGGGGGGGCCATGGCAAGGCTATTCGTAATTGAACAAAATAACACCAAGCTATGACAGTTCAAAAAGTAGCTGCAAAACAGCAATGTCAAGAGAAATGTATTTATTTTTTAGGATAAATGTGATCACCGCCTCAGCTGCAGATGGGTTTCCACCATTTTTTTTTGCAGAGGCAGAGGAAATTTTCTGGAAGCAGAAAATGGCACTTTACGTGCACAGACTGACTGCTTACTGTTTTCCATGTGTGTGCCGCCATTTTGTTCAAAAGCAGCAGTTATGTGAAGCACAATTTTATTTAATTCTGGAAAGAGTGGTGCCAATTTGGATTTGTCCTTATGCTCAGAGGCAAACTTTACGTTTTACGGGATGGCAGTACTACATTCATAAGCACGTTGCATGCTATCTTTATATCATGGCAACCTTTATAATTAACCAACATATTGCGGGACTAAATATTGGGAAATGTACACAGCAGCAAACACACTGCCCATTGCTGAAGAACCGTGTGCACAGCAGATATTAAAGCAACTTTTAACATTCCTAACCAATATTTCTTTACTGTAGCAGATGCTTATTATGTGGAATAGACTGGGTCAATGTAACATGAATGAATGCAGTCCTGGCAGAGGAAAAAAATGAAGTTTCAGTAAAGGTATTAGGACATATATATTATATATAAATATGGGCAGGTTGAAATTTTTACAATTTTGTAGAAATGTAATTTATCTTCATTTGTAAGTTTGTGTGTTATTACTCAGGTCACAGGGTCCTGTTAAGTTATGCAAAGAGCAAATTTACCTTTGCATCATCGCCTTTCACAACGAGTTCATCCTAAAGTACTTTACAGCCAATGAAATACTTTCCTCATCCCCATTATAATGTAGGAAACAGAGCCTATTTGCACAAAGCATGGTCCCACAAAAAGCAATTATATAAATGATCTGTTTTAGGTGCTGATTGAAGCATAAATGTTGGGTATAACAACTGGAGAAATCCCCTGTTCTTCTTTAATTTGTGCCATGGGATCTTCTTGTGAGAAGAAGGCAGTTGAAAGATCTCTGATAGTGCAGGAATCCCCCACTGAAAATGATTTTGTGCTCAAGCTTTGGAAGGGGGGGGGGGGGGTCTCAAATTCACTACTTCTATTTCAGAGGCAAGATCACTACTACTGAGCCATGGTTAACACTGTGTCACAAATGCAGTTAAATTGTGTACCAAGCACTATTGTGGAAATGAGTAGGGTGAACCCAATTATTTTTCATGAGAACACTTAAGGTGACCAGAATACCCAAGATGATTAGCGCGACAGGAGAAACAAAGTTGAATATTAGATATTAGTGCTTGGTCACTTCTGAAAAATGGCAGCTGCATTTTAACAGGGTTGTTTCACAAAATTATCAAGAAAATATAAATAAGGGCACAAAAATCCACCAAGGACTGGTGGTTGAATATTCAGCAATACATACTCAGTACAGATACAATTAATTTGCACAAAGGTGGCTACAATAGTACAGTGAATGTGTACGCACATAAATACACATACCAACACCCCCATGCATCTTACATTAAATTTAATAAGAAAAATACAATGAGCTTCCCAAGCATCATGAAACATTTGGTGCCTGTATGTTAATGTTCAGTCTACAAAACATCATATTATACAAGTCAAGAATAATTAGCTAACTGAAATTGAGATTCAGCATCAATATTCTGGTACAGGAATGATCTTCAGTTTGGTTCATACTTCAAAAAGCCCTAAATTAGTCATAAGTTATTTGTAAAAATGAAGCAGAAGATACATAAAGGTGAGAATCTAACACCAAAAATGTTATTACTTCCTTTTTTCTGCATCTGTGCCTTTCACTAATGATTATTTATTCAATTACTTGATTGCCTCAATTAAAAAAAAAACTTACACACTTTTCTTTGTTATAATGTTACACATGCAGGACTGAATTAGAGAAAAGTAACACCATTCAATCAAATTAAGCAGGTAAATATTTAATTGCACATCCAACCCAAAGTTCTCCAGTGTTTCAGTTAATTGAAAAGCACACAATCAGATCGCAATATGGTATCGGATTACTTCATAAAGCTAGTAGAATGACATTGTAGTGACTGTGATCTGAAATCTGTTCCAATTTATTATACAGTACAGAGGCAAATCTTCCATGCAATTGCCGCACTCCAAAGTCTAATAATAAGCTATTAAGAAATCTTCGTTACACACATCAGCCTCAAATAGGTTAAAATTTGCTCGCTTTCCTCAAAATATTTTTGAGCATTTATTTTTAAATCGTTCTGACCAATTTTCATGCCACTAAGTCCAATTTCTGACCACAGCAACTAGAATCAGGAGCAGGTTTATAATAAATAATCATATGTAAAATACTACCCAACACTGTCTCCCAATCTCACCCCCTCCCGCAATGCAAGACCTTGTTAAAACTGAAATATTTAAGTAAAATGTTTTTACTATAAATCTTACTTGTTCAAACATGAATAAATTCACAAATATACAGAGTACTAAAATGCATTCCACAATTGAATAAAATAGCGAGTGATCTCTTGGGCTAATGAGCCTTAGGACTAACAAACACCAACACGGAGTAGACTTTGTCACACAATGCTCTGCCTGACCATATGGTTTCTATAAAGAGGGAGTGGACAAATTACTGTTGTGCATTTGAATCAAAGCAATAATGTCCAATTACAGTGTAAAAATCACCAAAGTTAGCACCTTCAACTGGAAAGCTAAAACATACAATGAAAAAAAATTTAAATTCTTACCAAATCCAAAGTTCTTCATTGACATTAACAAAAGATTTTTTTTAATCAAGCTCTTAAATCAAATCAGCAACTGAGAAATAAAACTGACCAATACTGCACAATACAAGGAGAATGGCATCTGGCCGTTCAGACAATTTGTACAATTACAAAAATGGGACATTTTAGTTGTCTGTGTTAATGACATAGCTAAATCCTTCGAAATCATCTTACCCCCAAAAAGCAGCTTTGTTCTTGCCCCACTTTTTTTGCTTGATGTGGATATGAACAGATGGTCACACACACTGTTCAACAATTGAAGGAAAAAAAATAACGTTGAGACAAAATAGCGATTCTGTCTGTCCTATCCAAAATGAGCAGAATACTCTGATTGGACAAAACTGAATCATATGAGCCAGGGTCCCAGGCACGTGACAAAACCTTTTCCCAAATCCTCCGCTCCAGTCTTCTGACTACTGTACGTTAAAGCGTCTCATCATTCCGATGGCACGAATAAAAAGACCACTTCTCTGACCAGACAGCTGCAGGCTACCATACTGCGCCAGTATTACCACAGCTCAGAAAGAGCTCTACGAAAGGCTAAGTCAGCTTACTGGGACCGTTGTTAATCTTCCAGTTTAGAAATCCAGGTACATTTCATTGGACTCCAAACAGCCTTCTGGTGAACACAACTTAACATGGAACTTTTTTCAAAGAAGATATTTATTGATATATGTATAGAACTGCAAGGGGGGAAAAGGGTGAAGGGAATGAGCAGGAATGAGCAAAATGCTCAGCGACCTCAACCAACCACCCAGTATCTCCCTTCAAGCCAAATGTGTCCACAATGCTGCTTATTTCTGAATTGTGGCAGATTCAGGAAACACTTCACTGCATCCGTTATGTCCTCATTTTAAACATGAATAGGCGGCCTGTTGTGTTTTTATCTTTAATCAAAATAATTAAATGCAAACTGCAATGTTAAGCATTTGTTTTGCTCTTTATTTTACAAATTGATTGATTATTTATATTTTTATATAGTTTAGAGCAGTTTTCTTTTCAACGAAAATATTTTTACAGCATTTCTTGATGTGTTCATTTTATAGCGAATCATAGATCTGGGTAAATGACAGGCTACAGTGTAAATCACTACATAATAAGTTACAGAATCCATGACTTTCAAAGGCAAACCAAGGTATTACTAATCAAAAACCTTTTCAGTTGCCAGTGATCACACCTCTCAGTTTAATCAGATAACCAGTCTACAAGTATAGAACAAAGTTTAAAATATCAAGTACACGTAAATGATGCAGAGCTGGAGGATGATGTGGCAAAACATTCAGTTCTCAAGCAATTTTGAGAATATAAACCGTAAGACAAAAGTCTTACTTTTGAATGCTTAGATTACATTAATCTGCAAATTTTTGTAATTAATTCATGAGATGTGGGTGCCGCTGGCTAGTCCAGCATTTATTACCCATCCCTAGTTGCCCTTGAGAAGGTGGTGGTGAGCTGCCTTCTTTAATCGCTGCAGGTACACCCACAGTGCTGTTATGGAGGGAGTTCCAGGATTTTGACCCAGCGACAGTGAAGGAACAATGCTTTTTTTTCCCAAGTCAGGAAGGTGAGTGGCTTGGAGGGGAACTTCTAGGTGGTGGTGTTCCCATGTGTCTGCTACCCTTGTCCTTCTAGGTGGTAGCAATCATAGGTTTGGAAGTTGCTGCCTAAGGAGCCTTGTGCAGTGCACCTTGTAGATGGTACACACTGCTGCTACTGTGTGCTGGTGGCGGAGGGAGTGAATATTTGCAGATGGGGTGCTAATCAAATGGGCTTTGTCCTAGATGGTGTCAAGCTTTGAGTGTTGTTGGGACAGGCACTCATCCAGGCAAGTGAAGTACACTCCATCACATCCCAGACTGGTGCCCTTGTAGATGGTGGACAGGCTTTGGAGAGTCAGGAAGTGAGTTACTTGCCACAGGATTCCTAGCTTCTAACCTGCTCTTGTAGCCAATGTTTATATGGCTAGTCTAGGAAAAACCGTTCAGTTCAGTTTCTGGTCAATGGTAACCCCCAGGATGTTGATAGTGCCAGATTCAGCAGTGGTAATGCCATTGAATATCAAGGGGTGATGCTTAGATTCTCTCATGTTGGAGAAGGTCATTGTCTGGCAGTTGTGTAGTGTCAGTGTTACTTGCCACTTATCAGCCCAAGCCTGGGTACTGTCCAAGTCTTGCTGGATTGCTTTAGTATCTGAGTCGTCACAAATGGTGTTGAGCATTGTGCAATCATCAGCAAACATCCCCACTTCTTACCTTATGATGGAAGGAAGGCCATTGATGAAGCAGCTGAAGATGGTTGGGCCTAGGGCACTACCCTGAGGAACTCCTGCAGTGATGTCCTGGGACTGAGATGATTGACCTCCAATGACCACAACCATCTTCCTTTGTGCTAGGTATGACTCCAACCAGCATAGCGTTTTGCCCGATTCCCACTGACTCCAGTTTTGCTAGGGCTCCTTGATGCCACACTCGGTTAAAGCTGCCTTGATGTCAAGGGCAGTCACTCTCACCTCACCTCTGGAGTTCAGCTCTTTTTTCCATGTTTGAACCAAGGTACTGAGGTCAGGAGCTGAGTGGCCCAGGCAGAACCCAAACTGAGCATCAGTGAACAGTTTGTGAAGCAAGTGTAGCTTGACAGCACTGTTGATGACCCTTCCATCACTTTACTGATAATCAAGTGTTGACTGATGGGGCGGTAATCGGCCAGGTTGGTCATGTCATGCTGTGTAGGGCATAGCTGGGCAATTTTCCACATTGCCGGCTGGATGCCAGTGTTGTAGCTGTACTGGAACAGCTTGGCTAGGGGCGCAGCAAGTTTTAGAGCATAAGTCTTCAGTGCTATTGCCGAAATATCGTCAGGGCCTATTGCCTTTGCAGTATCCAGTGCCTTCGCCATTTCTTGATATCACCCTGAGGGTATCAAATTGGCTGAAGACTGACATACTGGGCTCCCCCATCATTGAGGGTTAGGATACTTGCAGAGCTTCCTACTCCAGTGAGTTGTTTAATTGTCTATCAGCATTCATGACTGGATCTGGCAGGACTGCAGTGCTTGGTTGCGGAAACACTTAGGTCCATCTATCTCTTGCTGCTTATGCCGTTTGGCACCCAAGTAGTCCTGTGCTGTAGCCTCACTGGGTTGATCTCATTTTTAGACATGCCTGGTGCTGCTCCTGGCATGCCTTCCTGCACTCATCATTGAACCAGGGTTGATCCCTTGGCTTGGTGATAATGGTAGAATGGGGGATAGGCCAGACCATGAGACTACAGATTGTGTTTAAGTTGGTGCCAAAAGAACGATGCTCACATTTCACAACATTGATAACTGTCTACAGATTTTACTTTGCAGGCTTTTGAGCAGAGACTTACTTTCACTGGGCTTCTAATCCACAGTGGTACCCTCAACAGGGGAGCTGTGACATTTGAGTAGGACAAGAAACAGCAAGACTCTTTAACCATTCAAATTGAAGAATCTCACTGAGACAGAGTCTAAACCAGGAAGTGCAAGTTAGATTTAAATCAGGTACAGAAAGCAAAACTAAAACTGTGAAAGTAAGCTGTGATTGAGATAAAAGACACAAAAAAGTTAGTTAAATTCTCTCATTTAAAAAAAATTCCAATTAAAATCCAAACAAATGAAACTACACACTTATAAAAGTTTATTTTCAGTGCCAAAGAGATTGTTTTGCAGTAATTATCACAGCATACTCTGAATGCACCAGTTCCAACTTCTTCTGACCTGCTTGATAGGTAGCAAGTGGGTGGTACAAGTTTACACCATTACAATAATTTTACTGCAGAGGGCTGTCACAGCATAGCCTGTGGAGGAGTGGGGGTAAGTGTGACAACAACATTTAGATTTCTGTATTTAAATATGCATATATGAATGCCAGACACTGCTGTCCCATTTACTTCATAATAAGTGAACACTGTTAGCCTCACCTTATCAACATAAAATCCAGGTTAATCTAATTTTGATTAAGGGATAAATATTGGCCTTGGATCCAACAGAAAAAGATACAGTATCTCAGCTGAATGCCTCTTCTGAAAAGCAGTCCCTCTGACACTGCAGCACTCCCTCAGTACTACATTGGTCGTGTCAGCCTAGATTTTGTGGTCAAGTCTCCAGAGTCAGGGTTGAGCCCACAACCTCCTGACTCAGAGGCATAAGGCCACTGAAACATGGCTAACATCTTAGCAAGTCACAAGATCGATATTGAAAGCAATGGATGATTTACAAAAGTTACCATTGAGTGTATGTCTTCCTGAAGTCTGCTGCTAACCTCTACTGCTTACAACATTTCCAATTTTCATGCCAACTGTGAACTTTGAAAGTATACCATGTATACCCAAGTCCAGGTCATTAACATATCAAAGGTGTCCTAAAACCTATCCCTGGGTTTCCCTCCAGTCTGAAAACCTACTCCAAATTTCATCCACAATGGCCTTTAAAGAGTGTAGACCACTGTGAGCAGGAGCTTGTCATAGTGTATTGAATTGATTAATGTGCTCACCAAGAGATGTGAAGATTGTACAATGCAAGGTCAGTTTACATATACTGTATATTCTACGGAACATGTTCTTCCACAAATTTGGGAATGCCCTTCATAATTTACACAGAACACTCTCTTGGAAACAATGGGTGAAAATTAATCTTCTGCACTTCCTAAGTGCATATCAGGACTCCAAGTCCATAATCATCCACCCATTCAATTCAATGGACAAAACATCAATAGCTAGGTGTTGAATAATTTCCTGATCCACTTCTGGCATGAGCCAGGAATGAAGTAGAATTTGTTGAATTTTCTCTCCAAAATCCCCTAAAAAAAAGTAGGAGCAATGGTTCAGATATTTATCAGAGACCAAATCAAATTCAAAAAAATGCCAGCCAGCACTGTAACCCAACAGATAATCCAGGGCAACTCAAGAAATTATGCCTATCATAATAGTTGCCCATCACATATCTTTAACTGTATCAAAAATTCCAAGAAGAAATGAAACCTGACAATTATACTTAATGAGGAAATATGAGACCACTCATTTACTACTATTTTAATGAAAAGCTGTCAAATTTTATAGTCACTGGCTCAGGGTCATCAATATGCTAGATTGTTAGATTTTTCTATTTAACTTCTTCCCACAAAAGCAGTTTCTAGTACATCACCCATTACATTTTTGTTTTTCATTCATCATTTTTGAAATTCATAGCTTAAAAATAAACTGAAATTAGCTTCCAAGTAGATTTAACAAATCAGGTCTCAGCTCCTATGAATTTAAGGAATGGTTTTCAAAAGGAGTCAGCCTGGTCTGATTTATACAAACATGTTCAAGCCTTCATAAAGCTCCGTGCTTTTTATGTGAACACTAATATTAGGGGTTGCTTAGTGGAGACCAGGCATTATTCTAATCATTGACATGGGAAAATTTAAGTAAATGTTGAATTTATTGTAAGCTAGTAAATAAGTTGTACTGTACTTACAAGGTTAGGGAGGCTCTTCTACAAGGAAAGATGGGAAAATAAATCAGCAGATTCAGGAGAACAGAGGTACACTAAACTCTTGCTACCAGCCCTCTCATATATGTAGACTTGTATGTTGCCCCTAGCAAGGGCACAGCATTCACCTTGAGGCCTGTCAGTACACTACACGGTCATAACCACCCCTATGACTAATTGTTCCAGAAGGGCGTGAAAATGAACCACACTCAATCCAAGGTCCTAGGATGGGAAATGAACAAATGGCAAGGGTTGTAGCCCCTCAGGGTGTAGGACACATCCTGTTAATCAATACTATTAACCTCACTAATTCACCTTCATCTTCCAAATGAGCATAAGGGTCAAAAAACACAAATTGCAGCACTGCGCATTATAGAGGAATATGAAGTCAAGTTTATTACATAAAGCTCACTACTTTGAAAGCTCTAAATCAGAGCTAGAATTTAAAACCAGTTGGGTGGATTGCATGGCATGACACACTTGGTTTGGTTTGTGCCACAGTCCCACATCAGATGGATGCAAGAATCAGGAACGTGAACTACATTAATACAAGCTGCAACATTTCAACTCCAAATTAAAGGAACGCTGCCCTGCAGCATTCAGCACCACCGGAAGTGTCAAGGTTAAGACTTTTTATCAGCAAGAATGGCACCAATTGCAAGCCTTTTAAACTTACAGGCCTGTGCTTACTTTGCCAACTAACAAGCTTCAAAATAGGTCTCACATTGAAGACACTTAGTAGGAACGGACACGACTTTCATAACTGCACTTTTAAATTGTGCAAGATACCTTAAGAACGGAATCTCAAATGCTTAAATATTAGTCTGCCATAGATTCCTTTTGGATTCAAAGGAGTCAGTCACTGCCTTATGCACTCAAAATCCTATAGGAGTTGACTCATATTACATATTTGCAACATTTGAGCAACAGTTGCCTTTTGTACATTTGATCCTTCAATGTTTCTAAGGCTAAGTTAACTTGGTGAGGCGAGGCTGGATACAATCATTACACAGCTTTCTTCAGTGAACATAGAAAGCTGAATTATAATCAGATTCATATTATATTAGAATTCAGCTCCATTGCAAATTTTAATTTGCTAGATGCCTCAAAATATTCAGCTGGGACCATTCTACATGTTAATTCGCTGTCTTCTCCACCTGTTAATGGATCTCATGGCTCACACTGCTTGATTAAGTCTCTGGAGTGGCATTTGAACCCATAACCTTCCGACTCAAAAGTAGGAAGGAATCTGACCGCTAAGCCAAGAATGACATCATATAAATGTACTACTTTGAGAAAAGTAAAAGCCAATCACATTCTAGAATTCTAGTATCCCATGTGTTTTTTTTTAAAACATACCACTGAAGCAGCATGGCTTACACAAGACCTGTTGAAGTTTTTAAAAGGAAAATCTCAGGTTCAAATAGCAAATCCTGATAAAGTAAACACCAACATGGTAAAACTTCCTGCTTTTTAATTATTTAATCTACACAGTAAATACTTCGTTATTATTTCCACTTACCTTGCGGTGTTTTTTAAAAATAGATTTAGGGAGAGATGTACAAGCAGGTTTCTGTCACCAGTTGATGTTACAGCGTTTCCTATCGTTGCCTGAAACAGAGGGGACACAAGACCTGTTAACACAGAATTTTGTCCAGATTGGGAAATTGAAAGGGTTCAATTCAGCTAGTGATTAAACCAGAAGTTGCTCAAGGAAGCCAGGAGAATTTCAAAAAAAGGAGAAAAATGGAAATAAAGATCTCAATTGGCTTATCTTGGTATATTACAGGCAGAAATAAGCCATGATCTCTCTGCTGCACTTTTCTTCTGATACCTTAATTCTGATGCCTGAATCGAGGTGCAACACCAGGCAAATTGTGAAGAACATCTGGTCCAATCATTTGTGAACTAGATTCAATTTCAAAGCATGTACCCCATACCCCAACTGCTATGAACTCATAAGGTTAGAATTTTGCTCCAAAAAGGGCAAGAGAATTCCAGAGCTCTTGCAAGATTTTCAACGGGTTCTTTCATCTTAAGCAAATGGACATATACTAAATCAGTCAGGGAACTCTAGATTAGAGTTCAAGATAAGATGAAGCTGTCAAAATATGACTGCATAATTAAAAGGGACTGCCCACATGCGACACAAAATAGAATCCAACTGCAGTGAAGACAGAAATTTAGCTTCTCGGCAATAATCAGGGGATGCCTCAATCAGGCAGGAGATGCAGCATAGCACTTCTATTTCACATGATTTCCTTTGGAAGAGAGCTTGCAGGGAGTTTGAATTTTGAACTAATTCTAATTTTGGGAAAAAAGTGAAAAGTGCAAGCTTGCGCTTGTTTACCCTTGAATGACTTGCCCTTCAATACCCACAACAATAGAACAAGTTAGAGAAGCTCAGATGAAGAAGATGAGGCAGCTCATCATCTGAACTTGAAAGGGGGATACTCCTTGAACGTAAATTCTGTTCATCAATTATTTATAGCCTGGCTCATGGAAAAATAACAAAATACACAATATTAATTTCACATCAGCAATGATGACCATGTCTTCAACTGCTTAGACCAAACTCTGGAGTTCCATCCCTAAGCCCTCCCCCTCCTTTAAGACACTCCTTAAGACACTCTTGGATCAAAGTTTTTGGTCACCTGTCATACATGGCTTGGTGTCAAATCTAATTTGGATTTACTCTTGCGTGAACCACCTCAAGGCATTTTTACTACATTAATGGTACTATATAACTCTATTATTCTTGTTATAGTTGGAATCCTCGTACATAAATTAAGACATTCATTCATCTAATTCAAGTCATATCCTCCTGCCACCATCAGTTCCAAATTCAATTTAAAGTCAATGGCATCATGCTACAAGAAATGGAATTCCAGATGCTACAGTAATGCTGGCAGAAATCAATTGTAACCCACAAATAATCCAAGAATAATTTTAATTCAAGAGAAGGGAAATTCTAACTCAAGCTATTACTATACTTTGTTATGCCTGTGGTACCAAGAACATGATTATTTAACTGATAATTGGGTTTAAAGAAATATATCAAGAATAAGGTGATCATGGACTTGAGCTATAGGGTCTTTTTTCCTTTTCTAATCTACCCATGCAAATTCAACAGCAATGACCTAGTGCAAAGCCAAATCTAAACTAGCCATGGCAAGTTTCTCACTTGTAGGAAACTTCCTTAAAATCTTGCTTGTGATGGCTCAGTTAATTAGTGTAAAGACTGGTATTCATTACTGATGAATGTTCACTCTGCTGTTCTTTTTAAAGAAAACCAGGACAATGTTGCCAAAATCAGGCACTATAATGCTTCAGTACTGTGGCCTTGCACCGCAAATGGGGGAAAAAAAAATTACCCACTCAACGCAAAACTATTTTAGTTAATTAGTAGCACAATGTTTCACAAGCTTTTTTTATTTCCACACGAGCAACATCTTTGGACTATTATCTCAGACATAAATGTCCATAGTGTAAATCAGTATTATACCAAGATTAACATTTGATATAGAAGGTGACAGGATGAAATCTACTCCAACCTTTTTCATCAAGCATCATACATAATGCACCTTGTTTTTATTAACTTGTCACGAACAGAGCAGTGACCTAAAACAGTTATTAAGGGTGCTTCTGTCCTCTAGATGAGGAGAACTAATGGAAAATTCTGCCTTGTGCTGCATTAAGCGACAGGCTCATTTCAATACATGTGTTGTGGCCTTCTAGCTAAAACCAATATTCAACAAAAGTAAGCAGCTCAATACGTTAACAATGGGCATCTTCTCTCTCTTTCCCCATCACCCCCTCCACCCCCCTCAAAAGCTGTCTATATCTGATTTTGTGTGCAGTACCATCTGCCGTTGCCATCAGCAAAATATTATGAAATGAATCATTTCCACTGCTTATATTACTGGACAAAGGAAACCAAGGGCTTAATATATTTGGAATGTGAAGCACATGAACAATCTTCTGGACCATTTCAGTGACAGACAAAAAATAAACAATAGCATGTAATTTAGTTGCTGAAAGATTAACTATTAATTTCAATGCTGGGGTTTAAGATATTCTATTTCTAGAATTGACATTGCAAGGATATTTTCTGTGGGTAGGGAGACAAAAGTGCTACATTTTCCTTGAAAATGGGCAAGCTACTCATCAGATATTTAATGCCATCAAAATATTTAAAATCCAACTCAAATGATCGCAGAAAAGTATTAGTTACCTTGAACCACAAACATAACTCATTAAAACTGGCAAAAATCACTACAAGGCAACCAAATGACAAGCTACAGATGAGGGCTGCCAATCAGCAAGTATAACTCAACTTTCCACAGAATGTTACTACCCCACATACCATTAAACTGCCTCATAAATAAAGAGCGAGCAAAACAGCGAGCAAAAGTGCAGCATTAACAGAGAGTGCTAAAGTCAGGAATTTGGTGCACGAGGGAATTCAGTGCAAGCACGTTTTTTTTTACTCCCAATACTGGAGGTGGAAGCTTGAGGTAGTAAACACTTTAATATTTGTCTATTTAGTGCAAGTTCATTTTTTCTCTGCGCCTTAACTAAAAATGAGATATAAAACAGTTGCTTGGTAGTACAGACCTTGAATATTGCCGAAGAGAGAGATGTTGCCAAAGCTTTTCATCCTGCACTCTTCAGGGCAACCGCAAGAATGCCAAATTTCAAACAACCTATACTACAGAAGAAAAGGGTGCTCATTGATTGGCCAAGGTATTACTATGGCGAACGCAATGGGGAAAACTATAGGCTCCCCAAGCACCCAGGTAATTCAAAAAAAGGTGCAAGGCCTGAACATATTCCTTTTGTTTGCAGAGAACAGGTTTCTGTGTATGAATGTATGTCGCTTCTAGCAAGCATAAATGAGCCATGTTAAGAGTTTGATTGATCATCTTAAATTGGTTATTAGTGTAGCTAATAAAACACTCCAGATTGTTCAGCAAAATGCTGCCCAATCACGGAATCATATCTAACAGGAGAGGTTTTGGGTTTTGCAAGCTCTTTCTGGTTGAATAGAGTCTGTACTCTGCCTATTACAAACTACCAAAAGAACATGCTGTTTGTTCAGCAAGTGCTGCCCAATCCAGAGTATGCTATCAGCTACCCTTAACCACCAATCTAAAATAATAAGTCGAGCTCATTAGACTTTCACCCCAAAACTCAGTCAGATACTTAACCAAAAATTTGGACCACTTAGTCGGAGTACTGCTTTGAAGATTTGTATAAGGGTTGAGGTTTCTTGGGCCTTCTTCTGGCAAGTTTGAACCTTCAAATCTCCTCCAACTGTCATTTGGTTGCAAACTCCTTGTTCAACACAGGCATCTTAAGCATAGCCATCCCTGGTCAGAACTCTCCTGCTTCTAATATTCTTTAACTCTGGAGTTTTGCATCTAAAGCTCTCTCAGCTTGGCTTTACCAGAAGTTCAACTTACTTTTAGGAGCCCTTCAGTTAAGAGTTTCACTCTTTTAGCCAACACAAAATTTCAATTTAACTCTATTTGAGAGAGATGTTGTCTCTTTTACAGCCTTAGTCCAAAATCTCAAGTAAACTGCTTGAACACAGAACCACCCCCTATAATTAACTTACATTGACTTTTTTTCTCTATTGTTTATTTCCCAGGCAGCCCGGTCACAATCAGTTACTGAAAGCCAAGCGCTTTACCGTAAATCTGCTTTCAGAGAAACCTAATTCTTAAAGGGACCATCACTCCAAGATAAATATAGGTTTTTCCTCCTCATGGGCCATCACACCTTTACAAAGATGAGTAGGGAAGCTCTCCCTGGTGCCTTGGTCAATGGCTATCCCTCCATCAACATCAAAATAGATTGCTTGGTCAGTATTACATTGCTGTGTGTACAGTGGCTGCTGTATTTCCTACATTATAAGAATGACTATCCTTCAAAAATGTACTTTATTTCCTGTTAAGATCTTAGGAGCCTCCTGAGCAGATGAAAGGCTTAATACAAGTCTTTTATTCTACTCAACATTATCTTATACAAGTCTCTAAAGCCCCTCTTCATTTGTGTCTTCTTTTAAGGTTGGAATGCAAGTTTTTATAACTTTTGCTCATATCATTCAGATACTCATGATCAATCTTGTGAAACTTCTTTCATTCCTTCCAGGGTTTGGGTGCCACCCTTATGCTTTAACAACTAGAAATGAACTTACAATACAATTATTTAAGTTTCATCCCAGTCAAAGCTCAAGGCCTGCACTTGAGTTCTCTATGCAAATTGTTCAACATTCCAAGTTTAGTTTTCAGTTCGCAAAAGTGATAACGTATCAAAGAAGAATGGTGGTGTTCAATTGCTTTCTCGCTCTAGTTAAGAAGCTAGCGGAAAACTCCCCACTAGCCTGGATGAGTGCAGCTCCAACAATACAAGAAACATGACACTATCCAGGACAATGCACCCCATCCACAAGCATTCACTGCCTCCACCACCGTCGCACAGTGGCAGCAGTGTGTGCCAACTACAAAATGCACTGCAGGAACTCACCAAGGCCCCTTAGACAACATCTTCCAAACCCATGACTGCTATCATCTAGAAGGACAAGGGCGGCAGATACATGGGAACATCACTCTCTGGAAGTTTCTCTCCAAGCCACACCAATCCTGACTTGGAAATATGTCACCATTCCATCACTGTCACTGGGTCAAAGTCCTGGAACTCCCTCCCTAACAGCACTATGGGTGTACCTACACCAGATAGACTGCAGCGATTCAAGGCAGCATCTCACCACCACCTTCTCGAGGGCAATTAGGGATGGGCAATAAATGCTGGCCCAGCCAGTGATGCCCACATCCCATGAATGAATAAAAAAGGCATATTTATATATATCCAAGATACAAAGTGGTAATTTCTTGATTGGACTCTTCAATAATAAGTTACATAATCCAGATTTATCTAATTCAAGTCACATTCCCCTGCCCCACCACACCCTCAGCTACAATTGAAAGTCAAATGGCACGAAGTTGCAAGAAATGGAATCCCATTTTTTTCATGTTCATTAAAAATACTTCACCTTACGAATGCCAAGTTATAAAACCACTGACAGATAGAATATTTCAGTAATCAACTGCAGGTAATTTCTTAATTAAATCAAGTATAATACAGTTAATCTTACATCATACATAAAAACAAGGAATGTATAATCACTACAGTCAGATATGAAATTGAAACAGTATATTATGATACTTTGACCTTATATTCACTCGGGTGTGCACTATCCTTTAAAAATGACTCGTAATGTATTGATCTGAAAGCTGCCAATGTTATTTTTTCTGAAAACAACAGAGTAATGAAACTAAATCTAAGAATTTCTGATGGAAGCCAGTGCTTGCATATGTTGTGAAAGTTAGCAACAGGGTAATATGCTGTTAATCTTCCACTGTATTGTTGCTACCTTCTGAAGTCATTTTTTCTTTGTTACACAATGCTCTGCCTATTATGTGCAAGCTTTTTACAAGCAACTGGTCAGAACTGACAAATTGTAGCGACCAACGTTATTCTATAAAGTATTATGGTTGCAAGCCTCTTCCATTTTTCTCCTTCACAAATCTTTGAGATCAAAAGTAGTAGACCTCTCTGTAGTTAAAGCATTCAAAACCTCTCTCAATGTTGCTGCTAAATTAAATAACATTTAAAAAGGAATTTGATGATCAAGTTTAAAATTGAATTGTATAATTGAATACAAAGATTGTAAGGATAAATTTAAATAGGATGGGTCAACAAGCTTTCACAGAAAAATGAAATATTATCCATGATGAGTAATATTCTGGATGGAAGTTACAATAGCAACCACCTGTGATTAAATTCCTGCCTCAGGAATCTTAATGAAGTTATACATGGCTCAGCTGGGAAAATGGCTATAGTGGACCACATTCACTTTCTTTGCTCTTCACACTGTTTTGATTTTTCTAATGGTAAATTAGCAGGAGTTGATTTATGAATTAAATGTAACCAGGAGTACAACTTTATTTATATAATGTCTTTAACAAAATGAAATGCCTCAAGGCAATTCATAAAGACGGTCATAAAATAAATGACACTGAGCCATGTAAAGAGATTTTAGGGTAGATGACCAAAAGCTTGACCAATGAAGTTCATTAAAAGAGTGTCTTAAAGGAGGCAAGAGAGGTAGAGGGGGTTAGGGCTGAAGGCATGCCTGCCAACAAGGATTAAAATTGGAGATGCTCAAGAGGCTGGAATTAGATATTGGCAGGTTGTCGGGCTGGAGGCCTACACTTGGATCAATATTGGTATGAAGTGCAGATGTAAAATGAATGCAATCTAACAACATAATAGTTACAAAAAGTTTATTCAGAGTGGTTAGAGTTGATTAAAGAAAAAAGTACTTGCTCACTTCTGCTCTGCTTTAACTTCTTCTGATATTGCTGAAGCTGATTCACAAGAGCTATTCAGTACCATTCTGGCCATGAATTAACATGCAAAGCTTAATCAATATAATTGGAAATGTTAGAATTTATGGTATAATTCTATTCATGTCAGGAATTCCCTATATTGTTGTTGAAGGATAGTATGGATAAGAAATTTGCTGTGTTATTCACCATTTATGCCCAAATTTCAAAAGTGTACTCAATTGTGGAAAGCCAATTACTTATTTTATTGCAGAAAAAAAGTGACAAAATTAAAACATATCAGAAATGCTTAGATGCCATACAGTATTAAATTGTTATGGTGAAATGATTCTACCAACTCAAAGCCTCAGACTTCAGTACTGTTCCCTATCTGGTGAGGTTCAAACACCTCCCAGATTACTGATGGTGGAGAAAAAGCTTTTTTTGCCCAAAGTGATTACTCCCTCACATTTATTATCGCTTCCCCATTGCAACCTCTCAAAAATTCACTTAATCAATAAACTACAGCAATAATCTTCTCAAGCTCCAAAGGTAATCTTATATCTCTTTAGTTTTCCACCTCTCCATTTTATTGAAATGAAGGCTCCAACTCTATCAAAAACTGAAAAATGAGACAACATCCATTCTCATTCCTTCTCAGTTTTAGGGTTTTAAAATACTTGGTACTATATGTTCATTACTCCCCCAATTAATATTCTTATCCTTTACTAAATTCGCAGTGTGCTTCACTTGGGTTTTCAAGAAAGCAGCTACAATATTATTCCTCTTGCTTGTTCAATGGGAATTGTACTTACCTTAGACTAGTTATGTCTAAGAAATGCAGTGGGTGCTATAGCATTGATTTCAATGTGCAAAAGGGAAGGCCCTGCATCAATTACAACTGAATTGCAGCAGCTGCTCCTCAGAGACCAGAAGTAATTTAATAGTTTGAAATCTATATATTTAAAGTAATTCATCACTCTACCCTCTCCTCTTTATTCCAGCTTTGCCTTGGAGATGCTTCAGCATGGGCAATGTTACAGTGTAATGGACATAGACTTGATTGTTTTGACAGGCTGTTTACATGCTTTAACTTGAATTCAAAACTAAATTGATTGAGGAATTGGGGCGGGTGGTGGGTGGAGTAAGCTGGTTCTCATCCTGAAGCCCTGTTAACATTTAAAATAGAAACCCTTAGGATTGTTAAACAACCATTTAGCATTACCAAAAACAATAGGAAGAATCTTACCCAATTTACAATTCAGCTTATATTTTCCTTATTATTGGGAACCATGCTGACAATCTGAATAAATCAACTCAAACAATTTTACCACTACACTTTCCCAATTTGACTTGGCATCCTTGTCAACTTAAGGAACTCAAAGCTTATAATTTGTGTATTGTGCATTGCATGTGGAGTCTGTACATATTGGTGCTCAGAGGTGTTTGGTGTGTATGTGCATTTAAACTAGGTCTAGATTAATCAGAGGATTTAGGGCTTAAAACTACTTATTTTATTAAATTATGTTTAATTTAGTTTCGTAAAAAAACCAGACTCGCTGGATTTATTACTACTGAATTCAAGGCACCTCCGAATAAAAATACAAATTGCAAAACAGTTGTGGCAGCTGTTTCAAGTTTCTCTCCGGGATTTGAGCAGCTCAGCATTTATCGTCCAAAGTGCCGTAACACTTCTCTTTGTAGTTACTTTAATATGAGGTTTCTTGGTTTGGATTGATTCTTACCTGACACTATTGTTGGTAGGGAGACAGGCAACAATTTCCTGCAGTGTTGAAGTATCAGCCAAATCTTGAAAATAAAAAATATATATTTTAAAATCCGTAGCAGGTGAAGTGCTAGAAATTGTGCATTTAAACTCATCCATTTGACAATGTGACCATTTAACCCCTTAACAGAAAGAAGTCTGTGATAGTAACCATCATTCTAACTGAAGGTAGTTAGTACCCTTGTTACTTTGCACATTGAAAAGCATTCTATGAAGAAAAGAATTCTTATTTATATGGTACTACTGCCATACTAAGATTTTTCAGCACACTATACCAGTGACAATTCAGCACCGCCAGCAATCATTGGTGTCAAAACACCTTCGAGATGCTCTTTTCATTTCACTTTGTATCATTACAGCCTAATCTTAACATTTTGAACATTACTTTGGAAACGTAGGTACCTCATTTTTGTAATAAAATTAGGCCACTATCCTTATCCCAGTCAGCAGATGCAAAGCAAAGTTTCTACACAAAGGTATCTAGCTCCCTTCCCATAGTACTGCAGTAGCAGCAAAACCTTCGTAGTTTCCGTTCATATCACAAACTACACAAGGTAATACAGCAGCAAACAAGCAATGGATGATACATGCACTAAGAATCAGTAAGAGCCACAATGCATTTGACACAGCTTTGAGTTGCCAAGTGCTTTTGGAATGACATTAGCTAATGCGTAGGGCTATGCCAGAAAATGTAAAATCAATATATAGTTGAATCAGTTCTATGGTGGTTTTCATTTTAAATGAAAATGGCTTGCAAGGGACTTGAACAAGCTATTCAATGATAAATTGGGTGAGCCGAATAATATTACATCATTGCACCCTTTCAAAATTTATAGGCAGTGTGCTCCAAAGAATAGCAAAAATGCAGAAAACCTATCCAAAAAGTCAAGCAATTTTACCGCAAGTTCCAAAATAGATTAGTCTGAAAAATGCTTCCAAATACAAAAAGACAACTTTTTTCTTTCTGGCATACAAAGATACTATCTTTTGAAGCTAATAATTGATGGAAATTGAAGTCCCTCGCCCTGACAGATTCTGCATCCTCACTACCTTTAATGCTTCCTCCAGATGGTGCTCAACATGAAGGAGTACTGATTCATCAGCCGAGGGAGTGTTTTCTTTTTCATATTTGATCTGTAGCCATGAAGTTTCATGGAGTCCTGATTCAATGTTGAGAATTCCCAGGGCCACTCCCACCTGTCTGCATACCATTGTGCCCACACCTCTGGTGGGTCTGCCCTGCCAGTGAGATAGGATGTACTCAGGGCTGGCAAAGGAGCTGAGATATTGGCTTATGGTATGATTCTGTAACTATGTCAGGCTGATCCTTGATTAGTTTATGGGACAACTAACTTGAAACGAGACTACAATGCTTGTGACCCACAAAATGTATTATACTCAGGCTGTAATAGATAAATACAATATCATTAAGTGAATCAAGGTCTCATATTGCCTGTGAACGTGAGATTGCATGCCTGAATATGACCCATGCCAGGGACTGTCATTTCACTACAAATATTTTAGTGCAATTTATAAGGGCAGAACACAAGGCATAGTGGTAATGTCACTGGACTAGCAATCTAGAGGTCCAGGTTAATGCTCTGGGGATACAGGGGGAATTTAAATTCAAATAATAAATCTGAAATTAAAAGTTGATCTCAGTAATGTATTGTTGTAAAAACACATCTAGTTCATTAATGTCCTTTAGGGAAGGAAATCTGCCATCCTTACCTGGTCTATATGTGACCCATAGTAATATGGATGACAATTAACTGCCCTCTGAAATGGCCTAGCAAAACACTGCCTTACTTCCTTCACCAGGCTGGTGTCAAAATTGGGAGAGCTGTCCTACAGGCTAGTCAGCAACAGTTACACTCATGAATCATTCCTTACAGACAATGTCTCAGACACACCATCCCTGAGTATGCCCTGTCCCATAAGGTCAGACCCACCAGAAGGGGAAGCACAGTGGTATACAGCCAGGAGGGAGTTGGCTGGGAGTCCTCAACATTGACTCCAGACCCTATGAAGTCTCATGGCATCAGGTCAAACATGGGCAAGGAAGCCTCCTGCTTCCACTCCTGCCCTCAGCCGTTAAAGCAGTATTGTGTGTTGAACACCACTTGGAGGAAGCACTGAGGGTGGCAATGACACAGAATGCACTCTAAATAGGGGACTTCAATGTCCATCACCAAAAGTGGCTCAATAGCACCACTACTGACCAAGCTGGTCGCGGCCTAAAGGACATAATTGCTAGACTGGGTCTACAGCAAGTGGTGAGGGAACCAAGAGGGAAAAACATACTTGACCTTATCCTCACCAATCTACCAGTCACAGATGCATCTGTCCATGACAGCATTGGTACAAATGACCACCACAGTTCTTGTGGAGACAAAGTCCCAGCTTCACATTGAGGATACCCTCCATTGTGCTGTGCAGCACCACCATGTGCTAAATGGGATAGATTTAGAATAGATCTAGCAACTCAAAACTGGGCATTCATGAGGTGCTGTGGGCCATCAGAAGCAGAACTGTACTCAACAACAATCTGTAAACTCAAGGTACAACATATCCCCCACTCTATCATTACCATGGAGCCAAGGGATCGACTCTGGTTTAATGAGTGCAGGAGAGCCTTGCAGGAACAGTACCAAGCACACCTAAAAATGAAGTGTCAGCCTTGTAAATCTGCAACAGAGGACCACTTGCATTCCAAACACAAGCAGCAGCGCTTAAGAAAGGAGCTTAAGTGATCCCACAACCAACGGATCAGATCTAAGCTCTGCAGTCCTGCCAAATCTTGTTGTCAATGGTGATGGACAATTAAGCAACTAACAAATAACCCCAACCTCAATGATGGGGGAAGCCCAGCACGTGGGTGCAAAAGACAAGACTGAAGCATTTGCAACCAGCTTCAGCCAAAAGTGCAGAGTTGATAATTCAATTCTGCCTCCTCCTGAGGTCCCCATCATCACATATGCCAATCTTGAGCTAATTTGATTCACTCCACTGACTTATCAAGAAATAGCTGAGGACACTGGATACTGCAAAGGCTATGGACCCTGACAACGTTCCAGCAATTTAGGTTGAGTATCCCTTATCTGAAACCCTTGAGGCTGATTGCATTTCGATATTCAGATATTTTTGGTTTTCGGATGTGATATAGCCAAGGGCTCAGAGTGTGTCAATGCATTTTGCTGGGAGGCCTTCTTAAATAGTTCTTCCAGCTTCATCTTCCTCACCAACATTGGTTTTTGATTCATAAGTTTGTCTTTTATTTAGTACTTTATTGGCTCAGGTTAGACTTCCCACACAAAAGGTCTTTGAGGTTTGTGTTGGCTCACGTTAGGGTCTGTTCAAAAAAAGATTCATTTTTCAATGTTCGGATAAAGGATATTTGACTGTAGTGCTGAAGAATTGTGCTCCACAACTAACCACACCACAAATGAATCTGTTCCAGTACAGCTACAACACCAGCATCTACTCAATTGTTGAAAATTATATCCTGTCCACAAAAGTAGTCAAATCAACCCAGCCTATTCTCAATCATCGAAGTGATGGAAGGTGTCATCAATAGCACTATCAAGCAGAAATTTCTCGACAATAACTTGCTGACTAATGCTCAGTTTGGGTTCTGCCAGGGCCACTTAGCTCCTGACCTCATTACAGCCTTGGTCCAAACATGAACAAAAGAACTGAGCTCCAGAAGTGAGGCGAGAGTGACTGTCCTTGACATCAAGGCAGCATTTGACCGAGTGTGGAATCAAGGAGCCCTAGCAAAACTGCAGGGAATCAGGGAAAACCTAGCACAAAGGGAGATGGTTGTGGTTGCTGGAGGTCAACATCTCAGTCCCTAGGCACCACTTCAGGAGTTCCATAGGGTAGTGTCCTCACTGCAAACATCTTCAGCTGCTTCAATGACCTTTTTTCCATTATAAGGTCAGGAGTGGGAATGTTTGCTGATGTTTGCACAATGTTCAGCATCATTTGCGGTTCATTAGATACTGAAGCTATCCATGTCCAAACGCAGCAAGGCCTGGACAACATTCAGGCTTGGGCTGATAAGTGGCAAGTAATATTTGCACCATCCAAGTGTTAGGCAATGACCATCTCCAACAAGAGGGAATCTGATCATCTCCCCCAACATTCAATGGCATTCCCACCCCCAAATCCCATACTAACAACATCCTGGGGGTTACCAGAGACCGGAAACTGAACTGGGCCAGCCATTTAAAGACTATGGCTACAAGAGCAGGTCAGAGGTTGGCAATCTTGTAGTAAGTAACTCACCTTCTGACTCCCCAAAGCCTGTCCACCATCTACAAGGCACAAGTCAGGAGGGTGATGGAATACTCACCACTTGCCTGGATGAGTGCAGCTCCAACAACACTCAAGAAACTTGACGCCACTCAGGATAAAGCAGCCCGCTTGATTGGCTTCCACAAACATTCACCTCCTCCACCACTGATGCACAGTAGCAGCAGTGTGTACCATCTACAAGATGCACTGCGGGAATTCACCAAGGCTCCTCTGACAACACCTTCCAAACCTGTGACCTCTACCATCTAGAAGGACAAGGGCAGCAGATGCACAGGAGTACCACCAGTTCTCCTACATGCCACATGCCATCCTTAATTGGAACTATATCTCTGCTCATTCATTATCACGGGTCAAAATCCTGGAACTCCCTCCCCAACAGCACAGTGGATGTACCTACACCACATGGACTGCAGCAGTTCAAAGTGGCAGCTCACCACTACCTTAAGGACAATTAGAGATGGGCAATAAATGCTGGCCCAGCTAGTGATGCCCACATCCCATGAGAAGAATTTTTAAACACTTGGGATTTTCCTTAATAGTATATTGAGTCCAAAATAATACATATACAGGCAACAGTTCAGGGATACATCAGGGGATTCTAAGTAATAGTTAATATAGCTAGTTTCTTGTTCCCCTGGTGCACAATGTTGTGGTAGGCTTTCAGTTTTCAAATTCAAAACTAAACATTAATTTATAGGGAAAATGTACACGATCACTATTCACTTACATTATCCTGATTTTTACTGTAATGCTATTTAAACAATACTTGCGTTCCTTGCTGAAGTTAGACATCTTGGCTGGAAAAATCAAACAACATTTTTCATGACAACAAAGTTTCAAGTAGTACTTGCTCCCATGTATTATGCGGTAAAGGACTGAAGAGGAAAGCAGGATGGGAGTTTGTGTGCCGAATATCTATTTTGTTATGATCCCTGTAGAGACTGATAACTTTAACAAAAAACAAATCCCCATGACACCAAAAGAAAGAAAACTGTCTGGGTAAGATTTCACTTTCTAAAACTTTACAGTAACAAGCCAACTAAAAATCAAAATAATTCAAACATTAATTAACAGGCAAAGGGTATTTCAAGCAAAGGTAAATTTCACTAACTATTTGATACAAAGATACATCTCACATAGCTACAAACACTTGCATTACTTCCTGTAAAATGTGGGACCACCTTTGGAATCTCATATCTTTCCAACTCAGCCTCCATTTTGCAGGATTTCTCACCCCACTTCCAATAATTTCAGGTGTTGCAATCACTAGCAGCCATATTCCATCCAAAGTCCCCAAACAAGGTGGACTTCTACAAACCCTCTCTCACTTGGGTCATGGCAGTCCTGATGGCACAGAATCTCCACAGACTCCTTTTTCAGCTCCCTTATATCATCTGGTGGGCTCTGCCAACACAGACAGCAGCAAAGGGTCTTGTCCAAACCACAGTCCCTTGCCATTTCTGCCTTCCACTCTGTTCTTTCTAACCGTATAAGACACAGTAACAGGGTCTCTGCTCTATTCACAAAGACCTGTTTCAGCATCAAGATCTGTTTGAAGACTGCCAAACAGAAAACTGTTTGATCTATAGAGAGCTTTGCTTATTTCCTCATTACATGAATTCTGTGTTCTGAAGTGAACAGAAAACACTGGCTGACCCAATCCCACTACAATTAGCTTTCTATTTACTCTTTGCCTACCACAGGATCTTTCTTGGAACCTGATGTCATCATAATCAAGAAACCAATTAATCCTTTTTCAGAATGCTCCCCAGCCCACTTTGGTCTTCAAGGGACATAACACAAAAATAAAATTAAGCTTCTCAGAGCACATGGGTGATCACATGTTAAAGAATGAAGACAACCCTACAAGACAGGAAACCAATAGGGACTTAGCAGTGCAATCAGGATGAGAAGGGAAACTCTTGACGTACTCAAGCTGCTGCGCCCATTAGGTCACCTAAGGGGCTCTTCCTTTTTGCCCTGGCTGATATTTATCCCTCAGTCAACATCACTAAAACAGATCATTTAGTAATTATCACATTGCTGTTTGTGGGAGCTGGCTCCGTGTAAATTTGGCTACTGTGTTTCCTATGCACAACAGTGACGACAATTCAAAGGCATTTCAACATTTCCTGAGGTCATGACAGGTGCATATATTTTTGTAAGTCTGAAACATGGAACGCTTCACGAATTTGCATGTTATCCTTGCGCAGGGGCCATGCTAATCTTCTCTGTATCGTTCAATTTTAATATATGTGCTGCCAAAGCGAGCTTATAATGCAAGTGTTTTTTTAAACTCAATAATAGTCTTTCAATCTTCTAATAGCTTCCAATTTGCACCTGTTTGGTCCACAGCTGCTTGGTAAATCTCAAATTGAAGTACCTCAATTGAGATCTATTTCAGAAAAACTGCAAAGTTGTAGCAGCAAAGGATAAATACTATATCAATTTATCTGTCATTTGTTTGATCCATAGGCAATAGTATCTAGGATTTATTTAAAACCTTATATTTATGTAGAGCATCTCAGTCACTGGACGTCTCAAAGCACTTTACAGCCAATGGAGTATTTCTGAAGCAAGGTCATGGTTGTACTGTAGGAAATACAGCTGCCAAATCTGTGCATAGCAAGCTCCTACAAGCAACCATATGATAATGGCCACATCATCAGTTTTTGTAACGTTGATTGAGGGATACATATTGGCCAGGACATTGGGGATAACTCCCGTGCCCCTCCAAAGTAGTCCCAAGACTTTTTAGGTCCAAGAGAACAGACAGAGCCTCAGTTTAATGTCTCATCAAAAAGACGGCTCCTCCAATTGTGGTACTGAGGGAGTGTTGCACTACGAAGTTTTTGTGCTCAAGTCCTGGACTGGGACTTGAACCCACGATCATCTGACTTGAGGAAAAAGAGTGTTACTGACTGAGCCACAGCTGACACCTAGGGGCCTTTACATGGTGTATAGAAAGCATGGGCAACAAAGAATCTGCTTCAGCTACAACGGATTTAACAGAGGACCGAAATATGAAATAAATGGTGGTTTATTGGAGATGGAATTAAGAGATCATCTTTGGAGAAAAAAAAAACTGTGCACAGTGGACAGCCTCTAACCATGGCATTTTAGAAAGGGCTGAATGACTGCCGCTGCCCAAACCAGCTAACCTAGCAAAAGCACAATGATCATAAAAGGGGGATACATACGAAACAAAATTTAGTTCCAAAGAAACTGAAGGAGTAGTGATGTTGATTTAATTCCTTTAAGGAAGAAATGAGATCATACCAAATATAACTGGATAACCATGGAAATGCATAACAGATGTTACATGATCATAGAGAAGGGGTATAGGTGAAGACGTTCCAAGCGTGGAGGAATGCCACAGCTCAAAGGGCTGAGGCTTCTGGTGCAATGTCATAGGACATGACTGAACATTACTTCTGCCGGTGTTCTCTATATAATTGTCCCAGGTTGCCCTCTACACGATGCAAGGTGAATGGGGAAGGATTTGAAGAGAATTCAAAACACTTCGAAAAGGTAAATTTTATTATTTCATTCACACACACACAAAATGGAATCTGCCTGCCCCTGTTAAATGTACTGTCAATGACAAGAGAAATACTCAGGGTGAATAACGGATTGTGCTGGCTAGGTGCTCATCTCACTATTTGATGCATCTCTCAACAACGTACTTTCCCATAGTTCCCTGTAGATGCATCATTTATTAAGTTATTAAACATGTCGGTTTAGTATAATCTTAAACAGCACAGCAGCAGTGACACATACGAATAGTGAATGTGCAATCAAGCAATCCATGCGAACTTTAATGCTGCCCTGAAGGCAGTTTGTTCAAAGGGTTCTAAAAAGGGTTAACCCATCACATCAACAGTGTTCAACAAAAGAAGGGGATGGGGGAGTCAGATTCTTCAGATATCTATGCTCATGTTAAACAAGCACTAGTCTATTTTTGAAGTTTGCATCTTTACTAAAGATGATGTTCTTGCACACAGCCCCACAGGCAGAGCACATGAATTCATCTCTAGCCTATTGGGAACAAAAAAATACTAGAGGGCATACCATGCTTTTAAAATCAAGAAATATTGTGCTTTTAAAAAGCAGTCTGTGCAAAATCATTAATTGGCAAATTTCCCATTCATTCCTACTTAAAGGTCTCTGGTAGAAAATATTTGGCTAGGCACTAATGGACTTCTTCAAATCACTCAGATCTAATTAAAATATATACATTAAGGACAAATCTTTTGGGTTGCACTGCTGCTGGTGTAGCCATAATCTGTCCGAAGTGAAAAGAATTAAACAACGAGCCATCATTTCTATTTAAATCTGTATATATCTTAGTTTTGCAGCAACTCGAATCTATAGAACTGCTTTTTGCACTGTGGCTCAAACACTGAAGGGGCCCAAAGTAGAAAAATTAAGACCTTACTGGAATGCCAGGTTTACCTTATAATTAGAATTTCTGTTTATAACATGCACATGGTCTTTCTTTGCACATGTACCCATAAATTCCATTAGGCTTTAATCTGCTACGTACACTGTTAATAGGTCATTTGCGTTCTGTTTATCTCATGATATTTGTGCCAATATTTGCAGGAAAATTAATCCAACTGCAACACAGCAGGCTTAATGGTCCATCAGGGACTGCGTTTACAACGTACCAATTGCTTACCTCATGGACCAGACAGATGACACTGTAAAAAGCCAGAGAACTGATGGCGTAACTCAGGTTGAGGCTTGGTACTGGAAGATAAATGCTTTGCAACTTCTGAAAACTTTGATTTTAATTTTTTAAAAATGCGACACACTGTAGATTCCAGTGTCTGCAGACCGTCTTTTCCAAGTGTCCCAAAGAGGTGCAAAAAGTTTTCAGAATTTTGGGGACAAGGACCTGCATGCCCTATGAGAGATCAGGCATTGTCAAGACGAGCGGCAGAAGCTCCTCACAAGCTTTGCTAGGTGGCACCAAGGAACGTAGCTAACATGCTTAGTAGCAACCTTTGAATAATTATGGCCCTCACCCCACTGCTGCAGGAAACACGGTATATTTAATGACATCGGATGCCTACAGAACAGTGTCTGTTGTGTATTGAATGCATGTTTTCAAAGCTCCCTGGCTGATGTTTCAGGCTTCCAGTGCCTGGTTGGAAGGAAGAGAATAGCAGGCCATTCCCACTGACAAGGCCATTGTAGACTATAGCATCAGTCTTCATGGTGCGCTCTGCGTTGGAGGGCAATGGTTTACTTGGTGTATTGTAAATAGTAAAAGGACATGGACATGCCCAGTAGACAGCCCACTGCAGTGTTTTCGTCATCTTAATGTGTGGAAACAGGTGGGAAAGGGGTGTCCCAAAAATAATTGCCTTCAGCTAAAACTAGCAAGAAATGACTGCTAAAAATTAGATCCAAAACATTAACTCTTTCTCTCTCCAAAGATGCCGCAAGACCAGCTGAGTATTTCCAGAATTTTCTGTTTTTATTCCAATGTACAGAGGTCAGACTCCACATATTCAATGGTCTCTTTGTTGGTCTCCCAAAGTCAGGCCATAAATCATGTCAATATGGAGGCCTCTTAAAATTATTTTTCAGTTGAAGTGCCAGTGATGCAAAAAACAGATTGACAATTGTTGTTTACTGCAATGAGCAAGGGTATTGGTGGAGCAGTGCAAACACCTGCTATTCCTTGAACTTTTACTTTAAAGGGCCACATTAATGCATCTTTACCATGGTGCATGTTTCCAGCAAACTACAGATCCACTGTTTCACACCTGTCCACCACTTATTTTAAAAATGGCCTTTCTTTAATTTTCTTGAACTGGAAATACCCATTGGACATTCATCTTACTGCATTTTTGTCATGCTTTTTAGCTTACTAAATATCAGAAAAGGCTGTTTAAGTGCTTGCCCATCCCACATGGCTGCCACTATCATGTTTTACATTATTTGAGCAATAATGTGCATCTCAGACCACTCTCATAAGTGAGCCATCATTCATGCAAAAGCAAGGGTGACCTGATATGCAAAATATCTGGTAATGTAGCATTACCCAGGGATTGAACAGTTATAGTAATTAGTTCATTTAGAGATACTTCACATTCACCTAGTTTCCAGCTAACAAACATCATTAGATTATAACCCAAGTTACACAAAGTATCAACAATTAGAAGTAAAACAGACAGTAGAAGCAAGTCTAGAAACAGATTTTATTGGACATCCTTACAATAAATCAGTTAACTTTTTCTGTTCAAGTAAACCTAAACCAGTGTTCATAATACAACCAGTACATGAGATTTCACCTTCCATCAAAAAAAATCACCAGTCTTGATCTTGATGGATTCTAAACTGAAAGACTGGGCCACGTGCTTTGGGAGTTCAATGTGGTTTACAGGAAATCAAAAGGCTACTTCCGCAATGGAAGAAACTCATTAAATTCACATGATGATTTCCTGATGCTCACCTAAATGATCATAGATCCATTTCAAAGTGCAACCAAGTTTTTAATCTTAAAATTGTTTTTCTCTGGAAAACAAATGGTTTAATGGTTTCTATGGGATTAGCAATCAAAATTTACTTGCATACAAAAATGCGATATCTCAAGTTTCTCCATATGCTAATTTCTAGCCACCGATAGGAATGTGGTTTCTAATAGAAGCTAAACATGCACTGAAATAAATTTGAAGTAACCAGTCAAATTTCAAACTGATGAAAATTCAAAGACTTATAATTTGAAATGCAGATCAGCCTATCCATCGCTGTGCTCATGAGACCCTTAGTCTATTCGGGAGGTTCAAGGCTACATTAAAAATCCCCAAGTAATATCTGAACAAGAAGGAGTTCCCTGGTCAACACTAACCCCTCAATTGTGTTAATAGTGTTAAGCTGGCTCTTGATATCACTACTAATGAAAGGTCTGGTTGTGCACAGGATGCTTTCTATACTATATTCCAGTTGCTTCTGGACGACAAGCAATGATATTTTAGAACAATGGGCTATTTGCATTCAGTTTATATTCACTAAATTTTCAGGATTCACTTATATTATTAAGTTCTACTTGCTTTTAAAAAAAAAAAATACCTTAGCATACCAGGTTGCCCTCCTTTAAAATATTGCAATACAAGTCCTGTTTCAATTAGCGACCCATGAATTTAATGATCAGAAAAATGATCCAGCCACCTAGGAAGCCATTTTAGTTCCAAGCCCAAGAATTTAACTCACTTATCTATTGCAAGAAGCTTCAGCAATTGTAAAGGGATAATTCCACACAAAAAAAAAATCACCAAATCGCTTAAAGCCAAGGGGTGCATATCTTCCTGAAACAGTTTTCCTAAACCACAAGAGGGCACACCAAACATTTCTCAATCTGAACAGGCTATACATTTCAAATATACAAAAAAGGGAAAACAAAACATTTATTCACATCTATTAACACATGGATTATGTAGATTCCATATCTCTTAAGATGAGCAAAGGGCAAGTTGTAGGCCCACTCGCCAGACAGGAATTACTGGCAAGGAGGGCAACTTATGGTTGTGACTGAATGCTCAGGATATCATGTGTCTTGCATTCCCAATACATTCTAGAGGTATAGCAGTGAAATGTACATCTTCACTATTACCAGTGTAAACAGTACAAAACAAAAACTTAGTTTCAATAGGGGTAGGAAATTACCAATTTTGACAATGGTGTACAACTGGTTTATTTTAATCTTACACAGGGTTTCACAATAGCATTAATCTAAACTGAACAGTTGCATCCAACTTTGGGTTAACTGAGAAAAAATTAAAATAACAGATATATCACAATGGATGTCACAAAGAATTGACCCCTACTAAGAACTAATTGTTTACCAGTAATCTCCTGAAGCAAAGAAATACAAAGTTTTCATAAAGTCTTCTGAACATTTGCCAGGATTTTATGGTGGGTGGCAAACAGACAGCAACCAACTGTTTATTATGTGAACACTTGCCCACTAAGATTCTATGGGTGTTTTCACTGGTACTTGTTACAATTAGCAAGTCATTTCAGTGTACTGTCTGCAACAGGGGATCTGGGATCAGAGCGAATAGCGCAAACAAACATATATCATTTTAACCAATCAGAATGAAGAATCCTTACTGAGGCACAGTCTGGACCAGGAAGTCAGTTTAAATAGTTAACTCAGTACAAAATTACATACTGAAAGCAAAATAAAGGGAAAAAGTGCTGAAATTGAGTGAGATAAAAGACAAAGCAATACTTCTAATCCAAATGTTAAGTTTCAATGCCAAAGGAGTCACCTGGCTCTAATTCTTAAACATTTCTTTACTGTGGAATGCACAAGACCCAACTTTTTCTGGCAATTTGATTGTGTATCAATCACAAGTACAGCAACTTAATGTCATGTATTTCAAAGTAGAGTCTTTGGCAAGATACCAGTATAATGCAGCTTCTAGAAGAGCAGAACAATCCCTACAACTTCTAGTTTCCAATTTAATTGCAAGTTGCTGCTCACTTTGCATTTTAATTCCACTGAGCCTTATTTATAATGCAAAATCCAGGCCATTATTCTGTTTAGATTCCAGCTACTTTCCTTAATGTATGTTGCCCCATTCAAATTCCTTACTCTATGTAGTATGAGCATGTAGCCAAGCTATGCAAGTTAGGTTACAGAAATTGCCCTTTGTCCTACAAAACACAGCTTGTGAATTCAGAGGAGACTTAATCAGCACTGATCATTTGCAATTGGGTAAAGATTTTATCTTTACATCCAACATTTTGAAATCTCAAAAGAATGATGATCACCATTGATCTGATTAGGATTATCTTCTCTACAGTGTGGCGTCAGTTGGCACAGGTACAAATAGTGCAGATTAGGGTCAAGAGAGATTCAATGCTCAATCTTTTCTTTCACTGAGTTATTCCATAACATCTAGCCAAGTGCATTATCAGGCTGTAACACAAAAAAGGGATTCAGAAAAGCGATTGAACTGTTGAGATACAACTTGAACAGTTGGTGCAGTATTCAGAAATGGAAGACTGAATTATAGGCTATACCTGTTCCCAACTGCTGCTATATATGCATGAAAACTAAACTATATATTTTATAACAATTTCCTTGATTTCAACCGACTGACCAGTGGAAAATCTCTCTACATTTTGAGACTGTTTGATAGGAAGAATGAATGGCAACAATTACCATTGCTGGTCAGTGTCAGCACATGATATATTATTCAGCTACATTTCCCTGGCTGTCTTATCAACTGCAAATTCTCAAATCATACCACAAAGGAACAATCGTGCAAACGTAAGCAGAAATACACAACTATTTCACAAACTAATGCATGGAATGTGGTAAATTTACATTGAGTGATCTTAACTGTAGAATTTGTGTTATGGATTATCCAATAATACTGCAATCATGCTACCTGCATCTTTTAATTTCACTTCAGCTATCCATATAGACACCTTGCAGGATATTGCAGTATTTCTCAAAGTTTCTGCACTCCTAAAATTAACGGTCAATTTGAGACAACTGTCCTCACCACAGTTGCTTTTACACTTAACAAGTAGCTTCTGCAAAAATAGAACAGTTTACAATGGTTTCAGGTATACCATCTATCCAACTGCCTTGTTTAACTGTGTGGAGAGGCCTGGTGTGTGCTGAGCATGCTTCTACATAGCTGCATAGTAGTTTGACACAGTGATAAACTGTTTAATTATCTGTTTTTCTCTTACTTAACTGTGTTCACACTCCTCCAGTCAGGCCAGATTCAGGTGAGATACAGGTTGATTTAGCTTCAATCACATGAATATTATGGCTGCATTTTGATCATGTTATGCTTTTAATAAATGTCAAATTGAAACTTAAATTAGTTTGACTAGAAATGTTCTTTAATCTAGATTATGCTCGGGTCAGCAGTTCTATGAAAGGCAGATAAAAATATCCACCAAGTCTATCATTGATCATCATTAATCGAACAGTTCGCTCTAAACACAGAAGTACTTGAAGAAAAATGAACACAGGGTACTTTAATCTTTCCTTTTTGTATCACAAAAGTTTAAATTCAACAGATAGTGCTGCAAATTAAACAATTTTATCACTAACCTGGGTAGGCTTAAGTAGGGTCTGTCGCCTTGTTAGGATGTTCTTATGATATTATAAACAGTATCCAAAAGCAGCTTAACTCTGGACAGTAAGGGATGTTACCTTAGAGTAACCCTGAGGGCTGACTGACCGCTAGTTTCCACATGACAGACTGGGAATGAAGATTTCCACCCCTTAACAAGCCTTTCCGGGTTGGATGGCTTTTTACTGGCCCTGAGGCCACTCTGAACTCATCTTCCCCCACATGGTTTTCAGTGGAACTGTTGAGACATGCAGGCTAATCCCCCATAATTGACATCTAAGCAGCCTAGGAGGAAAAGTACACCATACTACAATTATCTAGGTCATCTGTTCAAATTAAGATTTTTTTTTAAAAAGCATTAGAGATGCATTCAGCATAATTTTCTTTCTGTGTAAAACGCAAAAATTCATTCCCCGCACACTTCCGCTTTAACTATAGCATATTTTACACAAGGGATTAGATTTCAACACAAAAAGATAAAGCCCTTGAAGCTCAGCATGGGGTTGGCTAAATTTAGTGTGCTGAGCACTCAAAAAAATCAAATCATTCGGAAGCATTTCAGGCTGAAATCAGAAATTCAACACAATAAGCAAATGGGAAATGATTTACACTTTGAATCCTGCACTTGGATTACGTATATAATTTTCTGGATTTTACTGCTTGTTCAGCTTCTGTAGCCAGTGTAATCACAAGGTTCCTGGCTGCAGCAAAATATCCAGTGCCTTTTTGGAATTATTTGAAAAACACTGCACAATTACTAGGTGGATTTGAGTACAATTAATTGCCTATGGTGTACCTAAGGCAGTGTTTACCAAAGACCAGTTGGATCTATCGGTATGGATTAAACACATCATTCACTAATTGCTCACAATTGCTTTATTGTTCAATGAGTGGTTAATATGGAAGCATTTATAATTAGTGTAAAAAGATGAAATATTAACATTTCAACAGTAGACAAACTCAATGTTTCATATTTTCAGGAATATTTATTTTGCAGCCCTCACAAAAATGCACTTTTATATTATGAAAGCATGTGGCAGGAACTCTCAGGACTGTGAATTTAAACATGCCAAAACAGTGCTTGCAGGGTTGTTCATGGCACTCTCATAGAACCTCTATGCTATAGTAGAACCCAACTCTCACCAAGTAATTTTGTGGAAATATATCAAAGTAGTCTAAAATTTATGAATGCTTCCCAACCTACCCACATGCATAGGTACGAGGTGATTCTCTTTCCTCCCCCCAGTTCCAAACACTGATGTTTCAGCAGGAGAGCCCACTCAATTCTTCCCCACCCCCTCACCGTCAAAGCAACATATTGCCAAGTCAGCATTCTCCATAAATTTAAATCTTTGCTCATCAGGCAGCATATTTTCTATACACATGTCCAGTAGGGGGAGATCCGCCAGAATTGATAGACATTTAAGCACCATGCAGTGCTGATTTACAATGCAGCTGCCAGTTAGCATTCCCATATGGATAGCGAGCCAAAAACATTCCATTGTGGCTTCTACATCAGAGGTATTTTATTGTGTTTTTTATATAATTAAAACGCTCAATAAATGCTGTTCACTTCATACACATGGGCACCTGACACTACTGATGCCAGGGGTTCCGCCAGGCCACACAGCTCCTGACCTCATTACAGCTTTGGTTCAAACATGGACAAGAGTTGAATTCCTGAGGTGAGGTAAGAGTGACCGCCCTTGACATCCAGGCAGCATTTGACTGACTGCGGCATCAAGGAGGCCTAGGAAAACTGGGGTCAATGGGAATCAGCTGGGGTTGGGCGGCCGGGGGTGGAGAAAGAGTCTCTCTCCACTGGTTGGAGTCATTCCTAGCACAAAGGAAAATGGTTGTGGGAGGTCAGTCATCTCAGTTCCAGAGCATCACTACAGGAGTGCCTCAGGGTAGTGTCCTCGGCCCAACCATCTTCAGCTACTGCATCAATGACCTTCCTTCCATCATAAAGTCAGAAGTAGAGATGTTCACTGATGATTGCACAATGTTCAGCACTGTTTGTGACTCCTCAGATACTGAAGCAGTCCATGTCCAAATGCAGCAAGACCTGGACAATACCCAGGCTTGGACTGAAAGGTGACAAGTAATATTCACACCACACAAGTCCCAGGCAATGACCATCTCCAACAAGACAGAATCTAATCACCACCCCTTGAGGTTCAATGGCATTCCCATCGTGGATTCCCCCAGCACCAACATCCTAGGAGTTACCATTGACCAGAAACTGAACTAGCCACATAAATACTGTGGCGAGTAACTCACCTCCTGACTCCCCAAAGCCTGTCCACCATCTACAAAGGTACAGGTCAGGAGTGTGATGGGATACTCTCCGCTTGCCTGGATGAGTGCAGCTCCAACGACACTCAAGAAGTTTAAATTCACAGGACAAAGCAGCCTACTTGAATGGCCAACATCCACAAATACTCACTCCCTCCACCACCGGCACACAGTAGCAGCAGTGTGTACCCATCTACAAGAGGCACTGCAGGAGTTCACCAAGGTTCCATAGGCAGCACCATCCAAACCAATGACCACTACCATCTAGAAGGACAAGGGCACAGGCACATGGGAACACCAAAGCCTGGAAGTTCCCCTCCAAGTCACTCACCATCTTGACTTGGAAATATATCGCCGTTCCTTCACTGTCGCTGGGTCAAAAACCTGGAACTCCCTTCCTAATAGCACTGTGAGGTAACTACACCACATGGGCTGCCAGCTCATTGCCATATTCTCGAGGGCAACTAGGGATGGGCAATAAATGCTGACCCAGCCAGCAAAGCCCACATCCCATGAATAAATAAAAACCTAAAGGTGACTTTCATTGAAAATTATGTTGATCTGTTTGAATGGCTATGTCGAAAAACCACACCGAAAATAATCTCACTAGCCATTTCTGCATTGAACATTTCATCTTAATCCTTCTAATTAAAATTATTCTATTTTCTGGCCACATCACAATTGAATGGAACAACCTATCTCCATCATTAGTAAACTACTGTAAAATTATCTATTCAATATGATATACCTATATTTACTCTCATGAAAGTGTTGGATCAACTGGTATTAAATACTAATACTGCAGCATTAGTTTCCTGCTCAGCAGTTAGTTAGAATCATAGAATAGGTACAGCACAGGAGGGGGGCATTTATCCTGTCATGTCTGTACCAGCTCTCTGCAAGAGCTTCGCCTCAAGCCATTTTCCTGCCTTTTCCCAGTAGCCCTGCAAATGTTTCCTCTTCAGATAATGATCCAATTCCCTTTTGAAAGCCATGACTGAATCTGCCGCCAACACACTCTCAGGTAGTGCATTCCAGATCCTAGCCATGTACTACATAAAAAGTTTTTCCTTATATAGCTGCAGCTTCTTTTGTCAACCACCTTAACTCAGTGTCCTCCGGTTCTTCATCCTTCCACAAAGGAGTTTTTCTGCCTACTCTGTCCAGGCCCATCATGATTTTGAATATCTCGAACAAAATCTCTTCTCATCCTTCTCTTCTCTAAGGAGAACTGCCCCAGCTTCTCCAACCCATCTACGTAACTAAAGTTCCTCATCCCTGGAACCATTCTCGGGGAACTTTTCTGCACTCACTCTAATGCCTTAAGTGTGGTACTCTGAACCAGACACAATACTCCAGTTGAGGCCAAGCCAGTCATTTATACACGTTTAGCATAACTTCCTCAATGTTACACTCTCTGCCACTATTTATAAAGCCCAGGTCCCGTATGCTTTATTAATTGCTCTCTTAACCTGCCCTGCAGTCTTCAATGATTTGTATACATATCCCCCCAGGTCCCTCTGCGCCTGCAACTCTTAAGTATTACGCCCTTTTAGATTGCCTCTCCCCATTATTCATGACAAAAATCATTTTACACTTCTCTGCATTAAATTTCATCTGCCATTTATCCATCAATTCCACCAAATATGTTCTTTTAAAGTTTAGCACTATCCTCCTCAGTTCGCAATACTTACAAGTTTTGTGTCATCCACAACTTTTGAAATTGCACCCTGTATACCAAAGTTTAGATCACTAAAGTAAATCAGGAAGAGGAGTCCTTATACTGACTCCTGGGGAACCCCACTATAACCTTCCTCCACAATGAAATAACTACTCACCACTGCTGTCTCCTGTCATTCAGGAGTTAAGGAGGGGTATATTCGCATTGGAAGTTCAGAGAAGGTTCACTAGGTGACTCCTGGGATGAAGGAGTTTGTCTACTGAGGAAAGGTTCATCAGGTTGGGCCTACAGTCATTGGAGTTATAAAAAATAAGAGGTGATCATATTGCAACACAAGGCTCTGAAGGGAATTGACAGGGTATCTGAGAGGATGTTTCCTCGTGGGGGAATCTAAAAGTAGGGGGTGTTATGACTCCTCGTGAGGAATCTAAAAGTAGAGGGTGTTATGATTGCAGCTAAGAGAATACTGGACAAGCCTGATACTTGTTAGCATCTGGCTTGATAGACCATAAACATTAAAAGAATGTGATGCATCAGAAAACCAAGGGTAAGGAAATAAGTGGCAGGGCTCCAAAGTTGCATCGAAACACCAAAAGAATCTTTCCTATACAAACTTGAACAAAACAAACAAGCAATGTTGGCTAAATAGGTACTCTGAGCAAAGATAATGATTCTAAACAATACGAGCTTCTATCTTAAACTCAGTCCGACAGACTTAGCCCAGCTTAACCTTTTTACTGTGGCTTTCACTCAGTCTGGGAAGCAGTCCCTTTCTCTCTGGGGCTGGCTGCACAGGTCACAGCTTTGGTCTATGGTATATTTCTACCAATATAACCTCTGGTCCAAATATAGGCATCGCTGACGGTCACACGCCACGACCCACCAGGCACACGTAGACATTCCCTTGTCTTCTATTTCGTAACTGGATTTCTCTCAAATGGGGCCTTCCCAATTGTCTAGAACTCCCTCCTTTCCTCTCTAACCATACAGAACTGAGTTCTCTGGTTAAACACATTGGATGCCTACAGCCTCCAGGTCAGCTTCTCTTACTTTTCTCTAAAAAACCCAAATCCCACCAGTTTTCCTTTTAGAGCATAGCTCTACCCTCAGCAATTTTCTCCATAGCAACCTCAGGGCTTTCTTGCTTCTTGGAGCCCCGCCACTTCTTTCCTTACCCTTGGTTTTCTGATGCATCACATCCTCTCAGCTGGCTCAAAAGTTCAAGCACGGTTTATAAACACACACAGGCATACTAAACCAAACCGTAAGTACACAACCCCAACTCACCTTAAAACGGAAACCAAAACTCTAAATCCCTAGCCCTTAAAATAGCCCAAAATAGAGACAGTTATAACAGGGACACAGTTTCAAAATAAGGGGTCTCCCATTTAAGATGACGATGAGGAGGCATTTATGTCAGGGGGGGCATTAGTCCTTAGAATTCTCTTCCCCATGGAGGTCGGATCAATGAATATGTCCAAGGTTGAGCAAGACAGATTTTTTGATATACAAGGGAGTCAAGGGTTATGGGACAGTCAGGAAAGTGGAGTTAAGGTCACAATCAGATCAGCCATGATCTTACTGAGTACTGGAGAGACTCAGGGGGACAAATTGCCCACTCCTGCTACTATTTATGATTGTATGGCACAAGTCCATTCCCAATGTAACAGTATATGATCGATGCCAAGAATTGTGATAAGAAATATATTCCACAACATATTTAGTATGAGTTAGCACAACATTGAAAAATCTTCAGTACAGAACCCAAAATGCTAGCTTTGTGTGCAGAATTACAGGTTAAACTGTCTTAGAATTAAGTTTGCTGAGAAAATCAATCTGCATGGATAGAAGGTGCAAATTCATCAACCCAAGGACAAAAGACTCATCGCCAAAAAATTTGCAGCAATAATGGATAGTCAACTTGAGTGTACCATACAAGCTCCCCTTTTTATGCTAAGCTACAATAGCTAGACACCTTTTGCATAAATATATTCCACTGGCGACAACTTTTACTTACAGAACACCTTTAATGTAGTGAACCGTTTCAAGACACTTAACAGGAGCATTAGCAAAATTGACACCAACCCATACAAGGAGATTCAAAGGTAGGTTTTAAGGAGTGTCTCAAAAGGAGGAATGAGGCAGGAAGGAGAGGTGTGCTCACAAATGGAATCCCAGAGCTCAGGGACTTGGCAGCTGAAGGCATGGCTGCCAATGATGAAGTGATCAAAACTGGAAGTGCTCAAGAGGCCAGAATTGGAGGAGCACAGATAACTTGAGGGGGCTTGTCATGCTCAGGGAAATTAGAAATAGGGAGTGTAGGACAGTGGAGGAATTCACTGAATTTTACAGTTGTTGCTTAAGTGAGAGCCAATAAACCACAGAAGTCTTGTGACATATAACTCTTAGTAGCAATGTTATGCTCCCATTCATAGTGGCCTCAAGTAACTACTTAACTATTAAACTGTATTGAAATACTTAAGCAGTGAGACAACTGGTCACAATTTATGAAAAGCTCTCTGTTCTCCCTTGTCACTTCCCTACACTTTGCAATAACTGAGGGAAGGAGGCAAATGACCTCTTCCCAGGTCACTTAATGCTGTTCAAGGATTGAGCAGATAATCTTGGTTCACATTTCAGCGCTGTGCTGAGGGAGTGTTCCATTGAAGGTGCAGTCTATCAGATGAGATGTAAAACCTAAAGTGTAATCTACCTTTTCGGGTACTGCAAAAGTACCCCATATTAAAAAAAAGTGCTGTGCAACAAAAGTCCTCCCTTAACCACCAAGAAAAGCTGATTGGACATCTCATTTGTTGTACCTGGGACTCTGATGTGCGTAACAAGCTGCCACATTTGTCTAAATAGCTATTGGCACTTCATGGAATAGTGTTGCAGGCCTGTGAAGGTAAAATATAAATGAGAGTTGCTTCGCTCCTTACATTTCTCCAGAACTGGATACAGAGATTCACAGGTGTATGGTGGAGAATTATCCCTAATATTAATGTCCCTTCCTTACAGGAGGCTAGGCTTGTGCACAACTCACCACACTAAAATAACTGGATGATAATTCATCATGCAGGGAAGCTCAAGTACAAGCATATCCTCTGTGCTATAACTCTTTGCAACATCAAAATGCTGTCATCAAATTTGCCATATCATTATATTATTTTTGTTTCAAAGTAACTAAAAGTATAAAGTATCCCTCAAGACCCATCGGATATCCCCTGGTAAACATGTAACAGAACATCAGATCTTTGGAAGAACACGGACCTTTCTGCGATGGATTTTTAGGTTAGCAGCGTTTACTTAGGAAAACTCAACAGCTAGAAAGTACAAATGACTGGAAAGCCTACAGAAGCAGTGACAAGTTTTGATAATGAATGTATTTATATTGGCAGAATGGCTGTTAGCCAGTGAAATGAAGTGAGTGTTCTGGGAAAGATTGCAATGCTGTGTGAACAGAAATGGGTTAGAAAACACTTGCTCAGATTACACTATCACATAGCCCAATTTATTCTCACCTGAGCTGAGTTCAGCAGGAGGGTGAAATATTTATATGTGTTGCCTTTCTGATTACACAATATATTACCCAACAAGTTACCAAAGGCAAACAAATGCTCAAATTTTCCTTTTCATGCTGTGTTGTAGAGGCAATTCACACGCAGCCCAAATTGCCAAAGAGGTGCAAATCACAAAATGGATAAAATCACTTTTTCCAGATGATGGCACTGCACAGACAAAGCGAAGTTAAAAACGCAGGATAACAACATCTGAAAAAGATAAGCATATATGTTTCTAACAAAAACTTTTCCCATAAAAGGACTCAAATCTTCAATGTATCGTTTGTAATGGAAACCAAGAGTCAAGTGACAATGTGTTAATATAAAGTTGCCTTTGTTGTTTACAATTTTAGTTTACTACTTCAAATTAAAACAGTTGACAATTGGTCGACACACCAATAAGGGAGCTGAAGACTGCAATGTGAGAAATAACAGGAAACAGAAGGTTGACTGGTGATTCAGCAAATATTTCAAAAGCCATGGCATCAAAGGAATAATCTTGGCATAAGGCTCCCTAGCAGGCGTTTCTTCGAGGATTCTTTTTAAAAGATTTGTTCCCTAATTACTTAGTATTGCGCTACTGAGATTTACACAACAGCAAGATCCTTCATTCAAAATCATAATGTCTGCTGGGTCAGTTATTCCATGCAAGGGTAACACAGGGCCACTATAACGGCTGTTTGTCACAACATCATCATTCCCAGCTGGAATGGAGATGTTTGTGTAATTTCTTCGTCAATCATGCTAGTAGTCCCATCCTACCAACCCCCACCAACACATTATTGATACCACTGTGTCAAACAGACATTCCATACTATAATGGCTTTGAGCCCCAAGGGAAATAAGACTGAGGTTTCTGTTCCTGATTACTACCCAATGATTATTGCTTTCAAGGGCATCCATGATGTTGAGTAAGTGCAGTATCAGGCTTAACTGCAACACTGTGAAGGCTCACAGACACAAAAAATACTAACTTGGACAAAGTTCCAGAGGGCTGCAGGCAATCAAAATGACAGCCTTCAGCAAAGCAGGAAGTAGAAATTGGAAGCAAAATTTCATCTAAGGTTTAAACCTTTACAAAATATAACACCTTAATTCTACAGTCCATTCAAGTTAATTTGCAAGTTTTTGGCAAGTTAAACAGATGCAATTTTTGAAACTTCTTTCATCCTTAAAATTGTAAAACAAAAATTGAAGAATGAACAGGGCCGGGACTAATTTGGAAGCTCTTTCAAAGATCTAACAGGCATGGTGGTCCTAACGTCCTCCTCCTAACCTCTAAAATTCTAAAATTGTTTTAGTTCCCAAAGTTGGAATTCAGATTAGAGACTTGATATGTTCGCACCCATTCAGGTGCTTTTAAACCTGCCTTGCTGTTCACCAGTTTGAGAAAGAATTTTTAGATTTTTTCTCCCACTATTTTCAAACCTAGGTGAGGAAATTTCTGCCAAAAGGCACAGAAACTTAAATGTCAGTGCAGATCGACATTAGAATCTGCTCCAAATTAGAAAGTGCTACTAATTTCACTAGAGTCTAAACCTGACAGCTCTTCTACACAGTTTGTTATCTCATGTTGAGCAATTGTAGAAGCATGTTAATTTACAAAAAAAGCAATTTGCAGTGTTTGACATATGGCTCATTTGCTCACAACAGCTTAATCAAGCAGAAAGCTATGAGGTAATCATAGCTGTTCATTTTTACAGTACAGCAATGTGGAGAGTATCGCAACAGCATTGCAAGGTTTGATACTTTTATATGTATAAACAAACACTCAGCTTATCCTTTCTTTGTCCTGAACCTAGAGCCTCCTAAATATTTGTTAGCTCAACCACCCCACAATTCCTGCCTTTTCTTCAGTCTTGGTCAGCATTGAGTGAAGCACTTTAGGGCATCCTGAGGTCGTGAAAGGTGCAATATAAATTGAAGCCTTTTTTTCTTCATGTAGAAGTCTCTTGCCACATCAAAAAATGTCTGACTACTCTGAACACTATGTAAATTACATTCACTCCACAAGGGGATAAAATTTCCTTGTAAGCATAATGTTTGCTAGATGCTGCTCTTATTTTTGTGGAATTGCTCATTGTTGCGTTTGTATAGCAAATTTCCAGGAGTTTCCATTTATTACTTTTAGTTAGCTCTATCCAGAGGGATTCAGCAGCTCTCTCATCCACTCGTGTCACCTTTCCTAGACCTTGTGTTCCTTAAAAGAAAAATCTCTCCTCTCTACTTAACAGATCACAACCCGTGTACTGTAACAGAAACATAGGACTTAGAGGTAGCCCATTCGGCCTTTTGAGCCTGCCCTGCCATTCATGTGGAGTTAAAGGTGAATAGCCAAAAGTTGCTACCCAGGCTGCGTTGCTGTACTATTAGCTTTATGAAAATGGCATCACACTTTCCGCTTCATTATTGAAATGTATTGAACAGCATGTAACTCTTTCAAGTACAAACACATTTCCATCTATTTTTTCAGATGAAATTACATTGTTTCATGATTTTAACCATTGTGAGATTTGAACTCTTGATCTTAGGGTTACAAACCCAGTACCATAACCACTTGGCTATTTAGGCCAAGCTTTGAACAGCATGTAGTTGCTGTGTTTGCACCACAGGTACAAATTAAACTCTTAAAGTTAGTTAGTTCTGGTCATTGTCTAAGTACCCTTTCAACAATGTGCTAACTTAATTGCTGCATGTCAACGACTCTGGTACTGAAAATTAACAATGCCAAGTGTGGATGGAGTCTTGTATATTAAATTGTTAAAGATGTTTTTTTTTAAAAACAAAAATTTAAATTAAAAGGCTTTTTCACTTCTTCCTCTTGTAGTCCCATCTCTTTCTCCGTACTGAATTTCATTGGGACAAATATGGATTCATTAAGGAAAGAAAGCCAGCACTTCAACTAAGATTCAGTTCATCGATCAGGTATCAACAGAGGGGGTTGATGAGGGTAATGCAGTTGATACGGACTTCCAAAAGGTGTTTAATTAAGTGCCACATAACAGTCGCATAAGTTGAAGCACATGGAATAAAAGGGATTGGCAGCATGGATACAAAGTGACAGGAAACAGTAGCAGTGAATTGTTTTGGACTGGAGGAAGATATACAGTAAGGATCCTCCGGGATCAGTATTAAGGTCAATGCTTTCCTTGATGTATATTAATGACCTAGACTTGGGTGTGTAGGGCACAATTTCAAAATCTAAACTTGGAAGTATTGTGAACTGTGAGGAAGATAGTGATAAACTTCATGACAGACAGGTTGTTGGAAGTACAAAAGTAAGAAAGTTACAGTAAATCTTTAAAAGAAAACTAGTTTTGCCTCAACTAAAGCAGTGTATCCAATTCTGAGCACCACATTTTAGGATGGATGTTAAAGCATTGGAGAAGATAGAGAAAAGATTCATTGGAAAGCTTCCAGGGTTGAAAGACTTCAGTTACATGCATAAATTGGTGAAGCAGGGCCTCTTCTCCTTAGCGAAGGTTGAGAGGATGTTTATAGAGGTATTCAACGTAATGAGGGTTCTGAACAGAGTAGACAGGGAGAAACTGCTCCCATCGGTGGAAGGCTCAAAAACAGAGGACACAGATTTAATACAACTGGCAAAAGAACCCAAGGCAGTGGCTGGTTAGGATCTGGAACGCACTACTTGTGTGTGTTGTGGTGGTGGTGGTCGCAGTGGTACATTCAACTGTGGCTTTCAAAAGAGAATTGAATAATTATCTGAGGAGAAAAAATTCGAACGAAGAAAGGATGGGCAAATGGGACTAGCTGAGTTGTTATGGATAGCCAGTATGGACAAAGGGCCAAATGGCCTCCTTCCATGCTGTAACTATTCTATGATTTTTCTTTCTGAATCCAATTTGACATTGAATTCATCCACTCTAATTTACACTTCTTTCTCAGTCTGTGCCGAGTTTACTGCAGAATCCTTCAATCTGATTGGCTAAGATACACTGGCGCTTATCATGTTTACTCAGGTCCCAGATGCAATGTGCCATGCAGAAGTGCAAAAACCCAAATGTGCAAGAGCAAACCTAACCAATGACAGATGTCACTTACATGCCCTGTCATAGCAAATGAGGGCCCGATATTTATCAACATTCATAAGAAATGTATTATAACACAGACGAGCAATTCAGAATCTTGTGTTAGATGCAGCTAGACCTTTTTAAAAATTATTTTTAACAATTAATGTTTTGCATGAAATGACTCCTCAGCTACACAACTTGTTAAAGTTCTTCTACCTAGGATTTGTCAACTGATTGGAATTCCAGTATTTATTAACTGAGCCAATTGGAAAGCTGCCCTTTGTGATTTCTCTCTCCAATATTAAAGTAATTTGAATCTACCAGCAGTCCTAAAGTATCATAATTTTATCCAATTGGCCTTTTTGATGCTTTGACAACACACTATTCGTATAGACCTCTATTCGTTTCTATCATTTTGTCGTCAGCTAGCAAAAATCGTGTTGTGCTCGCAGAGGTATTGTAAACTATCACAGTAATTGCCCAAAAGCTTCATCTTATCCTTCGACAACAGACCTGCTCGCACAGCAGCTGAATGCAGATCCAAGAATTTTTCTTTGCAGCACTAATCACACTTTCAGGAGGAGTTTATATATCTAACTCTGAACCACTGTCGAAAACCCTGCAGCTTTGAAGATTAAATTAAAAATCGTCAATATTTCTGTAAATGCAGACTTAAAATTATAAATTTAAAAACACCAAAGCTGAAGGAAGAGGCACATTAAAGCTTTTTGTTTTGCACTAATCAGGACACTGGCAAGATTACCAATGTAAGGGGGAAACAATTTATACTGTGAAGAGAATACTGACTGGTTGACAAGTGGCATTGCCATGGAGAAAGCAGCACAGATGGTGATCAAACAGTTAACCGCCAAGCATTGTTTGAATTTTAAACTAGGCAGTTTGACCCTGGTGGATAAAGGCGTTGCCTTAAGGAATGAGTCAGCGAATGGCTGTCACTTATCTTGTTTAGTTGAAACAGGAACAATGTACGCACATGTTCTGTCTGCAAATAACAGGGCGCTGTGTATTAATATATGTAGCTTCCAGTGCACGCAAAAACGCCAAATTGCGAGCCCGACTGACAATCTGAAATTGATTGTCAGCGTAATTAGCGCATTAAGGATTATTTAGCAAATGTTGTCCCAAAAGGCGTTCTGGCTATCACAGAAATGAGTAATGTGGTATCTGAATTTCAGTACCAGTGTGATGCTAGGTACATAGACCGTACATTCCGAAGACTGGTGGATCGTATCAAACAGTATGTTCCAGCTGCTGTTTGCAATGGGCAGGGTACAGACTGCACCCAACCAGCCCGTGCTTGCAAAACCCAACATTAGATGTGATTCTGCGATTGGACAACATTTGCTAAATAATCCTCAATGTGCTAAGAAATACGCTGACAACCAATTTAATACCTCAGTCAGGCTCACAATGTGGCATATCTGTGTGCACTGGAAGCTACATATACTAATATACAGGGCCCTGTTCTTTGCAGACAGAAAGAACATATACACACATTGCGCCTGTTTCAGCTAAACAAAATGTGATAGCCATTTGCTGGTTCATTCCTCAGGACAAGAGAGTCAATCTGCCTGGTTTAAATTTCAAACAATGCTTGGCAGTCACCATCTGTGGTTCATTCTCAATGGCAACGTCACTTGCCAGCCAACCAATCAACACTCCCTTCACATACAGTAAAAATTGTTCTTTTCCACCTTACATTGGTATACTTGCCTGTCCTGATGAGTGCAAGATGGAAAGCTTAGACATGTCTCTTTTTTCAGCAGCAGCAAAGCTCTTAAATCTCCATGATTACAATTTTTTTTTATTCATTCATAGGGCGCAGGCATTGCTGGCTAGGCCAGCATTTATTACTGATCCCTAATTGCCCTTGAGAAGGTGGTGGTGAGCTGCCTTCTTGAACCGCTGCAGTCCATGTGGTGTAGGTAAATTCTCAATGCTGTTAGGGAGTGCCTGGAATCTGACCCAGCGACAGTGAAGGAACGGTGATATATTTCCAATTCAAGATGGTGTGTGGCTTGGTGGGGAACTTCCAGGTGGTGATGTTCCCATGCGTCTGCTGCCCTTGCCCTTCTAGGAGGTAGAAGTTGTGGGTTTGGAAGATGCTGTCTAAAGGAGCCTTGGTGAGTTCCTGCAGTGCATCTTGTAGTTGATACACACTGCTCCACTGTGTGCCGGTCTTGGAGGGAGTGAATGTTTGCGGGTCGGATGCCAATCAAGTGGGCTGTTTTGTCCTAGATGATGTCTTGTGTTGTGGGAGCTGCACTCATCCAGGCAAGTGGAGGGTATTCCATCACACTCCTGACTTGTGCCTTGAAGATAGTGGATAGGCTTTGGGGAGTCAGGTGCTGAGTTACTCACTGCAGGATTCCCAGTTTCTGACCTGCTCTTGTAGCAGGGGATTCAACAATGGTAATGCCATTGAATGCCAAGGTTCGATGAATAGATTCTATTTTGTTAAAGATGGTCATTGCCTAGTGCCTGTGTGGCACAAATGTTACTTGTCACTTCTCAGCCCAAGCCTGGACACGGTCCAGGTCTTGATGCATTTGGGCACAGTATGAGGAGTCATAAATAGTGAACATCGTGCACTCATCAGCGAAAATCCCCACTTCTGACCTTAAGATGGAAGGAATGTCATTGAAGCAACTGAAGATGGTTGGGTCTCAGACACTATCCTGAGGAACTCCTGCAGTGATGTCCTGGAGCTGAGATGATTGACCTCCAACAACCACAACCATCTTCCTTTGTGCTACGTATGACACCATACAGCAGAATGTTTGTCTCCTGCTTCCCTCACCTTGATGCCATACTTGGTCAAATGCTGCCTTGATATCAAAACCAGTCACTCACCTCACCTCAGGAGTTCAGCTCTTTTGTCCATGTTTCAGCCAAAGCTGCAATGAGATCAGATGCTGAGTGACCCTGGCAGAACCCAAACTGAGTGTCAGTGAGCAGATTATCACTAAGCAATTGGAAAAACTCAGCAGGACTGGCAGCATCTGCAGAGAGGAATACAGTTAACGTTTCAAGTCCGTAGGACTCTTCAACAGAACTAAGTAAAAATAGAAGAGAGGTGAAATATAAGCTGGTTGGGGGGGGGGGGGGGGGGTGCGGGGTGCGCGCGGAGAGAGAGAGAAGTAGAGCTGGACAGAAGGCCAGTGATAGGTGGAGATAGCCAAAAGATGTCATAGTCAAAAGGACAAAGAGGTGTTGAAGGTGAGGTGGTGATATTATCTAAGGAATGTGCTAATTAAGGGTAGAAAGCAGGACAAGCAAGGTACAGATAGCCCTAGTGGGGTTGGGGTGATGGAATCAAAATAGGCTAAAAGGTAGAGATAAAACAATGGATGGAAATACATTTAAAAATAATGGAAATAGGTGGGAAAAGAAAAATCTATATAAATTATTGGAAAAAAGTGGGGGGGGGGGGGGAAGAGGAGATCGGAAAGGGGGTGGGGATGGAGGAGAGAGTTCATGATCTAAAATTGTTGAGCTCAATATTCAGTCCAGAAGGCTGTGAAGTGCCTAGTCGGAAGATGAGGTGCTGCTCCTCCAGTTTGCGTTGAGCTTCACTGGAGCAATGCAGCAGGCCAAGGACAGACATGTGGGCATGAGAGCAGGGTGGAGTATTGAAATGGCAAGCGACAGGGAGGTCTGGGTCATGCTTGTGGACAGACCGAAGGTGTTCTGCAAAGCGGTCACCCAGTCTGCATTTGGTCTCTCCAATGTAGAGGAAACGGAGACCAAACGCAGACTGGGTGACCGCTTTGCAGAACATCTTCGGTCTGTCCGCAAGCATGACCCAGACCTCCCTGTTGCTTGCCATGGCATGCTAGGGCCCATTTCAGAGGGCATTTAACAGTCAACCACATTGCTGTGGATCTGAAATCACATGTCAGTCAGACCAGGTAAGGACAGCAGATTTTCTTCCCTGAAGGGCAATAGTGAACCAGATATTTTTTTTTATGACCATCGATAAATGTTTCATGGTCATCATTAGACTTTTAATTCCAGATTTTTATTGTATTCAAATTTCACCATATGCCATGGCGGATTTGAAATCAGGTCCTCAAAGCATTACCGAGTCTCTGGATTACAAGTCCAGTGACAGAACCACTATGCCACAACCCTCCACTTCTAGTAAGATTGGCTTTCATTCCAATTTTAGTTAATTTCTCCCCAACCACATTGACAATATTCTTCTGTCAAGTGGGGCCTTTTATCAAGCTCATTGCCATGGTTAAGTAGACCTGTAGGATTCACAATCAAAATTTACAGCACAAAAATATCCTGTCAGTGCTAGCTCTTCAAGCCACTGTTTTTTATCCCCCATATATTTTAAATACTTATCCAATTCCTTTTTAAAAGCTGTCACAATCCATCTCGATAGCCACTCGACAAAAAATTCCATACGCTAACAGCCCTCTGGAAAACGCTTAAACTTAATTGTTTCTAATCCTTAATTATTCTAGTAATTAGTTTATTCTAGTTAGTATTTCATTAACACAGCAACCCCTGTATTTGCAAAACCTTCCCATTTCAAAAATTTTTGAACCTTTCATTCATGCTACAATTTTTTAATAAATTTTTGCTGTACTTTTGTTATCCTTCCTACAAGGTGGTTAACCAATAACTTGTACAAATTTAAAGCACGGAAGTGTTAATATTCAAGCATCCTTGTATAGCACCCAACATCTCCTTTGCTTTTTTTGTTTAAATACCACTTCTAGCTTAAAAAGTTCTATGCATTTCCTAGCTCCTGTACTTCAATTACTTACTGTTGTCCTTAAGATTATTTTCCCCCAAACATATTGCTTCTCACATCTCTGCACTGAGCTGCATCTTTACAAATCTGCCCTTTCTATAATATTTTTGTCCTGTAATTTCACAATAATGGCATAGATGTTATCACCAGTGAGGTGACAGTGCTTGCCACTAACCACGAAAAAAGCTCAAAGATCTAGCAATCTCTGATGTCAATTTCACCTTTCCCAACATGAAAATCATTTCAACATCAGCAATAGGAATCCAACAGTGATATCACCAAGCAAGCTAAGCAGTCAATCACATACAAGAATTCACGAACAGCAAACCCAGAAGTAATAGTCACAGTAAAATGATTAAAAGATGAATCATAATCAGAGAGCAAAATGAAGATTGGCTGACACAAATGGTATTGCGATAAAAGCTGAATTAACAAACTTAAAAAATTTAAATCTATTGCATTTTAACACAATGAAGAGATTTGACATTCCACAAATATAAAATTAGTTTTTCAGGCAAGTGAAGTTGTTCAGCATTATGACTTAGTTATACCTTGTTGAACTGTGCACTAAGTGTTTTTTTTTTAAAAAGTGTATCATGTTCCAGTATATTATGAACTTTTAGACAATACTTTAAAATTTCAGATAGTCTATTAAAATGGCCACTGCAAATCATGTGGCTTTTGGAATTTTGGGTTCCAGACAGACAATCTTAAGTCTCAAGCAAATACTAAAGTGTGGACATGCACCGCCAGCCAAGAAACACTCGCATCCCTTTATTTAAAAATGGACCATCAACCAAAAGAATTATAGCATTCCAGCCAGCTTGTCTCTGTTTCACCATAGACTAAAGAAACATTGAAACTCTGTTAGACAAATGTAAAATGGATCGCATCGACATTTCATTGTATTATGATGGATTCTCATCCAAACTAGGCTGGATGAATTTCAAAGTGTCAAATGACAACACAGGATGTGTAATCAACACCACCGTTATTTGCACAAAGAAACTGTACAAGTCACATGATCAGCACATTTTCGGACTGTTTTTAGAACAGCAAGGGCTGCTTGCAGACAGGGTCCCATCAGAGAAGCCATCGAATCAGCTACATGTCATCTAAGCAGCCAAGGCAATAAACGGCAATATCTTGAAAGTGGGAGAAGATCTCCCCCTAACCTGTTCCAACTTCACCCAAGAACCAACCTCCTGCAAATTCAACTACAAGAAGTCTCACAGCTTTCTGAAGAACCTTTGCTTCAAGACCTTCACTTCAACTAAAAGCATCAACTCACCTGAGAAACTACAGGTCTGCTACGAGACAGACAATTATGCATTGTAATCATTTCTTTTTCTTCATCTGTTTCTAATGTGTATGTGAGTGGTAGCGTGAATGTCGAGGGAGTGAAACGCTGCATTTTTAAACTCTGGGGCAAGTGTGGGATAAATCTTTACATTTTAAAACTCAAATCTTGCCGTTGGAATTTTTTAAATTGAGACGATCACGGAGATGTAAACATACAAAACAAAAATTCTGTGATAGCTGCAATTAAGTTTAAGTAGAAACTCACATCAATTCAAGTAATTTCTAAAATTTTGATGGCGCACTGCAGAGGAGCAAGAAACCACTGGCAGCAACTTCTGGATGTGTGCATTTAATTGCACATGCCAGAAGTTGTAATAACAGTGACACTGACACAAAAACAAAAAATGCTGGAAAAACTCAGCAGGTCTGATAGCATCTGTGGAGAGAAAGACAGAGTTAACGTTTCAAGTCCATATGACTCTTTTTCAGAGTTAAAGGGAAGTAAAAGTATGGTGAAATATATACTGTTTAAGGGGGGTGGAAAAGCTGAAGCTGGATAGAAGGCCAGTGATAGGTGGAGGCAAAGGAAAGATTGCAAAAGGTGTCACAAACAAACGGTCAAAGGGTTGTTAATAGTGGTGATACTGGCTAAAGGAGATGCTAATGGTGACATTAAGAGTGGAAAGCAGGATGAAAGATCGAAAAGGCTAAAAGCTGGGGATAAACAATGAATAAAAACAGAAATAATTTTTTTAAAAAATGAAAATAAGTGGGGAAGATAAATAAAAATAAAAGAAATATAGAAAAAAGGGGGGGGGGGGAGAGAAAAGAGAGAGATCAAAAAGGGGTGGGGATGGAAGAGAGTGTTCATGGTCTGAAGTTGTTGAACTCAATGTTAAGTCCAGAAGGCTGTAAAGTGCCTAATCTGAAGATGAGGTGCTGTTCCTCCAGTTTGCGTTGAGCTTCACGAACACCACAGCAGGCCAAGGACGGACATTTGGGCATGAAAGCAGGATGGTGTGTCGAAGTGGCAAGCGACAGGAAGATCTGGGTCTTGGTTGCAGACAGACCAAAGGTGATCTGCAAAGCAGTCACCCAGTCTGTGTTTGGTCTCTCCAATGTAGAGGCTGCTGCATTGGGAGCAGTGAATGCCGTAGATCAAATTGAGGAAAGTGCAAGTGAAGCACTGCTTCACTTGAAAGGAGTGTTGGTACCCTTGGACGGTATGGAGGGGGAAAGTAAAGGGACAGGTGTTACATCTTCTGCAATTGCATGGGAAGGTGCCGTGGGAGGGGGTTGAGATGTTAAGAATGATGGAGGAGTGGACCAGGGTGTCCCAGAGGGAAGGGTCCCTATGGGATGCCGACAGGGGGGAGGGGGGTGCACAAAGGGAAGATGTATTTGGTGGTGGCATCATGCTGGAGTTGGCAGAAATGGCGGAGGATGATCCTTTGAATGCGGAGGCTGGTGGGGTGAAAAGTGAGGATAAGGGGGACCCTATCATGGTTCTGGGAGGGAGAGGAAGGTGCGAGGGCAGAGGCTCGGGAGATGGGTCGGACATGGTTGAGGGCCCTATCAACCACCGTGGGTGTGGCCCTTTAGCCAGTATCACCACTACTAACAACCTTTTGGCCTTTTGCTTATGACATCTTCCGCAATCTCTCCTTTGCCTCCACCTATCATTGGCCTTCTATCTGGCTTCACCTGTCCCACCCCCCCCCAAACAGTATATATTTCACCGCATTTCTACTTCCCTTTAGCTCTGAAGAGTCATACGGACTTGAAACGTTAACTCTGTCTCTCTCTCTACGGATGCTGTCCGACCTGAGTTTTTCCAGCATTTTTTGATTTTGTTTCAGATTTCCAGCATTTGCAGTAATTTGCCTTTATCTTAGTGAAGCTGATAGTTTCGCTGGCATTACCACTGCAAAATTCAGGCCATTAGCTCGATTCAATTGAATCAGTACGTTGACCAATTTAGAGGTTTGAGGGTACAAGTATCATTCCAGCATTTCAATATTATATCGAAGGAGTGCTACATTGTCTTTTGGAGAAACTAAATCAAGGCCACAATTATTTGGTTCATGTCGGCGCAAAAGATTTGCTCATATCCTACTAACCATTCTTACCTTAACCAAAACCACCAAACTCAGATTTAACTGGTCGGTCATCTTATACTTTGTTTCTCAAATGCTGCTGTGCACACATTGGCTGCTGTATTTACTTGCACAACTATGACTGAGTTTTTAAAAATTAAAAGGCTGTGAAGTATTTTGGGAGATAATGAGAACAGGAAAGATGTTACAATAATGCCAGTTCTTTCCAGTCTTTCCTGCACCAAGCCCTTTAAGCTTCAACCTTTACCATAAACTCCAGCACCCTCCCTTTTCTCCACCAGCTGAAGCAATATATGCAGTCCTCAGGACCTACTCTCTGGAATCTTCTCTCCAAAATCTGGTTCCTTCTTTATCCTACTGTAACAGCCTGTTTAACAAACACATTCATGATCAAGTTTTTGACTGGTCTTCCTAATCTGGTTATCTGGTTCCAAAGCAGCCATTTTCCTTACACCTCCGAGATATGTTTCTCCACATTAAAAAAGTACTATATAAATGCAAGCTGTGGCACTTAAAAGGCTTGACAAAAAATCCATGTTTACAACTTTCATCTCATTTCTCTCATCTATATTCAGATGACCTGTCATTTTCCCAGTTAGAATGTGCCAAAGCATCTATTAATTTCATCTTATAAAGTGGACTTGTCCCCACAATCTAGAAAAATCTAATTTGCGCATTTAACATTCTCCAAGTTTACATTCAACTTTTAATAGTCAGAGCCTCAACCTATCTGAAAGTCTAGAAAAGCAAGTTAAAAAAATTGCCTTACATGCAGTTGCTGTTAAAATCAAATTTGGTTCCTTGCTCCATGTGACATGATAGGTCATTGTGCTAATTAAAAGCGTTATAAATCTTGTATTATGGCCAAAACTACCTCTATGCAGGAATTCATTCATGAAAATTTTTTAAATCTTAGTTTAGTTCAACACAAAATGCTTTTCAAAAATTTCAAATATGAAAAGTATTGATTTATCTATGTGAAAAATAACATTTCTATGATAATTTAGTGAGGCATTTTGTGAAAACCAGTAGTTTTAACAGTTGGCTCAATAAAGGATCCTCCTTCAATTCTGCCAGCCTATCAAAGATTCAATCTATTTAGTCTGCCAACCTTGAATTCTAGCTTACCATGGAAACTAAATCAGCTCAGCCGGGATAAACTGTGAAGCCAACAGCCTTGAAGACCTGCACCTTAGTTGGAGAAGCAAAGATCAACATTCAGAAGCAGCACTGAAAGCAGCAGCCTTTGCATTTCAGCCCCGCATGGCTATAGAGAGAAAAAAAAAACAGCCTATAAAAAAGTAGCCCTGAAATGAAGCAGCATTACACTGAAAAGCAGAGGTACAGAGGAACCTTCCTAAACCGAGAGTCTTGTATGCCAATCGCAGCAAGGTGACTGGTCAGAATAACTTTCCGCATTTCATCTCTACATTCATTTACTGCACTCTTAACAGCACTGTCTTTGACCTATTTGTCATTGGTGAAAAGCTGCCAACAGAATGAAATAATATAGGCCATTTAACACTGATTGCTCCAACAATCCTGTACTAATATTGCTGCAGAACCTGAGAAGTGTTACTGCGTTATGACTGAAACAGAGCTACTTGGCTGCAAATATATCCAAATCAGGGCTGCCATCACCTTTCTTCGGAGTTAAAAAGTACCTTTACAGGTGTAGAATCATGAGTCTTGGAGAGAGAAAAAGAGAATCTGCTGCCAAAATGTCAATGGAGAAATTCCTGACATGACAATCCACAAACGTCGAGAAGAAATTCGCAAGCATCATGGGTCACAGGTATGGGCTCACAATACATTGTTCTATGGCTAGTGAAATTTTACATTCAAGTAACCACTGGCTGAATGCTAGACAATGCTGGTGGCAAAATTGGAATCCATGACCTTAAGGGATGCTGCAAGTAAAAATGTTATTCTCAGTAATGAGACTGAGGAAACTGGCAGGAATCTGGATGCCTAAAAAACTTTACATCTTCCAGAGGATGGTTACGGAATTTCAAAAAGAGATGGTGTAACTCGCTAAGGGAAGTATCTGGAGAACAAGAAAGAACAGCTTTTGCTGCACATATGGAGGGGGGCATGACAAAGGAACCTATCTGCTAGACACTAATCCACACCAAGAAAGATCAAAGACATGATTCACAGGAGGAAAAGCTTAAAAAGGGCTGAAAAGTTGGATTTAGGTCCATGTTGGCAATACAACAGGCTTTAGTAATAATGACGCAACTGTACTCAGAGGGTAGTTGCATGGAGTTCATGAATGGCACTCTAACCAACAAAAGCATTTTGCAATTCAGGAGCCTTTGAACACAAATGAGGTGATCAAGTCAGAAATGAAGTCCTACTTAGTAGTAAATATATTCAATATGCTAGTAGCACATCAGAATGAAAAGACCAACCTGCTTGTCCTAGCATCGACTCACCATCATATTTAGAAGATGATTTGACCCACAGGTAGAAGAATTCAGTCAGTCAGTCAATCACTGGACTACAAATAAACTCAAGAATTGAAAGGCTTTCCTGAATGAAAATATGTAATACATGGAAGAATAAAACACACTAAGTCAGGTTTCCACTTCTTTTTAAAAATTGAACTTTGATAGGGCAGAGGGTGCAATCTTGGCTAGAAATCGGAGTTTTGATCCAACAACGAAGCAAAATCTATCTAACAAATTAATGTTTCTACATGGCAAGGGTCAGAAGTGAAATGAGTGTTTTTTTTTTAAATCTGCCTTTTGTTAGCCTATTTACATCTTAGAAGTTTCCAAACAGTTGATTCATAAACCCACTGGGGTCTGGTTCAAAATTAATCAGATGGCAAGCTTAACAGCAGCAAACTGCTGTGGAGCCAAAGAGAAATTAGTCATTACTAAGGTTTTCAGCAACATATATACATTATAGCCAGTTAAATTTTTTTTTAGTCACAAAAAAGTGTTTCTCAATTAAAAGTTTCCACCACAAGGAAGCAGAGCTTCACATGGCTTTTTTCATCATTAACTGCAATTTGTTGAAGAAATATTTATGATTAAAGCTAGACTCAAGATTTCAATGGGTTATCAGTGCTGACTGATCCACACCATCTTCTAGCAAATCATGCCTTTCTTTCAGATTTTCAATATTATATTTTACAGTTTGTCTTTAATTTTGCTTATCACATTAGAGCTTCATGCTATAGTTTCCCAATGACAAATATGTTCCCAAATACTGCTGTTAAAGAAATTTCTACAGCAAATCCAAAATAGTCACGATCCATAAAGAAGCTGCTGATTGTGATCTGTGGGTTAATTCTGAACAACTATACATATCTATTCAAAATAACTTGTAAAACACATTTTTCTGTTGAACACAATTCTGACTATACATAAAACAATTTACCTGTAAGGATTTGAACAATGTGTTCTGCTCTCGCAACATTACATAGAACAGGAATCACTGGAGTCAGGGAGAGTCCTAGAAGACTGGAAAATCGTTAATGTAACCCCCCTGTTTAAGAGGGGAGTGAGGCAAAAGACAGGAAATTACAGGCCGATTAGCCTGACCTCGGTCGTTGGTAAGATTTTAGAGTCCATTATTAAGGATGAGATTTCAGAATATTTGGAAGTGCATGGTAAAATAGGGTAAAGTCAGCATAGTTTCATCAAGGGGAGGTCATGCCTGACAAATCTGTTGGAATTCTTTGAGGAGGTAACGAGTAGGTTAGGCAAAGGAGAGCCAATGGATGTTATCTACTTGGACTTCCAGAAGGCCTTTGACAGGGTGCTGCACAGGAGGCTGCTCAGTAAGAGCCCATGGTGTTAGAGGCAAGGTACTAGCATGGATAGAAGATTGGCTGTCTGACAGGAGGCAGAGAGTGGGGATAAGGGGGTCCTTCTCAGGATGGCGGCCGGTGACTAGTGGAGTTCCGCAGGGGTCAGTGTTGGGGCCATAACTTTTCACTTTATACATTAATGATCTAGATGAAGGAACTGAGGGCATCCTGGCTAAGTTTGCAGATGATACAAAGATAGGTGGAGAGACAGGTAGTATTGAGGAGGCAGGGAGGCTGCAGAAGGATTTGGACAGGTTAGGAGAATAGACAAATATGTGGCAGATGGAACACAACGTGGGGAAGTGTGAGGTCATGCACTTCGGTAGGAAGAATAGACGCATAGACTTATTTTCTAAATGGGGAGAGAATTCAGAAATCTGGAGTGCAAAGCGACTTGGGAGTCCTAGTCCAGGATTCTCTTAAGGTTAACTTGCAGGTTGAGTCGGTAGTTAGGAAGGCAAATGCAATGTTGGCATTTAGTTCGAGAGGACTAGAATATAAAGGCAGGGATGTGCTGCTGAGGCTTTATAAGGCTCTGGTCAGACCACTTTTGGAATATTGTGAGCAATTTTGGGCCCCATATCTCAGGAAGGATGTGCTGGCCCTGGAGAGGGTCCAGAGGAGGTTCACGAGAATGATCCCAGGAATGAAAAGGCTTAACATATGAGGAACATTTGAGGACTCTGGGTCTATACTCGATGGAGTTTAGAAGGATGAGGGGGGATCTGATTGAAACTTACAGAATACTGAAAGGCCTGGATAGAGTGGACATGGGGAAGATGTTTCCATTAGTAGGAGACACTAGGACCTGAGAGCACAGCCTCAGAGTAAAGGGAAGACCTTTTAGAACAGAGATGAGGAGAAACTTCTTTAGCCAGAGTGGTGAATCTATGGAATTCATTGCCACAGAAGGCTGTAGAGGCCAAGTCATTGAGTGTATTTAAGGTCGAGATAGATAGGTTCTTGATTGGTAAGGGGATCAAAGGTTATGGGGAGAAGGCAGGAGAATGGGGTTGAGAAACTTATCAGCCATGATTGAATGGCGGAGCAGACTCAATGGGCCAAATGGCCTAATTTCTGCTCCTATGTCTTATGATCTTATACAGCACAGAAAAAGGCCATTCAGCCCAGCCAGTCCATGCTGATTTTTCGGCTCCATTCAAGTCTCCTCACAGATTTAGATGATCTTATAACCTTCTTTTACCATCTCCATCATGTACAGGTTTTGCTAGCTTCCCCTCAAATGCATCCACGCTACTCGTTTCAACGAGTGGAACTCTACATTCTTACTGCCCTTTGAGTAGTTTCTTATGAACTTCCTATTGGATTTCTTGGTGACCATCTTGCATTGATGGCCTCCAGTTCTGTTCTTCCCTACAAAAAGAAACAGTTACTCTGTATCCTAAGTTTCATACACAGTTCAATTTAGTTGCTCACATGCAGGCTTGTACATTTGGGTAATTTTCCCAAGTTATCTGAGAGACAGTTTGATAAGCAGTTAACTACAATATCCTATGAGTACATTCAGAGAAGCTCAGCAGTTAATACAATATCATGCTTAACAATGTAATAATGCAAGGCAAAAGTCTGATTTTTCTCTCCCCCTACTGCAACTTTAAAAGGAATTTGCATATTTCAAATAAAGATTTGCCCTAATTGAACCAAGTGAGAGTCAGCATGAGAGTGAGACAAAAGAATGGTCAATGAATATTTTCAGGTCCAGTTTTACTGCAAGTATTGGGACATTAAGCAACTATTTGGTTATTATCCATTTTGAGGGGCGTAAGGCACATACCTTTATTTCTGTTGGATTGTTGTAAAGAACATGCCTTTTTGTTTACTGTTGGACTATGGAGTAGAATTGCAGTGGCTGCAGTTTGGGGGAGCGTGTCCACTGGAGCAGGATGAGATACATATACAATGTTACAGTCCTGGAACAGTGTGCCATGAAAGGCAGGGTGGTGCTGAAAAGGAGTCCTGGGCCAAGGGAACAGCCTGACAACAGCATTTTAATTGGCTCCTGACAGATGACCAGGTTTTATGTGAGAGCAGTGTGCAGAGTAGCTCCTTGCCTAAAAGGAACAAGACCTAAAACCTCTCTCTCCTGTGTGGAGGATTCCAATAACTCCACAATAATAGCTGGCTGTTTTTTGTCCTTCATATCTCTATAACCTGCTCTCTGAAAACCCCTGTCAGGAGAAAATCACCATGAGAGATACTGAAAAGCAAGTGCTCAACCAGCAAACTAAATACTGAAAGTGCTGGAAAACCACCTCATGTCATCAACAAGAACTGAAAGGATTTGGGAGACATCGATCAAAATCAATCTATCGAATTCTGTACTTCGGAATTAGTACCATTGAAATCCATGCTTTATGTGTCGTGTATGCATGCGTGTATATATGGCGACCAGCGGGGCTTGAATTTTCAGCACACTATCCCCAGTGATTTGCAACAAGTTAAATAGCTAGATTCTGTAAACTACTCTAAATCTAGCTGTATTTCCAAATATTTTCTTGTTAATAGATTCTGTTTGTAGGTTATAAACTAAGCTAAAGTCTGCTCAATTGTTTATTCTTCTGCTTTCTGAAACCAAGATCACACTATCTACAGTGGCAGGTTGGATCTTAGTCACAACTAGGACTGGAATTCTGAAGAGGTGTCATATTGGACTCAAAACATTAACTCTGTTTCTCTCTCCACAGATGCTACCAGGCCTGCTGAGTTTTTCCAGCACTTTCAGTTTTTATTTCAGATCTCCTGTATCTGTATATTTTGTTTTTATCACATGGAAAGAGATGCTTCTTAGAAGGTCACTGCAACAGATCTGGAGGAAGTTCATGAACACGTGTTCAAGTCAGAGTCAAATTTATTCTCTCCAGCAAAAGCTTCAAGTTGCTCATATTACACTAATCGTCAATAGAATATATTTAATTGCCAGAATTTCAATACCTCACTACCACACTTGATAGAAAAAGAGTGATTAACAGCAGAACCATAGGGACAACCATGAACTTCTAATTTCCAAACTTCAAACGTAATCCTCACTTGGTGAACTAGGAAAAACTTGCGTTATAGAATCAAAGCCACCAGCCCATTCAATTCTATTCAAACACAGAGATAAAAACAAAAAAACTGCGGATGCTGGAAATCCAAAACAAAAACAGAATTCAACACTCTTTTCAAGAGTCTCCACCCACCCCGTACTTCCCCCAACATAACTTTTCCACAAAACCTGTTCCCTTCATTCTAAACACCCACCCACCAAACTCTCTGCCATTAACAGCCCACCAATCCTGTCAAATGAATCTTGCAACTGCATTTCCACTTCTCCGTTGTTGAAACTTTCCAATTTTCCTTCTGCTACACATGAGTATCGACAATGCACTGGTCAAAATCACATGATTATTCATGTGCTTACCGTATTATCCTTCTCTGTCTCTGAGGCCAAGTACACCCTCCTCCAAAGTTTCGCACCTCAATCTACCTCCTTAGCTCTGGTCTGTGTTTCATGTGTAACTGCTGCAACAAAAAAAAAAAAGGTGCAATGATTTATCCTCTGCCTGCACAATCACCTTGCCTAAACCCAGAGTTCCATCTCTGGTCCCCCAATGCTGTCATTCTAACGTATTTTAGTTGCATAAATAGCTTGGAGATTTTTCAGAGACAGACTACATCATCTGTAATTGAAACCTGAGTTAGGGTGGCCCACTTTAACCACCAAGGCTGATTGTGGCTTAAGTGCTCACTGGAGTTCAGGTTAATATACACTATTCCACCTAAAAGAAAGCAACCACATTATCTCAGAATCACTGCAACAAGAATATACTGAATGCACAGCACAGCAAAATAAATGTCGAAGAGGTCAGAGAAGCAGATCTCAGCAGTTAGATTTAACTTCCAAGCTTAGGTTTTCCATGGTTAAATCCAAATCAGCCCAGCAAATATTTAAGAGCTTTTCTAAGTGTGTTGGAACTGAAGCTTCTTCAGATGAAACAACTTTGGCTCATCCAGTTGCCTGGTAATCCGAACACAATTTAGAGATGTTTATTTCAGGTAAAGATTTTGATGTGGAAAGCATGATCATACATACACACCCAAGTTCTGTATGTCTCAGCAGTAATATGACAGCACTAAAAATTAGCAGCCAAGTTTGGGACATGATTTTTAAATCTTTAAAGTTTTTGATGTAAACGCACGTTTTAAGTTAAGCATTAACAGTAACCAATACAGTGAAACAGGTTGTAGCAGTTTATTACCCGATCTTTTACTTTCACCATGACATCTTGCTCAATTTGACACAACAATTAGGAATTACATTTTAAGTTACTCCATGGTACAAAGGCAGATGCAATTAAAAAAGTCCTTTTAGTGTTCTGAGACAGTCAACACAGATTGAGACCTCGAGACTAATCTACACTTCTACATCAGGTTCAATGAGGGGGATGGAGGAGGACAGATATCCACTTTTCATTCAGATCCATTCCTGACCCTAGTCAACTTTCTGTCCACGGAATCATAATGCAGGAAGCAAGGCTTTTAACAAAATGGGAGTAGTCTCTATGATACCTACAGAACTATATATTCCTTCTAATGTATACCTCCACCTCCCCTCAGCTTGTTATACCCAGAGGCTCACCAACATAGTTTTACACTCATTCTTGGCATCCTCTACTGGCTGGCTAGCTTCTTATAGTTTCTTATACCCCATTAGTCAATTAATTTCTCTTTAATTGTTCCATCGCTTCACCCAGCACCACACCAGCCATTTTCTGCAACCCAATGTCCCTTCATGCTAGTGGAGGTGGAGAAGGGATTTGGAGGTTCATGCACACAGACCATTAAACCGTAATCCTTTGGTTGAAAAAAATTGGAAAGGTTTATGGAATGTTACCGTGTATAACTAGAAAGCTAGAACATAAAGAGAAAAATTTCTTGCAGTTATACAATTCCCTTGTTCAACCACATCTGGACGACTGTGTATAGTTTTGGGTACCACGCCTTAGAAAGGAGTCCGAAGGAGTCTACTGCAAATTCACCAGAACTCCAAGGATTAGACTTGTATTCCCTGGAATATCTATGGTTAAGGGACAATTGATTGAGGTTTTTAGGATTTTAAAGGAATGAGGCGGTACATAGCAACAAACTTTTCCACTTAGAATTATAGAAAAGTAGGACCAGGCAACTAGCCCAAGCCTGCTCCTCCATTCACTATCATCATGGCTGATCTTCTATCTCAACACCATACTCTCGCACTCCCCCTATACCCCTTGACGCCTTTAGAGTCTAGAAATCTATTTCCTCCTTAAATATGTTCAATGACTTGGCCTCCACAGCTTTCTGTGGTAGAGAATTCCACAGGTTCACCACCCTCTGAGTGAAGAAGTTTCTCCTCATCTCAGCCCTAAATGTCCCACCCCGTATCCTGAGACTGTGGCCCCTTGTTCTAGACACCCCCAGCCAGAGGAAACATCATCCCTGCATCCAGTCTGTCCAACCCTGTCAGAATTTTATAAGTTTCAATGATATCCTCTCTCATTCTTCTAAACTCCACTGAATACATGCCTGGACAGCTCATTTGGTTCCCTCATCCAAATCATTGAATAGCTGGGGCCCAGGCACTGATCCCTGCTGTACCCCACTAGTCACTGCCTGCCACTCCGAAAAAGACCCATTTATTCCGACTGCTCCTCTCTGCTAACCAATTCTCAATCCATGTCAATATATTATCCCCAATCCCATGTGCTTTAATTTTGCACACTATCCTCATATGTGGGACTTTATCAAAAGCTTTCTGAAAATCCAAATACACCACATCCATTGGCTCTCCCTTATCTATTCTGCTAGTTATGTCCTCAAAAAACTCCAGGAGGTTTGTCAAACATGATTTCCCTTTCATAAATCCATGTTGACTTTGTCTAATCCCATTGACATTTTCTAAGTTTCCTGTTATAATAGGCTTTAACATTTTCCCTGCTGATGTTAAGCTAATCAGTTCATAATTCCGCTTTCTCTCCCCGTTCTTTTATAAATAATGGGGCCACATTTGCCACCCTCCAATCTGCCAGGACTGTTCCAGAATCCACAAAATTTTGGAAGATGACAACCAACGCATTCACTATTTCCATGACCACCTCCTTTAGTACCCTGGGATATAAATTATCAGGCCCTGGGGATTTATCGGCTTTCAGTCCCATTAATTTCTCCAGCACTATTTTTTTTAGTGATACTAATTTCCTTCAATTCCTCCTTCTCACTAGACCCTTGGTTTCCAATAATTCTTCCATGAAGACAGACCTAAAGTAGTTGTTTAATTGCTCTGGCATTTCCTTGTTCTCCATTATGAATTCTGTTTCCGACTGTAAGGGATGTACATTTGCTTTCACTAATCTTTTTCTTTTTACATACTTACAGAAGCTTCTACAGTCCGCTTTTATGGTTCTTGCAAATTTACTCTCATACTTTATTTTTGCCCTCTTAATCAATCTATTGGTCCTCCTTGGCTGAATTCAAAACTGTTCCCAATCCTCAGGCTTGCTACTTTTTCTAGCAACTTTATATGACTCCTCTTTAGATCTAATATTATCCTTAATTTATTTTGTTAGCCATAGTTGGGCTGCTTTACCTGTTGTGTTTTTGTGCCAGGGAGGAATGTTGCAATGCATACATTTGTTCCTTAAATATTACCTATTGCCTATCCACCATCATGTCTTTTAATGAAGTTTCCTAATTTACCTAAGCCAATTCACACCTCATACTTTTGTAGCTTCCTGTGCTAAGATTTAAGACCCTAGTTTCAGAAGTGTCCCTGACTTCCCACATCACACAATAGGAGCATTACACTTGGCCAAGCTGCCCTGTCATGACTTATCCTTAAATTACTCCCTTTGCTTTTACTTCCTCTAGTTCAGAGAATATCAAGGACAGAAGAAATACTTACCAGGTCCTACTTACCAAGGCTGTTGCTCTTCTTACTAAGTAAAGATAAAAAATGAAAGGATCCCTCCTTCCCTGTTCACCAAACTCCAACTGAAGCACTCTAATGCAGCCCAAAGCAGCACTGTAGATGGCTTACTTATATGCTGTCTGAATCTAGCTTCTGAAAAGCTGTTTAAGACAGTTAACTAATTAACTAGCTGCAACTGTAAGGATGGTGGGTGGGGGGGCAATGCAAGGGAGGGCCAGGGAAAGGAACAGGGTGAATGCACATGGCAGCACAGCCTGAAGATGAGATGGTGAGAATTGCAATGGTCAGATGGAGTGAAGCTAGAGACATTTCAAACCAAGGATAAAGACTTCACATACCTCATCACATGAGAAATTACAAGATATTATATCATGGATTAAACGATGTCACCAGAGCCTGACTGGATACATCATGGGACCCAGAGTTGAGAAAGAAAGTTGCATAGGTCCTAAAAACTATATTTAAGGTCGATATTGATATAGATGCCTAGTGAGTGGTGAAAGTATCTTTGTGAAAACGGAGTACAGAGTTAATTATACGCCAGTGAGCTCAGCACCTGTGATTAATTTAAAATACTGAAATTTTCTTTAAGAAAATTATCACGTATCTAGATTGGAAGCAGTTGACAATTGTGCTCAAAAAACCTCTCTGAATTCTTTGAGCAGGTAATGGAGTTGGTAAGGGCAAAATGCAGTGGATGTACTGTAGATGGACTTTAGTAAGGCCTTTGACAAGACAAGAGAGATCACTAGGGAAGATTAGGGGTCATTAAAAACTAGAAAACTGGTTAGAAGGAAAAAAAACATTAGGTGTTAAAGGTATTTTCTTTGAGGTGTGGAATGGAATTTGGCTGTCATGCTTCTTGGGATTCAATTCTGGAACCACTTCTGCTCAGTATGTACATCAATGATTTGATAAGCCTAGAGAGTAATGTCAAAATTTGCATATCATAGCAAATTCTTTACAAGACGAAAGGAAATTTCTAGATATGTACCTCGAGTCAAACAGCAAAACTCAGTTGCTCCATGAGAATATGGGATAGAAATGAATTTTTTATGTAGAACACCGGCTGGAGGTCATGGCATTAAATTTATTTAATATTTGTTCAACAATTCTTTTTTAAACTGACCAACAGTCATCATGGCACACAGTAACCAACAGCTGCTTTCCTATAATAAAAGGAAAATGCTGTGGACACGGGAAATCTGAAATAAAAACAGAAAATGCTGGAAAATCTTAGGTCTGGCAGCATGTGTGGAGAGAGAAACGGAATTAACGTTTTGAGTCCGTATGACTCCTCTTCAGAGCTAAAGAGAGGTAGAAGTGTGATGGATGTTACACTGTTTAAGAGGGGGTGGAGCAAGTGGAGCTAAATAGAAGATCAAGGATAGGTAGGAGCTCGGAGAGGTTTGACAAAGATGTCACGGGCACAAGACAAATGGAGTGTCAATGGTAGTGTTAAAGGCTAAAGAAGGCGCTGATATTAACATAAAAGGTAAGACAGCAGAATGTGTTAATAGCAGAAGGGTCAGCGCTCTGTGAAAGCGCAACATAACATGTGGCCCTGTGGGGTTTTGGGGAAAGAAACTTTTTTAAAAATTGGATTAAAAAAGGGGTAAAGATGGAGGTGAGAGTTCTTGTTCTGAAGCTGTTGAACTCAATGTTAAGTCCAGAAGTCTGTAAAGTGCCTAATCAGAAGATGACGTGCTGTTCCTCCAGTTTGCAATGGGATTCACTAGAACACTGCAGTGGACAAACAATGGACATGCGGGCATGAGAGCAAGATGGTGAGTTGAAATGGCAAGTGACACGAAGATCTGGGTCATGCTTGTGGATTGAGCAAAGGTGTTCCACAATGCAGTCACCCAGCTTGCGCTGAGTCTCCCCAATTTAGAGACAACCGCATTGGGAGCAGCGAATACAGTAGGCAGTATAAAATCCATCACATTTCTACCTCTCTTTAGCTCTGAAGAGGATTCATACAGGCTCAAAATGTTAATTCTGTTTCTCCACAGATGCTGCCAGACCTGCTGAGTTTCTCAAGCATTTTTTGTTTTATTATAGCTGCTTTCCTATGATCACATCATGCAAATTTATTAAATCATGAATTGTAGAATTTACTGGCATTTAATTTCACTGCACATTCCAGCAGGATTCTTCACCGTTAGGAGGAAATAGGATGTTCTTTTTAAATAGGAAATTAAACAAAAGAAAACATGCTAGGCACTGCAGCTCAATCTGTCATTACAACTATTAATTAAAATTCATGGCTTAAAGTTAACAAAGGAGGTTGTAAGATGCATGCACAGTATTCCTCCTCCTTTATATATTTGCGACTTAGCAGCTGCTCCTACCAGTCATTGTTCTGAACAACAGTAAAGTAATTTAGTGTGGGTCAATAGGAAGCATATCCTTTTTAACAAACCAAGTTCAACAAGATTTTAAAGGTTTAGCTAGACTATCCCTTTGCAGCAGAACTGTTAGAGTAATGGTTAGTGTTATTTATGCACATTGTCATGAGCAAAAATGTCACGAGCCTGATAAATCACCCGCGTTTGCTGCTAACGCCATATATGCGCAGTTGTACTGTTTTACTCCGTGACAGCATTGCGAGGCTGCAATGGCCACAAGCAAAGATGCTTTTTAAAAAAAAAAAAATTCATTCACGGGATGTGGGCTTCGCTGGCTGGGCCAGCATTTAATGCCCATCCTTAGTTGCCCATGAGAGAGTGGTGGTGAGTTGCCTTCTTGAACTGCTGCAATCCATGTGGTGTAAGTACACCCACAGTGCTGTTGGGGGGTGGTGGGGGAGTTCCAGACTTTGACCCAGCGACAATGAAGGAACAGTGATATATTTCCAAGTTAGCATGGTGAGTGACTTGGAGGGGAACTTCCAGGTGGTGGTGTTCCCATCTATCTGCTGCCCTTGCCCTTCTAGATGATACTGGTCGTGGGTTTGGAAGGTGTTGTTTAAGGTGCCTTGGTGAATTCCTGCAATGCATCTTGTAGATGGTACACACTGCTGCTACTATGTGTCGGTGGTGAAGGGAGTGAATGTTTGTGGATGGGGTGCCAATCAAGTGGGGCTGCTTTGCCCTGGATGATGTCGAGCTTCTTCAGTGTTGTGGGAGCTGCACTCATCCAGGCAAGTGGGGGGTATTCCATCACACTCCTGACTTGTGCCTTGTAGGTCGTGGACAGGCTTGTCAGGAAGTGAGTTGCTCATTGCAGGGTCCCTAGCTTCTGACCTGTTCTTGTAGCCACAGTATTTATGGCTAGTCTAGTTCAGATTCTGGTCAATGGTAACCCCCAGATGTTGATAGCAGGGTTTCAGTGATGGTAATACGCTATTGAATGTCAAGGGGTAATGGTTAGATTCTCTCTTGCTGGAAATGGTCATTGCCTGGCACTTGTGTGGCACAAATGTTACTTGCCACTTGTCAGCCCAAGCCTGGATATTGTCCAGATCTTGCTGCATTTGGATATGGGCTGCTTCACTATCTGAGTCTTCACGAATGGTGAGCAATCATCAGCGAACATCCCCACTTCTGGCCTTATGATGGGAGGCAGGTCATTGATGAAGCAGTTGAAGATGATTGGGTCGAGGATACTGCCCTGAGGAATTCCTGCAGTAATGTCCTGGAGCTGAGACGACTGACCTCCAACCACCACAACCATCTTCCTTTGTGCTATGTATGACTCCAACCAGTGGGGAGCTTTACTCCAATTCTCAATGACTCCAGTTTTGCTAGGGCTCCTTGATGCCACACTGTTAAATGCTGCCTTGATGTCTAGGGCAGTCACTCTCACCTCACCTCAGGAGTTCAGCTCTTTTGTCCATGTTTGAACCAAGGCTATACTGAGGTCAGGAGCTGAGTGGCCCTGGCAGAACCTAAATTGGGCGCCAGTGAGCAGGTTATTGCTAAGTGCGTGCTGCTTGATAGCGCTATTGATGACCCCTTCCACTACTTTACATTTGAAGTTATTAAAGACAGCAATTTTTAAAAATCCCCTCAGTGAGGCGGAGGGGAGGAATGGAGCCAGGGATTGGGATGAGGAGGGTGGGGAGGCTTCTGATTCAACTGGTGACGACTGCAATTCCACATCAGAACCTTAATATTCCGCATTTGCAGCTCAAGGGCTTTGGGTTGGATCTTTTTCGGATGCTGAAGCCATTCACCTAGTTTGAGTCCCAGAGCAGGCAAGCAGTCAGGGTGTGGCCTCCTTGCAGTTTCTGAATCTCCTGTTCCAGAGCCTCTTCCCCTTAGCCTGGGCTTTCACCAGGAAGCAGCTTTGGAGCTGCAAACACAGGATATGGAGATTGAAATCCAGAATTGCAGCTGTCATCGGGTGGACCAATAGCCTCCCCCCCTCCCAATCCTGATCCTCGAAAACTGCAGGGACGCTGCGCTTCCAACTGCCTGCCTGCCATGGGGCTCAAACTGGGTGAACGTCTTCAGAATCCAAATAAGATCCAACCGGCACTGTCTCTCCTTCAAATGACATTTTTTTTGCGCAAGCTCAGACAAGTGTGCATGTGCAGATGAGTATGGTGGCCATCTTGTGTTGGCAGGAGATACTTTGACAAAGCAGCCCATAAAGCACTGGTAATACAATTGTCCTGTTTGACTGGTGTGTCGAAAGGTATGGAAATGGTTGTATTTAGTTCTTTTATCTCAGTGGTAGATAATCTCCAAATCATTATAGTCAGATACAAATAGCGATGTGCATAAATTTTAAAACGGGACCCATGAGGTTCCATATGACCCAAGCTGCCCACAAAGAACTTGGATGTTTCTGTGATCCTAAGCTACTGCTACCAATTAAAATGATCATGCTTATATATCACCTGAACATATCTGGTCTTTGTAAAGCAAATAAAATATATAAAATAAATTGGATACAGAGGTGATGATTGAGGAAGGAATGATTGTTAGTTGAAGTAGAAACTGTGAAAGGACAAAGGTATTTGATACACCCATCACTGAAAGCCAGTGCAGAGATACAAAGAGTAACCAAAAATGCTGATGGAACATTAGCCTTCATCTCAAGAGGGTTGCAGTACAAAAGGGAAGGAAGTTATGTTTCAGCTCCATTGAGCCTTGGTCAGACCCACCTGGAGTACTGCATCTGCATATCAGGAAGAATATATTGGCCCATGGAGGAGTACAATGTAGCTTCACGAAAGTGACACAGGTCTGAAAGGGTTAAATTATCAAGCTAGGTTGCATAAACTTCAAGTGTATTCCCTGGAGTTTAGAAGGTTGTGGGTAGATCTAGCCAAGGTGCTCAAAATAAGGAAAAGGATTTAATACAGTTAATACAGAGAAGCTATTTCCCCTGGTAGGGAACTTCAGAATAAGGGGACACAAATATTTTCACTCAAATGCTGATGGAAATTTGGAACTGTGGAACTTAACTCTCTCTCCCAAAAGACAGTGGCTGTCGGAAGGCTGATAAGCAAGCTGTCATTCAAATGTTCAGCATCAGATCAGAAGAGAAACAGAGTTGGTGTCGATGTGGTCACTAAAGTCATATTAGAATTATACTGGAGCAAATAGGCAGAAAGTTTGAGAATTTAAGGTTAGGAAAGTTGAATTGAAGGTTACAGAGATATCTTTAGTGACAGGAAGCCAAGATTCATTCATCAGCAATGTTTCTAATGTTAATTATTACTTTGACAGAACCAATTGTGTACTATTCGGCTCTTCATTAAGTCAGAAGAAAAAACAACCCAGAACAACTTAAGATGGAAAGAATATAAAAAACTGATTTGAGTGTTCTACACTGAAAAAGAAATAACCATTTCTTAAACAACGTACATCATGTGCCACAGGGAATTTGTTGATCTTTCTAAATAGTAGTCCTCATTCCTTGAAATATTCTGCTAGAATCTGAACACATTTTCATGATTATTGCATTTGGAATCACTGCCATGTGCAGAGGGGTTGGGGAGGAAAAGATAGATTGTTACATTCTCACCATGAGATATTGTAACAAAGCATACAATAAAATGCATTTTTAAAAAAAAAACACAGCTATACGTAACATATGTGGACACAAATGATGCATCTGCTTTTTGGAAAGCATCACTATTTTATCTTTTGATGCACGAATACATTTGGAATAGAAAATCTAAGTGAGAATCACGTGTGTTAAGTGGAAAATGACATTACTTTTACTTTTATCTAAATAGGTCAAGAAAACACACCATCAAAAAACCAACTTAATTTGTTATGTAACCAACCACTAGAGGGAACTAAACCTTTTTTTATATACAGAACAAGACAATGCTTTAACACAAACCAGAGTTCAACGCTTACATTTAAAGGGATTAATAGCAATGCTAAAAATATTTCCATTTTCATAAATCCAGGTTATCATTACTGTCATCTGCTTGGTGTCGGAGGAACAAATGTTGGCTGGAATACCAAGAAAATTCCTTGCCTTGAATAGGCCACATTACCTTTCACTATCGTGTAATTCAACTCACCTGGCAGCATCAAACACCTGATATTGCCAACCATGAAATTTAAAATTGGGCAGGGTGTAATCTCCACAGGTTTTTAAAACTAAAAATTCTTATTTAACAAATAATACTATTTACTCTTTATTCAATTCAATTTTGATAGTCCAACACTATTAGTCTCATTTAAAAGCAAAAACTCAATTTCACATTCATGGTGGAAAGCTGAACAGAGCAATTTACCATGAAACAACTCCAGCTTCTGCCTGCCATTGCCAAAGAAACTACAACATACTTACATTTATATAGTGTCTTACAAGCAATATAAAAAAGGTATCTTAAGCAACATTCCTTCAAAAGTAACATGTTACCCCAGATTAAGAATTCAGGTTTTGAATTGGAGTTCATTTCCTAATCTGAACAGTAAGAATGCTCCTTACATAAGTACTTCAAAGCATTAGCTATGCTATGAATTGCCAGTCTCGCTTTAGAAAAACTTCTGAAACTTTGAAAATGTATAAGGAGACAAAAGCTATATTGAAAAATAAATGCCAATTTGCCTGCCTACTTCTGTCGACCATGTGCAGTGACCAACTTTTCCAATCAGCAGCAAACCAAATCCTAGAACCCAAACCATAATTCCAATTTTCTGCTCCGCCCTGATCCCAAATCTTTTAAAAAGTGGCAACTAATTCAAAGATGAGCATAAAATCATAGAATGGTTACAGCACAGGTTGTCACCATTTGGCACAGAGTCCACATCAGCTCTCTGGAAGTGCAACTCAGCTAGTCCCACTCCTCTTTCTGCCCGTTCCCCAAGGCCCTGCAAATGTTCTTTTCAGGTGCTTATGTAATTCTCTTTTGAAAGCCACAACTGAATCTGTCTCTACCATACACTCAGGCAGTGCATTCCAGATCCTTATCTTTCACTGCACAAAAAAAGCTTTTCCTCATTTTGCTTTTGGTTCTTTTGCCAGTCACCTTAAAATCGGTGTCCTTATGTTCTCAACCCTTCTGCCAACGGGAACAGTTTCTCTCCGTTGAATCTACCCAGATTCCTTAAGTTTGAGCACCTCTATCAAATCTCCTCAACAGCAGCTTTGCCAAATTATCCATATAACTGAAATCCCTCACTCCATAAACCATTTCATACATTTTTCTGCACCTGCTCCAAGGCCTTCACATCCTTCCTAAAGTGTGGTGCCCTGAATTGGACACAATATTCCAATTGTGAACCAGTGTAGAGCAGCATTTTATTAAGGTTTATCAGAACCTCCTTGCTTTTAATACTCCATGCCTCTATGTTTAAGCTGAGGATCTCATGCTTTTTAGCTGCTTTCTCAACCAGCCCTGATACCTTCAACCATTTGTGTACATATACCCCCAGGTCTCTCTGTTCCTTGGACCTTGACATGCACAACTGCTCAGCCCAAGAGGCCAGCCTCTCCCCTCCTGTCCCTGGGAAAGACAAGCCCCAAGAGGTCCTCCAGGCCAGGCTAGACTCAGACCTGGACAGCAGGCCCCTACGTCTCTCCACCTCTCCATTTATGATTGCTGCAGCCCCAAAGATCCTAAACCAGCCTATCCCATGTCAGGGTCCTTCCAATCAAAAATCTCTCCATTGATAAATTTGGCACTTCATCCCACCCTCTCCAAATGATTGGCATCCTACTTCCAGGTTTCCCAATGTTGTGGCACAGCCAGAGAACCACAACAAAGCCTGCTGCAGAGCTCAATGGGTTCCCTACCTGCCACAGGTCCCACCATTACAGCAGGCACCATCAACTGAAAAATCCAGAATGCCAGCAAGATGAGTGTAAAATCCTAACAATCACAACAACCGAAGTTTAAAATCACAAACTGAGTAGGTGGCAGATAAATACAGTTTAAATACAAGGCACCATTCCACATTCTAAAAGTCAGAAACTTATTTACTGGCAGCCTGAAAAAGCAGTCTCTCCACTGATTACAAAGAGATCTCTGTATACAGCACAATGCTTTTCAGCACTGCAGAAAGTAGGTGACACATCTATTAGCACTGGAAAAAAAAAACATAAGCAGCTGCTCTCCCAAAAAGCACTGGTTAATTACACAATATGCAACTAACATCCCTCCTGAACTTTGCTGCTGTTCTTTAGCAACAAAATTAGCATTAACTTCCATGTCACAAATATACTCATCTTCAACATTGCGAACTTTTTCTGTGAAATCATCAAAAATCTCTGAAGTCAAATGCTAAAAGACTGAAAAAACGCTGTTCAAATTGTCATTATACCAAGAAATGCACTGAAACACAGGAACAGGAAGGCATCATTCATCCTTGAACCTGTACTGCTATTCAATTAGATGGCTGATCCGCACATCAACTGCATTTACCCATCTATGCTCCATATCCCCCAATACCTTCACCCTCTCAAACAGTTTATCACTCACTCTTGAATGTCAAATGACCCAGCATCCAGTTGGGTGGAGAGAAAAATGGTTCCGGATTTCACTCTTAAATCATGGCTTCAGGTTGAACATGGAGGCAGTGGTATAGTGGTATTGTCACTGGACTAATATTCCAGAGACCCAGGGCAATGTTCTGAGGACCCAGGTTCAAATCCCACCAAGGGATGGTGAAGCTTGAATCCAATAAAAAGCTGGAATTAAAAAAGTCTAATGATGACCATTGGCAATTGTTGTAAAAACTCATCTGGTTCACTAATGGGAAGGAAATCTGCCATCCTTACTTGGTCTGGCCTACGTGTGACTCTAGACCCACAGCAATGTGGTTGACCCAAAAAAAAAGCTCTCTGAACAAGGATGGGCAATAATGCTGGCATAGCCAGCAACACCCACATCCCATGAACACATTTAAAAAAGGAAACCTACTTCTGATTGCCACCTATGGCCCTCCTCCCTCAGTACTACACTAGCTTGAACACTTAGGGTGTATTAGAATGTATTCTGGGTGGGAAACTTCAATGTCCATAACCAAGTGGCAAAACAACTGACCAAGCTCAACAAACCCCAAAAGGCATAGCTCCAGACAGGGCCTGCGGCAGATGGAGAGAAAACCAAGGGAAGAACCTAATTTACCTCATCCTCACCAATCTACCTGTCAGAGATGCATCTGCCCATGGCAAAATTGGTAGGAGTGACCACTGCACAGTCCCTGTGGAGACAAGTGGACATCCATGAGGTGTGTGGGCCATTAGTAGCAGATACATATTCAACCACACTCCAACTTCAAAGCTCAACATATCACTCATACTGCCCAGGGGATCGGCCCTGATTCTACAAGTATGAAAGAAAATGCCAGGAGCAGCACCAGGCATAGCTAAAAATGAGGTGCCAAACTGAAGGTACAACACAGGGTTACATGCATTCTAAAGACACAGACAAGCAATCTCACCACCAGCTCAGGTCAAAGCTCTGCTGCCTTGCCACATCCACACGTGAATAAGTGACTGAGAGAAGGAAGCAGCTCCACAAACAACCCAACCCCATCTTCAATGGTGGGAGAGCCCAGCACTCCAGTGCAAATGACGAGACTGAATTTGCAACCATCTTCAGCCCATCGTGAACTCCTGAGAAGAATTTCCCAAAAGGTTTCCCAGGTTTTTTCCCCCCATCTTTGGCTCTGCAGGAGGTTGTATAGTTGTTTAAGAACAGCTTTACCACATCTGGGTGAGATTGGCTGGATAGTCATTCCACATCTTGTGTTCACAACATGCGGGTTTCTACTAATGAATACCAGACAGCTTTGGGGACCAAGAGTTAAATCTCCATCTCATTAATTTGCACACATCTCAAGTTACTCATTCTAGAAGATTTTCGTGTTACGATTTACCCAATGATAAACTTCTTGTCTATACAACAGGCAACAGAAACCAGCAAACAAGGGACAAATGGCATTGAGCCCCTTAGGCTTTCAGGGATCCCTATATCCCAGTTTGTACATCAGTATAGAAGAATGCAAGAAAGGAAATACAAGATCTCAAAAGTAGGGACGATCTAGAAACTAATGAGAAGTTTTTGTTTGTATAGGTGGTTTAGAATATACCCATGTCCTGAGTTTATATTCATTAAAGAGTCATTATATGAAGCAAAGACAATGCTTTGAAGCTCAGCAATAGAGCTGAAACCAGATAGAGCATCTGATCACAGCAAAGAAATAGTGACAAATCAGGCAAAAAAAAATATTGAAATGGACAGGGTAAAAGTAAAGGAAAGAGAGATCTAAAAAGTAAAAACAATGCATTTTAAAGTAAATTTAATTCAGTGTAATTAATTGAGATTACTGCAACTAACAAATTAAATTTACACAGTGACTGATTTCCAAGGTACTTAGTACTCTGGTTTGTGATCGTATGCTCTTTACGCTTAAGCTCTTTGTAGAGTTTTTATACAGCCAGTCTCTGAACTAGCTGAACACCACAATAATTTCATGGGCAGGCACAACTGCTGCATCTATAAACAGCTCTGTGTCTGACATTATAAGCCATGAAAACAAAAGAACGCATTCAGCTGCCATAAAAACGTCTTTGCCATCAGAATGGATCTGCCAATGCTGAAACAGCGTCATCAGTACTTTTTCCTTGGGAATTTAGCTTGAAACTTCACCTCCTGTTTTCCAGGTGCCTCTTGCTGAGGCTCTGGGATAAGTGGGAAATTAATTCAGCGATAAATCACAACACTTCATAAAGTGTTACTTTGAATTAGGTTGTAACATGAAACTTCTAAGCATTAGGAAGAGCTGGTTATGCTGGGCTCAATTTGGAGTGCAGCAATTGCAGTATAAATAGCAATTTTCAAACCAGATACATACATAAACAGGTGCCAATCTGTTTCAGCCAAGCACCATTTACAAAAAGGATATTACAAGACAGAATTCCTTGGTCATAATAAACAAACTGGTAACAGTGACTGTGGAACTGTTGGACTGTTATAAAAGCCCAACGGGTTCATTAATGAGCTTTTGAGAAAGAAACCTGCTGTCCTTGTTCAGTTTAGCCTATAAATGACTTCAATCCCACACCAAAATGGTTGGCTTAACTATCCCCTGCTGGAAAAAAAGAGTAAAACCGGACAAACCACTTGAGTGTGACCTAGATATTGAAGTACACCCAACAAAGGCATACCCAGACCAGTCAACCTTACAAAATCCTCCACACCAACATCTGCAAACTGGTGCCAAAGTTGGGAGAGCTCTCTCTCAGACTAGTCGAGCAACAGCCTTACTTATAAAACCATACCCATCAACCAACATCCTACACAACTCCACACCATACCTGGGTATACCATGCCTCACAGGCAGGACAGATCCACCAGAGATGTAGGACAGTGGTACACAGTCAGGGTGCAGTGGGGGAAGAGAGGTGCCTTGGTTCATGGCACCCATGTTCACATCGTACATGGGCAAGGAATGTCTGATAGCAGTACAAGTGGTATTTGCCACTAAAAGACGTTCTGCCCATAACACAAATGAGTAATGTGGTATACGAATATCAGTACCAGTGCAATGCCAGGTATGTAGGCCGTATGTCCCAACGACTGGCGGATCATATCAAACAGCATGTCCCAGCCACTGTTCGCAATGGGCTGAGTATAGACCATACCCAACCAGCCCCGTGCTTACTAAACTCAAAACAGTGTCCAACATTAGATGTGATTCTGCAATTGGATAACGTTTGCTGAATAATCCTCAGTGTGCTAATTACACTGACAGCCAACTTAAGATAGACAGCCAGGCTCGCAATGTGGTGCATTTGAGTGTACTGGAAACCACATATTTATACACAGGGCCCTCTTCTTTGCAGAAAGAACATGTACGTACATTGCGTCCGTTTCAGCTAAACAAAATAAATGACAGCCATTCGTTGGCTCATTCCTCAAGGAAATGTCTTGACCAAAGTCAAGCTGCATGGTTTAAATTTCAAATAATGCTTGGCAGTTAACTATCAGTCACCAGTGGTGCATTCTTCATGGCAATCCTGCTGATGAACCAATCAGCACTCTCTTCATATCCAGTATAAATTGTCCTCTCCTTAAATTGGAGTTCTTGCAAATCTCCTGATGAGGGCAAGACAAAAAGCTTAGACATTTCTCTTTTTTCAGCAATGCTCAATTTCTGTACTGCCAAATGACTAATTATTTGTGTAACGATGTCATAAGTATTAATATCAGTGTTTTAAACATTTCAATAGGAATTAAAGCAAGTGTTTAATTGCTTCTTTAAGATCCTATTCTAACCACCCTCCCTCAGCCAATGATCAGTGCTCCCCTATGTGGAACACCACTTGAACAAATCACTCAGAGTACATGAGCAGAGCTTCTGCTCACAGAACCCTAGCCCTGATTTGGAAATAATCTACAGTATTACCCAAAGCATTTGACAAGCATATCGCTGAAATGTCCTGCAATCAAAAGTAGACCATGTAAAGGAGGAGTGGTATGCCCCTGGGCGAGGAAAACAAATTTTGTATTTCTAACACTTGGGATGAAATTTATTTTACAAATTTAGCATCGACACAAGGTGGTTTCAGCTTTGATGCAACACCGAACTTGTGTGATGTAATGGATGTCAAAACCTAAAGTGGCTGAGAAATTGTACAATCATCCAGAATCACTCTCGATGGGGGGACTTGTCTATAAATTGCATCTCATATTTACATTCATTATGGTGACCCTGCCACAGTGCTTACACATGATTATGTAACTTATGTTTAACTTTACTCAAACATTGTCAGTTTTAAAATCAGTTGGAATAGGATCTTAAAGAAGCAGTTAAACACTGCCGCTTCAATTCCTACTGAAATGTTTAATACACTGATATTAATACACAAGACACTGGTGCAGAAATAATTAGTCATTTGGTAGTACAGAACTTGGGAGTATTGCTGAAAAAAGAGAGACATGTCTAAGATTTTCTTGCACTCATCACGACATTTGCATGAACACCAATTTAAGGTGAGGACAACAAGTTATACTGTGCGCGAAGATGTGGAGAGAGTGCTGATTGGTTCACCAGTGGCATTGCCATGGAGAATGCAACACTGATGGTGACTGACAGTTAACTGCCAAGCATTATTTGAAATTTAAACCATGCAGCTTGACCCTAACTGGTCAAGGCATTGCCCTGAGGAATGAGTCACCGAATGGCTGTCACTTATTTTGTTTAGCTGAAACAGACGCAATGTAGGCACATGTTCCTTTTTCCTGCAGAGAACAGGGCCCTGTGTATTGATATATGTAGCTTCCAGTACAAGCAAATGCGCCGCACTGCTAGCCTAACTGACAATCTTAAACTGGTTGTCAGCGTAATTCTTAGCGCATCAAGGATTATTCAGCAAATGTTGTCCAATCACGGAATCACATCTATTGTTGGACATTGTGTTTTGAGTTTAGCAAGCATGGGCTGGTTGGGTACGGTCTGTACTCAGCCCATTGCGAACAGCGGCTGGGAAATGCTGTTTGAGATGATCCGCCAGTCTTTGGGGTATACGAGCTACATACCTGGCATCTCACTGGCACTGAAATTTGTATACCACATTACTCATTTGTATAATAGGCAGGACATCTGTTAGAGGCGAATACCACTCGTGCTGCTACTGCATAGTAGTAGCATGAAACAGCTAGCTTCACCTGTTCCTTAAATTCTGGAGATACTTTGCCCTTCCAAGGTAATCTGAGGTAGACTGGGCAATTTTCAGGGCGGAAAGTGACAGTCTTAGGCCTGTTCATGAGTGTGAGATATACGGCATGAAATGATCTGATCAGGGTAACCATTATCCTGCAGGACACCTTGGATGCACCCTATTTTAGCATCAAGCTTGCATGGTAGGCAATTGGCTCGGGCCTTATTTACAAATAACTGAAACAAAAGCTCAGAAGATGATCAACAACTAGTTTCTATGCCTTGCTAAAAACAGGCACCCGAATGAATTAAGTGGACATTCAATGTATCCTAAGGGGAGTCATTCTCTGGAACATTCCTCCTCATCCAGGTGAAACCATACAGTCAAATCATAATTTTTATAAAGAAAGGCTATGCTAAGAACAAAACCCAGAAATACTTAAAAATAACTGATACCTTAGTAAAGATTGCTAAACTCTGATTAAAACAGATTTTGAACAATATACTTCGAGTCACTGGGGAACTTGCAGCCAATAAAAAAAGTATTACCCATTCATAAACCTAATCAAAATTTTTGATGAAGTTTTAATCAACACTTGGTTTCACTTTTAAAAGCAAGTGTTTATCAACAAAATAGTTGATTATATATTTTCCAACACAATGTCTAGTCTATCAGAACATTACATAATAATGTAAAGAAAAACATTTATGAAGGAACAAAACAAAAGCAATGAGGAGGGAAAATACACAGTAAAAGGTCTGTATAAATGCTCCTGAGCAAAGCAGGTGATGGCTAAATGGCAGGTGTTACAGCATGAGACAATAAGAGGAATAATAAAAAAATTGAGGTACAAATGGGCATCAGGATCTGGGGGAAAACCAAGCCCACCCTTGATGTGCCTCATGAATGTTTAATATCTTTGATTTTTCACATTATGCCTCCTAGTGTTTTATGCTAATGCCACTTGTCATTTAACCATGTCCTGCTTTTCACTTGACTGATTTATAGCTGTGCATCTTTCCCCTTGAATCTGCACATTTTAAAAATCTCATTCATCTATAAGCTCTTCCAGTTTTGATGAAGTGCTCACATCCAAAACATCAACTTAATTGTTCTCACCAGAGGTTACTGCCTCAAGAAGTGTCGCCAACACTGTTCTTAATACAAATCAGGTATTGCAGCTGAAAACTTGCTCATACAGCAATGCAAGTGCAGCTGAACACTATAAGCTGCCTTATATAACAGCGGTCAGCTGCTTTCCTCAAATGATTGTCCCAAGTTAATCAAATTCCTAAGAATATAAGAAATAGAAGTAGACTATTTGGCCCCTGGAACCTGTTCTGCCATTTGACACGATTGTGGGATGATCCTTTACCTCAGCTCCAGTTTCCTGACTGCTCCCCCATCTCATTTCAGAGATCAAATATCTATTGCTCTGTCTTGAACACTCAACAATGGAGCATCCACAACCCTCTGAAGTAAAGAATTCCAAAGATTCACAAACCTGAGTTAAGTCATTGCATCCTCATTGCGCGACCCCTTTATCCAGAGGCTGCATCCATATTCTAGATTTCCCAGCTATGGGAAACAACTTCAGTGTCTACCAGCTCCTGTCAAGCCCCTTCAGAACCTTGTATGTTTCAGTGAGGTCACACCTCATTCTTCTTAATTCAAGCGTATCAGCCCAACTTACTAAGCCTCTCATCATTAGACAACCCTTAAAACCCAAGAACCAATCTGGTGAACCTTTTCTTTATAACTCCAAGTGTATCCTTCTTTGGATATTACGACCAAAACTGTGCATAATCCACGGCTAAAGTACAATCAGGATGGCAATGGAACAAGATTTGCTTCCTGATACAACAATAATTTGCAATCTAACTTTTGAGATTTCAAAGCAAGAGGTAAAAAAACCATCTTAACTCTAAATCAGAACTTGTGGAAAGAAAGCAAGCATTTAAAAAGTGCTAAACTAAAACAGCTAAAAGTACATTTTCTACTGGCATTGATATGTACTCAAAAATTTCCTGTCTGCCCAATGTGCAGGCTGCAGTCCCATTTAAATACTATAAGAGACAGATGCGCCTCTTTGAAGCTCCAATGTTATAAACAGATTTCTGCCACAATCTCCACTCAGCTACCATTCTTGTGTGCGCTAATTTTGGGACATAAACAGGGTCATGCAGGGGAAACACCATGGGATATTTTGAGCTTCTAAAGAGCATTGCACTGTCACACAATTATCACACTTATTCATATTTGTAAAATAAACTAGAAAGAAAAAACTTTAACGTTTCAGAAATCAAAAACAAATGATTTCACTAAATGAAGTGATCTCCTTCCAAATCCTGAGTGCACCTCACCCTTCCAGAGTCCCTTAAAACAGCATAATGTCCAACAATGAGTAATGCCACAGAAGGTTAATTAGCCTTGCATCAAAATATGTAAACTACTCTTAACTCTCCCACAGACATCAAATATAAGAGAAAAACTTGCATTTGTATAGCAACCAATCACAACCCCAGAACAACTCAAAATCTCTTGATCAAAATGCCTTTGAAATACAGATGCCTTTGTTCTCTAAATTAATGTGATAGTTAAATTGTGCTGAATGAGGTGAATGGCCTGTGGACCTTTTGGTGGGTTGTTGATGGAAGAATACTGGCCAAGGCACTTGAGGAGCTCTAATAGTGCTATGGGAGCGCCTGTATTTAACGGAGTTCATCAAATCAGACAGAAAATTTGAAATAATTAAGGTAATTAGCAAAAGAACTAGAAGAGGAGGAATTTAAAAAAAAAACAAACCAAATTATGATGAAGCAATGCACTTACCCACAAGGGTGCTGGAAGCAGTTGCAATAGAAACTTCCAAAAGGGAATTGGATACATACTTGAAAAGAGAAAACGTGCTGGGTTATGGGGAAGATCAGGGAAGTGGGACTTACAGGGGAACTCTTTTGAATGGTGAATACAGGTAGAATTAAAAGAATGGCTTCTTTCTGTGCTGTACCATTCTACGAAGAGCAAAAACAGCACTGAAAACTGAGATCACATTTTGTGACTAAGGTTTGGTTATTTATGAGCTGCATTCTTTTGCTAAGTGTTTCTTGCATTTATCTATTATAAATTATCTTTAATGTGGAATTTTAAAGACAATTTGGTAGTGGCTTGTGTTGCACATGCTGCTGTAATTGCACTACAGGTATTGTTGGACAGTGGCACCTGCTTGTAAACCAGTGAAAGCCAATATTAATGAGATATAGCATTAGCTCTTAATCACTGTTGCCCAGGGGAAATGGAGGTCTCGGAAGTCTTAAATTTATCAAGATTTCCTAATCAGCATCTGAATGCGTTAAAATTCCGTCCTGCTGGTGTCCTGCTGGTGTTGTGTAGCGCACTTTAACAATACCATTAGTACGCAACTGACGATGCACCGACATGTACCTCCCTTGTCTATTATAAAATGCATTTCTTTAATCTCAATTTTTTAGTCAAAGCACAAGAGATGTGTTATTACAACCCACACTTATATGGTGCCTTTAAACATAAAGCATCTTAAAGCACTTACTTGACAAAAACGTTCAAACAAAATTTTACACCAAACAAGTTACAATAAGTTACTTGTAGCATTAATCCCACTGAGGTAAGGGTCATTTTCACTTAGTTGAAAAGACAGAAATTCAACCTATTGCAAAATTGTTCCCATTAATCTAAGTGGCTCATCAGTGATGTGTGATGACTTATCACAATGCAGATTCTGAACTGAAAACCTGTTCCAAGGGTGCATATGGAGCAGTCTGGGGATATTATGTCTTACGAAAGGAATACTAGTCCTTAAAAAAACAACTAATTCTAAAACCAATTTACCAGCATATAAATTATGATAATGTTTAGCTGGATGGACTGGGCATCACATATAACAAGGACAAACAGATGTACATTTAAGACAGGAAAGAGTACAATTTATTTTCCACTTCCTTCACCAAGTTGTCTTTCAATTGGATTTTTTTTAAATCCGAGTACTAAAAACTTAAAAGCAAAATACTGTGGATGCTGGAAAAACTCAGGTTTAACAGCAACTGTGGAGAAAAAAAAAGTTAACATCGAGTCCATATGACTTCTTCTGACTGAAAGACCTGCTGAGTGTTTCCAGCATTTTCTGTTTTTGTTGTACTAAAAGCTTAACCCTCTCCTCCAAAGTCTGGTGAAACTAAAAAAAAAACCTCAACCAAAGGGAGAAAAGTCACTTTATTCTAAACATTCAGCCCAACAGAAGCCATGGTTTTTGCAAAAGCGAAATATTCTGGGTTCTGGAAACCTAAAATAACAAAAAGATGCTGGAAATATTCAGCAGGTCAGGCAGCAACTGTAGAGAGGGAAGCAGGTAATGTTTCAGGTCTGTGACCTTTCATCAGAATTTGATTTTAGCTGTTGGAATTAGTTTTTTTTTCCCATATCCATCACTTACACCTGTATACATAAAATAACAACTGCCAATGATCTGTACATTTATACTTTATAATTCAACTTTTTTTTTGAAAGTCATCTGACTGGTTTCTCATTTAACTGCCCCAACTAGTTTGGTACCGCCTTCAGATTTGACTAACTTAGATGCTTAAGTTCAGTGTAATCTAGTTATGGAAATCAAAAAAGAGTCCACGCAGACCGCTAGTACAGTCCACGCAGACCGCTAGCACAGTCCACATCACCCTAAATCAACACTTCTCCAAGCACCCGTTATCCTTCAGCCAATTTCTGGTCCTCCTCTCAGATTTATCCAAATTCTTGCTTCAAGCTCAAATAGGTTTTCATAAGGACCTTTTTCCAAAGACTTCAGAAAGTGAGCCAAACCCCATCAAATGATTTTCCAGTTACCTGATACATCACTTCCTCAAACAGTTTATTAATCAGTGATAATCAAATTGGGCTACCAATTGTATTTCCCAGAAACTGCATGAGTTCTACTAGAGAGGTTTTATATTCAGTATCTACATTTTGCTTTTAGCTGCAGGGCTTATGACTACAGGCTCTCAAAAACACCTCAGGACAGCACCTAATTTGCAACTGCCTACCAGGAATGATAGTAGGATAAAGCAAAGGTCAAAAAGTTGGGTATTTAAGGCTCATAGGCCAAATGAAGATGCTCACTATTATGATGTATTTTCAAAAAACATAATACGTCTCTGGCACTATTCGCTGCTGCAAAAGCCAATCTCTGAATTGCTCATCTTTCAATGAGGTAAAGCAGTATAACCTGCCATTACTATTTTGGGGCTCAACCAAATATTTTTTTCTCAACTTAACAATACATCTATTCATCTTAAGTACACAATTATGTGCATTGCTTTATAAAAACAATTATGAACAGTTACACACTTAACTCAAGTGCAAATGCATTTGCTCACTGTGTGTTTCATGTTTTTTCCACATAAGCTTGAGAAAATCATTAATCCGTCTAATTTTATCAAAATTAAAATATGGAGCACAAGTGGAATGATCATATCAAATTGCACCAACTGATCTTCCAAATACTGTGTTCACTCACAATATGAACTCAAAAATTGGACACAGCAGCCAAAGTGCTGGAAGGTTACAATCTCCAACGCAACCAACCCCAGTTCACTACACACCAGCATTTACAGCAAGAAAGTTGCTGTAAAAGTGAAAAAATCTACTTTTGCATACAATAAATCATTTTACACTTAATGAGGATGCAAAGATTGGGTCATTTTATTGTGATACGGCCTTTCCCAATATAAAATAGGTTGTTTCCAGCAAAATAACCCAAGTCGATCAGGAATTCCAATTTCCACTGTAAACGACCGTGAGCCACTAACCTTTAACAAGGGCATGAAGAATACAATTAAAGCCTTCATATTATTGAGGTAGTCTGAACATATCCAATTGAGTCAGCTGGTAGCACAATCGTCTGAATTAGAAGTGTACAGGCTCGCAATAGTTTAGCCAATGGAAGGGTTGTAGTTGAACCCTTCAGATGAGAAGAGAGAGATTCCATCTGTGTGTTCTAGTAGCTTAAGTGAATCATGAACCCCCTGCAGTGTTTGCAAACACAACCAGAGAGCTCCGTCCAGCATTCTTTCCAACATAAAAAAAACAAATTAGGAGCATGGGAAGACACTGCTTGTTCAGTCATCTTTTGTTTTCAGCGATTTTGCCATGCCCAAAATGATCACTGTTCTTGCCACAGAAGTCATGGAATGTCAAGCACTTTAGGACATTACAGAAATGTGATAAAGCACAAATTTTTCTTTAACCTGAACCTATTTTTATGAATTGCTAGCCAAGTTTTTATGTTTTTTGCATTTGTGCGTGAAATCATCTCAGGTCTCTATTCACTGCTAATATCGCGGGATAGTATTGCATTAAAAAAAGTCCCCTAATCAGTATATCAGCATGACGAACTCAACTGAATCAGCTATGTTAGCCTTACATTTTCAGAACTTCTATTAATACATCTCCAAATCCCATCTTTTCCAAAGAGAACAAGTCAATCTTTTACAACTTAACCTGTATTTCCTTTTCTTATACTCAACATTCCAGACGCTTTGGATACAGAAATCACAACCATGCTATCAATGGAAACATCATTCCCATGCATGATGGCCAAACTACACACACACACAACTACAGTTGGAGTTTAACCAGTGACTGGTAGAGGAAACTAATAACTTGTTTGCCTTTCTCACTGCAATCATACTAGGTCAGTGGCTCTCAATTTTTTGGTTGAATGATTCCTTTTCAAAGAGATTACTAATCACAGACCTCACCCAATTTAAATTATACTCATAATAACTGGGTGACAATGTATTTTGGAAGCCTTTGAGTTTAATGATAAAGTACAAGTAATAAGTACTCAATTTTTTTGAAACTCCTTTCTCTTTATCAAAGTTGAACTCACCTTATGCCGACCACCAGCCTTGGTAACTTCCGGTTGATTTGATGATCTTTCTGCTACTCTCAGCACTTGTCCAAGGGCACTCCCTTCCAAGATCAGCTAGCCCACCCTTCACTGCACATTTAGTAGCCACACACTGTTCCAGCCGTGCAGCGAGCTTGACTCCAGCCACCATACATTTGCACACCATCAGCTGTAACTCAATTGGTAGCACTCACTACTGACTCACCGCTCTCTGCTTACCTAACTTCCCCTTTAAAAGGTGTCTTATGTTATTTGCTGCACAATACAATGATTTTATTCTGCCTGTAGAGGGCTCAAAATAATTAAACTAAATGTACATTTTCAAGTTGCAGCACATTACAAGCATAGCTGTGTTAACTTCAGCCCAAAGATAGTTAACTTACAACCTTCTATCTCAAACAAAGAGCAAGTCCCACTCCAAGAACTTGAGCACAAAATCTAAGCTGACACTCCAGTGCAGTGCTGAAAGAGTGCTTCACTGTCAAGAGGTGCCATCTTTTAGACGTAACAATAAACCAAGGCTTTGTACGCACTCTTAGGTGGATATAAAAGATCCCATGCATATGCAAAGGACAGGGGAGTTGCCCCCCCGTACCACACCAATATTTTTCTCTATTTCAACATCACTAAAGAAAATAGATTTAGCTGGTCATTATCACATTGCTATTTGTGGGTCCTTGCACTGTGCAAATTGTCTGCTGCATTTCTTACAGTACCACAGTGCCTACACTTCAAAAGCATTTCGTTGACTGGAAAGTGCTTTAGGACATCTTGTGGTTGTGAAAGGCGTTTTATAAAAGTAAGTTTTTTAAACCGCTTGACTATTTTGTAGATGCCACTGAGAAAGAATTGGGAGAAAAAACAGCCGATTATTCAAATACCCACCAACCAGTACGTTACACAACTTTTGCACTCAAAATGCTTTCCCTCCTCCTCCACTAGTTTCCTTGCATCAACTTTCGCTTAGCTTCTGGACTCCACCACTGGTTTATTTGGATTTGTTTTCACTGATCTACATTTTTACTGGCCCATTTTTCCTAAGATTCAAATCCTTCTGAAACTAAGTAGCATGCTTCATTATTTTGCTCCTCCATCTTCACTATATTTTTGCAAACATCATTCATAACTAGGGTACAATGACTTGTAATACCTTCCAGCTTCCATGACTATTCTCCATTCCAATTTGGAACATGTTCTTCCCAACACACAACCATGACTTCACAGCATTTAACTATTCTAGAAAAAGCCAAGAGGGCACGGCCCTGTTGGAGGCACCGTCTTGCAGATATGACATTAAACCAAGATGCTGTGCTTGCTTTCAGGTGGATATAAAAGATCCATGACACTTTCTAAGAGCAGGGGGTTATCCCCAATGTCCTGACCAATATTTATCCCTCAATTAACATCACAAAAAACAATTACCTAGACATTATCACATTGCTGTTGTGTGAGTTTCTTGTTTAAATTACAACACAATAACTGCACTTCAAAAATACTTCAGTGGCTGTAAAGCACTTTGAGACATCAAGGTTACGAAAAGCGGGATAGAAATGCAAGTTGTCGTCTTAAGTATCACAGACATGGCATCCTTCCCTATCCATTATAACTGACATAGATTTCATAAGCTCCAAGTCAGTTAACTTCGTCTTCCTCTGATGTCCTTTAGTGTTTGCTATGCCTTCACAAGTGCATCCATCCTGGATCCCTTAACATTCTTTTATATAATGACTTCTAAAGAAAATAATTTGTCTCCATATTATATTTACCACTTGTCAATCCTCAAGAGTTTGTTATGGACAGGAGGGCGCTTAATTTAAAACAGTCCCGATTTCTCCTCTCATCACCTGTTGGTAAACAGAGGGTTTTTTTTAAATTTGATTTTCCCTGGTGGCATATTTTCCCTAACTCTCAGTTTGGGAGTGATCCAATCCAATGTTCATAACCCCACAGCAAATTCAAAAGAGGATAAAATCAGAAGGTTAGTTAATTTCAAATAAAATGCGGGGAGGGGGTGTCACTACTTAATCCTGGTGCATTCACACAATAAAAAAGGGAAGGAAAGAGATACACGGCAAAGACCATAGACCAAATAAGAATTATTGTTTCGCACAAGTCCAGAATCAAATGTCCAATGGTGTATTCCTTCAGAGAGGTTAGCCAGCTGAAACTGTCCACTTTTCCAGTAAAACAAAAATACCAGGAAAAACTCAGCAGGTCTGACAGCATCTGCGGTGAGGGATACAGTTGACGTTGAGTCCGTATGACTCTTCATCAGAACGAAGACATATAGAAATGAGATGAAATATAAGCTGGTAGAAGGGGGTGGGACAGGAGAGCTCGATAGAGGGCCAGTGATAGGTGGAGGCCAAGAAGAGATTGCCAAAGATGTCATAGACAAAAGGACAAAGGGGTGTTGACGGTGGTGATATTATCTAAAAGATGTGCTAATGGGGACATTAAGGGAAGCAAGCTAGTGGCAGATGGCCCTAGTGCAGGTGGGGTGGCGGGGAAGGGATCGCAATGGGCTAAAAGGTGGAGATGAAACAATAGACTGAAATAAATTTAAAAATTTGAGGGAAGAGAAAAAATAGTTGTAACAAAAAAATTTATAAATTATTGGAAAAGGGGGATTGGAAAGGGGGTGGGGATGGAGGAGTGAGTTCATGATCTGAAATCGTTGAACTCAGTATTAAGTCCGGAAGGCTGTAGAGTGCCTCATCGGAAGATGAGATGCTGTTCCTCCAGTTTGCATTGAACTTCACTGGAACATTGCAGGCCAAGGACGGACATGTTTCAGTAACACTGGTTTTTATGATGGGAGAAGCAGGTAGAGATGAATCAGTTTTGCAGAAAGCACTGGTACAGAAGTTCCAGTAGATATCAATGCAGATGAGGGCCAGGCAGTTTAAACCTGGACAGAGCTGTTTCTGCTGCTGCTTTGTTGGTGTAAGACGGCAGTCAGCCTGGATTGAACTCCACAAGGCAATATTACAGGTTGTAGAAGCTTTGGGGTAGGGGTCATGTGACATAGCTCACTTCTCCGTTTGGACAAAGGATGTATATTCCTGCTCTGGATTCTTGAGATGGTTAATGTTGCATCTATTAATAAGTTCAGGAGGTTTCAGGGCCCCCTTATTCTCGCAGATGTATTGTCTCTGTTGGCCATCCTGATTTGGAGCTATATTGCTATTTATCATCACAGGTTCAAAATCCTGGAATACTCCTCTCAGACTCCTGTGGAGAAGGCTCCTCTCATGATTGAATAAAAAAATGCAATCCTTTTCCACCTTTACATTCCTGTTCATAAACTGATGTCAAGTATGACTTGAAAGCATATGTTATAACAAAAAAAGTGATATGGAAATTCTTTAAAACCCAGTTTTGCAATTCTGCAGGCTGGAGTTGTGGTAGTCTCTTCCTTCTCCCTCACCATAAGAGTTAGCTAAAACATTCATACACTGGGTTGAGGGTTAGCGATGCATAACAGTTCCAGCACGTTTAAGTCGTTTCTGCTTCCAACCACTAGAAGAAACAATTGTTGCCACTATACACAGACTGGTATTTTCTACTTTCTCAAACTGAAAGCTCCTGCTGAATAAATGCTTGTGTGCTGCACTGAGTTAGAGTGCAATACTGTATTATTACCAGTCTAATAGCTGTATAGCTTAACAAGCTGCCCACTGGTACCTCATAAATGCAGCCTTTATGAATCTTGACAAATGTCAGATTATTTGACCACTGGTAGAGAAAGAAAAGACATTTATTATAGTTATTTCCAATCCTCTCTTCAACTGATGGGTAATCCAATAGGCGCCACTGGGTAGCAATCTGGGGGCTGAATGTGGACATTTATTTTATCTGTTCTTAACCCAAATCCATTGAGGTAATTGTTGCAGCCTCACCACAACTCCAGCTGAATTCATCTACCAGCACGAACTCTGAACTGATTCGACACTTCCCAATAGCCACGCATTAAACTATAAAGATGACCAAACTCTATTCTACTTTTCTTAAAAACAAAAAAAACTTTTGGTTGCTAATGAGAGATGATGGCTCCTAAAGAACCCTGCAGAAGAATAGGAGCTCCCACTTGTGTCTATTACCATGTTCTATTTGTCTTAACTTAAAACAAATCAGTGTTGATTATGTCCTGTGTTTGGTTGTAGACATTGGTTGATTATGTATTGAAATGGAGGGAAGAATGACGTGCAGAACAGCAGTTCTCTTTTTCACACATCATCAATTGGAACATTTCATCATTCCCAGGTTAAGGAATTCAAATGTAGAGAAGAAAAATAATGAAAGCAAGGATGAAACATTTCAGTCGTGATTCTCATCCCTCAAAAGACAAATTCTAAAACAGCAAAGGCTGCTGGTGGTTTCATTAAATTAAAACCACCTAAAACATCAAAATAGAAAAAGACTTAGGTTTTAAAATTTTAAATCCTCAAAATAGTATACACTTGCTGACATTTCTGCAAGAATATAGTACCTTAAAGTATGTTTCAGCTAAATTGTCCCTAATACTCGAGGGAAACCTAAAATGTAACTCAATAGGGGACATAATGGGAAAGGGCTTTCCACAGAAATCTATTACAAGTCCAGTAATTTCAAGAAAATAACTGAATTATAATTCTTTTCATCCAACTTCCTGTAAGCACTCCATTCCTTTCATGTCACAACTGTATATATTGAGCTGGTTTGCCAGCTCAGAATAATTGAGATACAATATGAAATTAAATTCATTAAGATTTCTTCTTCATTTGTAGATGAGGACAAAAATTTTGGACTTGACATATCGGGGAATAGAGAGGAGGGAGGAGGATTTAATGGTGTTCTTATGTATTTGGATGAATTTCACTTTATGTAGGTTGGACACCAGGGCACAGGGAGAACACTAGATTCACCAAGCCTGGAAGTAACAAACACATGGATGAATCTTTCAGCAGCAGTGCTATGTTGACGGCGGGGGCAGGGGGGAGACAATATTGCAAAGTTAAAAACAGACAGTTTCAGTGGTGTCTACAAACAACACCTCAATGGTGCATAGCCTGGTTCAGTGAGATGAAATAAGAGGCTAGGGTACAAAGATTTTGGCACGAACCATCCAGGATGGCTTTAATCACAATGATTTAAAGTTGAAGGGTTTACTTATCCACAACTTGATGGCAAACAAGCTTGCAGAGTATAATGGTCATGGTAGATTCAAGGATGGCTGCCAAGTAGAAATAGATAGTCAACATATCTCAAAGTTAACATGCAATTAAAAATGGTATCCATAGGCAATATGAAGATGAGAAGTATTTTTTCATGTATAATAAATTATTGCCTTCTTCCTGTCACAGTACATTTAAAAGATTACACTCGGGAGATAGCCTATAACTTGCTTTTATACAATACCCTCAGAATATAAGCATGACATCTGGGCCAAATGTCTGAAAAGAAGCAAAACCATTGAATTCAGTTTGTCTTCATCTTTTATCTGAAAGTGTATGCCAATCTGTATTGCAGCAATAGATAAGCCAAAGAAACTTTGCAGATGGCAAGGAGCAAACGGCCACATAAATTGCAAGGACCTTGGACCCTGCCCAACTTACAACAGCTTAGCACAACAGGCACAATCGTTAGTTTAAATTTCCAAGAAGGGATAGGGAAGCCTGCAGCTATTACATATATACAGTGTGTCATTTTGTCTATTTATCTGTTGATTGGACTTTTTACAGTCCAATCTTTTTACAAGTCACAGCCTAGTTGAAGTGCTTGTTCTACAATCCAAAGTCAAAAAGTGGGCATGATATAACCAGTGGCCACAATCAGTAATAAGGGTTTTATGTTCAATGGTGCAATTTGTTGTTAATTACTATGCTGAGTGGATAAAGGAACATTCAAAATTATGAGGGCCAAGGTAACACCAATAGCAGAGGTAGAAGATAGCAAACTTGAGAAAAATATCCAGAGTAAAAACCTAGAAATTGTAATGTGCTATTGTGCCCAAATTAACACAAGTTATTGTATTTCTGAATTATTTATGAGCTTGTGAGCAAAAATTCATAAATTCAGCTCACATCAGTAAATGATTAATACCTGTAATATCAGAACCCCATTTAAATACTTTTAAAATGACCAAAAATAGTATCAATTCTTTTAACTAATTGTTATTTTAATTAAAGGAGTGCTTGTGATAAGACTCATTTTTAATTAAGATGCAATTATTAATTTGAATATCATTCAGTAGATTCAGTTTTATTTTGCTTTAGTACTGATAATAGGAAAACCCCAGTCACTGAACCCAATGAGACTTGACTTAACATGCACAAACCAAGAGTGTCACAAATGTCAATTTTTAGAAATGTATATTGAATGGTATAATGAGTTACACTGGATAACTTTCAAAATTGAGCATGGGCCTTGCTAAGATCACAAGGCATCCAGACTGTACAATCAAGTTAGGCATGAGAGCCTCCTGCAAATAAGGAACAAAATTCTAAGCAACAGCACAACTTGTGACAGTTGCTCTTACAAGAGTACAGTGCAAAGCTTCAGTAACTTGGTTTTTTTTATTAGACAGAATGTTGAGGTAGAGTTGCAGCATGGAAGTTTGGTGCAGATCTTAGACTTGTTTCAGTCATAATTTTATAAAGTATTGACAGCTGGCCACACAGCTGCTTTCTGGAAAATGGATTCTGGCAAGGAGCAGGTCAACCTCAATTAATCCATTTAGCTAAGTGACTAACTCCACAGAAGCAGGAAATGTGTTCTTCCTGTGGCCTGTCAAATAGGGTTATGATGTTCCACTGGTAGGTAGACAGATACAGATTTGAAACATGACAATTTCTTTGAGAACTATATTTTATTATTTTCCAGCAATTTACTTCACTCCTGCACATTTCTTTAAGGCTCTGACCTTTTGGTAGGACATGTCTCCACACATTCTCTGTACCATCACATTTCTTCATGTATGAGCCCATTAAGTGCTGAAAGTCTATTCAAACATATGGGGCATCACAAAATGGAATCAATCCCATCGAAACACGTGCACTACCAAAAGGACTCACAGGACAGTGATCTAGAGTTTGAACCCAACTGATTTTCCATCCCTTGTTCAGGAGTTTAGGTAAATTTTAACATTTGTTTTGCTCCTTCAGATGGAACAGCTTATTCAACTCAGATCAAGGTCAAATTCGGGACCTTTTAGGTGTGTGAGATGCAGCTCCACCTAACTAGAGACAGCTGAGCCATTAGAGATGGAATTCTTACTTTGAGGTATTACTTTTCAGTCAGCCTAGTCACCCATCTAGCCTAGCACTTCTTAGATTCAAAAGGAGTTAAACAATTATCTTTGACTGAGAATACCCAATATTCTTCTAAAAGATTGTTTTCTGACTTAATCTGAGTATAACACCATTCCAGTACTGCAGTACTGTGTATACTTCCTTCCACAATTTCACTCACTGCTCGTATTTAAAGGCGGAGACTAGTGTCACTACTAAAAATAGCAATTCTGGAAAAATCCATTAATTGAAGGGGTACGAATGCAGTTAAACACTCGCATTCCTAAAGTAGTTCCATCTGCATTTACAGGAGAACTTCCATCTATTATGACCTGGCAGTTAAATTCAAGAAATATTCATACAATTTAATGTTACCAGATGCACAAAAAGCTCAGCTATCTCGCATCGACAGATTCACTAGGTAGTTCAAACCAGTGCAAGAGCCAGATTGAGCCACAGGAGGAGATATCTGGGCAGATGGCCAAAAGTTTGGTCAAAGAGGTAGCTTTTAAGGAATATCTTAAATGGAGAAGAGCAGGTTACTGAAGGGGAGGTATAGTGAGGGAATTCAAGAGCTTGGATGCAATACGACAATGGTGAAGTAATTGGAGGGTTGCAAATATCTCAGAATTATGGGGCTAGAAGAGGTTACAGATAGGGAGGGGGTGAGGTCATAGATAAGAACATAAACAAGAATAATTTTAAAATTAGGGCATTTTCAGGCTCAGCCAGTGTAGGTCAGCAAGCACAGGGATGATGGATAAAAAAAGTCTTGACACTAGTTAAGATTCAGACAGCTGTCTTGGCTGAGCACAAGTTCATGTAGGGTGAAAGATGGGAGACTGGCTAGAAGACCACTGGAATAGTTAGTTAGGTAGGAGTCAGGCAATGTTATAGAGATTGAAATAGGCAGTCCCAGGGAGTTGATATATGGTCAGAAGCTCATCTCGGTGTCAAAAACCAACAAGTTTGTGAACAGTTTGGCTCAGCTTCTGACAGTTGCCAGTCAGTGGGTCTCATGGACAAGATGGGCTTAGAGAGAACAAGGCAGGAGATGGGATAAAATCTACAGAAAGACAAGTTCAGAGCTAGGACAGTGGGTAACATTAGGGGCAGTTTTGTCCAGTGGGAGAGGAAGAGAAGCAGTAAAGAAGCTGCTAGGTCTCGACCGCTGACTCAAATGTCCATGAGCTCTTCACACTTGTTGGAGGTGAAGCAAAGGTGGCATGCGAAGATAGTTTAAGAAAATGGTTTGAGAAGAGAAGTCAGGGTTATCTTTGCATTCCAGGATGATCTTTGAATCACGAGCAGTTGTAACAATGAAGAAAAGGCCCTGATGATCTTTGCACGCCCAGCCAAATCTGGTGATGAATACTTAAAACTAGCTGGCTGCCTTAGATGTTCAAATCAGCGTCCCTTGGTCTTAAGGAAGTGGAAATGAAGAGCAATACTGTGTAATGATAAGAGTGATAGAAAGTAATGGTTTTAATGGATGAAAGGACAAAAGTGGTGGCGGAGGTGTGATTTAGTGGACTGTTAGCTGCAGAAATGTCACCATGAACTGTGGATCAAAGTTGATAGTTGGGAATTAGAAAATGCAGCAGTAAGTGACTTGAGGGACCATCTTTCTCCCAGGAGCAGAAACAGAAAGAAGTGGGTTGGGAGAATGTTGGGGAATATTGGTGACATGTGAAACAGGAAATGAGATGATAAGTACCATGGAAGTAGCAAGGCCAAATGGAATGGCCAAATTGAAGGATGGCTATGAAATGGGTAGGACAGTTTATATGGAAGGTGATTTAGGGAGGAAAGGTGGTCAGAGAACTCTGATAAGAGAGCCAGAAGAGTTGAGATGGAGGTTGAAATTACTGAGTAGTCGTCATTTGGTGCAGAGGCTGAGGGAGGAAAGGAGAGTAAATATCTGCAAGGAGCTAGGTATGATAGCTGGGTGGGTAGTCAAAAGTTTAAAATGAGAGCCATGAGGAGTAAAACAAGGTGAGACACTCAGGAGAAATTGCCAGGGGAGTAGGGGAGACAGGCCAATGTGTGATTTGGAGTTGGGTGTGAACAACACAATGATTTCAACAAGGCAAGTGGGTGAATAGACAAATGGGGAAACGTTATTAAGGCAAAAGGTATAATCAAGCCCTGTCACGTCCCCATCAAGACCGTGATGTCAATGTGATCATTCACAATAAACTCATTGATGGTAAGGACGTTGTTCAAAAGCAAACATACATTCCGAAAGGAGATCCAGAGGTGGCAATGATAGCCGATCCACTGGGACAGTCCACAGGATCAGTACTGGAAGTGATGAGTGGGACTGAAAGGATGTTGGCAACATTAGGCCCAGCAGGAACGCTGGGTGGAAAGGTTGGGGTTGCTGCCTGTCAGGAGACAGGGACAAGTATCTCAGTGGGCTGCCCTTCAGAGGATGACAAGAGTGGCACCAGGAGAATCTGTTGGATTCTTTAAGAGGACATCAAGGCAGGATAAGCAACAGAAAAGTAGAGGGACAAAAAAAAAGAGTGCTGAAGGACTGGGGTCTTTGGACGGTAGAAAGGAGACATGTGGCAAGAGGGGTCAATAGATAAGAATAATCGAGAGAGAGAAATGGAGAAGTAGAAGTGATGGACTTGGGTCTGGAGCAGCAACCAAAACGTGGTCAAAATAGTGAAAAATAAAAGCAGAAACACGACCAAGAAAGAAGTAGTCGTTCAGTAATACAAAACTTGAGTATTGCTGAAATAAGACATTTTGTCAAAGCCTTTCATCTTGCACTCATCAGGACAAACGCAAGAATAGCAACGTCAGGGGAAGCAACTGTATGAGAAGAGAGTGCTGATTTGTTGGTAAGTGGTCTCTGATTGGTAGAGGTGTTTCCATGGGGAATGCACCAGTTAATGGTGGCCGACAGTTAACTGCCAAGCATTGCTGAAATTTTAAACCAGGCAGATTGACTCTGATTGGTCAAGGCATTGCCCTGAGGAATGAACCAGCAAATGGCTATTACTTATTTTGTTTAGCTAAAACAAGCACAATGTGTGTACACATTCCGTCTGCAAAGAACAGAGCCCCGTAAATAATATGTAGGTTCCTGTACACGCAAATGCTTCCACTGACATTCTTGTGATTGTCATGATGAGTGCAAGAGAAAAAGCTTTGACAAAATGTCTTTTTTCAGAAATACTCAAGGAAGTACTGATCACAACTCTGTAAATGGAGGGAACTGTTTGGCACAACGGCCTTTTAATCACAAATTCAAACTGTGCAAAATAATGATGTTTCCGTGCTAGCAGCGTTGTGAAATGGAGTTTGGGCAATCAGTCTCAATCCAAATTTCAATGGCCCTGTGTCGAGTTCAGTGATCTATTCAGAAATCACAAAGGAGCTATTGTGTGAAAAGAAACTATGACAGTGATGCACAAGATCATCCTCTAAAATCAGTCCATCCTTCCTGTCTTGATTTTATTCCTTAGCAATATCAGGGGAGGCTATATAGGTACGAGGTAGAAAATAGAAGAATAGGTTGATATGGTTAGATGAGCTAACATACAAACGATGAGGCCGCCGCCACTCGGCCCCTCAAGCCTGCTCCACCATTCAGTAAGATCATGGCTGGTCTGAATGATATCTCAACCCCACATTCCTGCCTACCCCCAACAGCCTTTCAACCTCCTTGTTAATCAAGAATCTATCTAGCTCTGCCTTAAAGGCTTAATTCAAGATTCAAAGACTCTGCTTCCACTGCCTTTGAGGAAAGAGTTCCAAAGGCTCTCAACTCTCCGAGAGAAAAAAATTCTCCTCATCTGTCTTAAATGAGTGACCCCTAGTTCTAGAATCTCCCACAAGAGGAAACATCCTCTCCACATCCACCACCCCATCAAGACCCCTCAGGATCTTAAAGGTTTCAATCAAGTCATCTCTTCTAAACTCCAGTGGATACAAGCTGAACCTGACCAGCCTTTCCTCGCAAGACAGCCTGCCCATTCCTGGTATTAGTCTGGTAAACCTTCTTTGAACTGCTTCTAACGCATTTACATCCTTCCTTAAATGAGTCCAATACTGTACACAATACTCCAGGTGTGATCTCACTATGCCCTGCACAACTGAAGTATAACCTCGCTATTTTTATCAATTCCCCTCACAATAAATGATAACATTATTAGCTTTCCTAATTATCTGTTGTACCTGCAAACTAACCATGTGATTCATGCACTAGGACACCCAGATACCTCAATCTCAGAGCTCTGCAATCTCTCACCGTTTAGATAAGCTTTGTTTTACTCTTCCTGCCAAAATGAACAATTTCACATTTGCCCACATTATACTCCATTTGCCAGGTGTTTGCCCACTCACAACCTATGTCACTTTATAGCCTCCTTACATCCCCTTCACAATCTACTTCCCTACCTTTCTTTGTGTCATCAGCAAATTTAGCCACCATTCCTTTGGTCCCTCCATCCAAGTCATTTATATCTTAGTAACATCTCAACTCTTTTGTTCACGTGAATCGTGTGGAAGCTTGGGATTTGGGGTGGTCTGGCATTCCCAAGAGTGGAGGGTTCTCTTAAAAAAAGAGGGCAACAATTCAGAACTCTCACCACGTGAAGGAACACTCAGGGGCTAGTATGATTGTCTATATGTTCAATAAACCTGGATGGAAACTAGGAGAAAGGGACAATTTTTTTTTTGTATATGATTGCAAGAACAATCACGAAAGCTGGCTTGTTCCTTCTTTCCAATAGTGTGCCCAACATCTGCTTAGTTCATCCCCCATTACTGCACAAATTGTGACTGTTAACCTCATTTGTGATTCTGTGACCTCCAGAATCACCAATCCTACATTCCACCCTCTGTAAAAGTCACTTCTCCCAAAACTCTGCTACCCCTACCCCAACTCACACTATGCCATGTTTCACCCATCACTCCCAGTGTTTTCTGGGCAACACTGGCTACCACCTGGACAACACCTTGAATTAAAAATTTGCATCCTTGTTTTCAAATCCCTACATAGCTATTTGTGCAGCGTCTTCCAATCCTACAATCCTCAAAAATCTCTATTCCTCCAATTTAATTCTGAACACTGGCAAGATTGATGGATCCTCTGGCACTGCAGGCAGAGCCAAGTTCACGGCATCATGACTGGCACAGCTATACAGGGGTGGGGGGGTGGCGTTGCGTTGGGGCAGCAGACAGAAATTGCAAAGTGGTGATAGGACATTCTACAGACATTTCTGTAGCTAGAGATGTGAATTCTGGATGATATGTGACCTCCCTGGTGCCAGAAGATGGATGAGGTCCTGTAGGCAGTTTAGGGAGCTGGGAAAGAAATTACCAAGCAGAGCCTTAAAGGTGGCAATCTCCAGTGCCACACACTGATATAGGGGTGCTGCCAGAGGATTAGAATTACTCATTTGGCACCCTTATTCAAAAAAGTGTGCAGGGCTAAGCCCATCAAGTATAAGCCAGCCCATTTTAACCTTTCCCTAGTGGGAAAGTCTTTAGAAATGATAATCAGGGATAAAACTAACTAGCTGTCACATGGACAAATGTAGATTATTTAAGGAAATCCAATACAGATGTGACAGGCAAATCATATTTAGCTAACTTGATTGACCTTTTTTTGATATGGTAACAGAAAGGGTTTAAGACGATAATACTGTTCATATGGTGCAAATGGACTTCCAAAGAGCATTTGAAAAGTATGGCACAACAGACTGAAGCTCATGTAATAATAGGGACAGAAGCAACACGGAAACAAAATTGGCTGAGGGACAAGAAACAGAATAGCGGCAACTGGCCGTTTCTCGGATGGGGGAACGGGGACAGATGGGGTTTATAATGGGGTTCCCCAGAAGCTGGTGTTAGGACCACTGCTCTTCCTGGTGTGTATATATATATATTAATGACCTAGACTTTGATATACAGAGCACAATTTCAAAATTTTGAGATGACACAAACTTGGAAATACTGTGAAAGAGGAGGAAGGTGTGATGGACTTCAAGAGGACATGGACAGGTTGGTGAAACAGATGGACACAGAGCAGATGAAAATTAATGCAGAGAAATATGACGTTATACATTTTGGTAGAAAGAACAAGGAGAAGCAATATTAAGGGTACAATTGTAAAGAGAGTCCAGGAGTAGAAGGATCTGGAGTTATTTGTTCACAAAACATTGAAGGTGATAGGGCATGTTGACAGAGCAGTTAATAAGACATACAGGATCCTGGGCTTCATAAAGAGAGGCAAATACTAAAGGAAGTTATGATAAACTTTGGCTAGGTCTCAACTGGAGTGGTGACCAATGCTGAGCTACAAACTTTAGGAAAGATGTGAATGGAGAGGGTGCAGAAAAGGGAGTGCAGGGGAGATAGTGGCATGGTGATAATGCCACTGGATTAGTAATACAGAGCTCAAGCTTTTCTCTGGGAAAATGGGTTCAAAGCCCACCATGACAGCTGGTGGAATTTAAATTAAATAAATAAATCTGGAATATAAAGATAATCTCAGTAACGGTGACCATGGCAACCACCATCGATTGTCACAAAAAGTTATCAGGTTCAGAAGGAAATCAGCCATCCTTACCTGGTCTGGCCCAGATGCAACTCCAGATTCAAAGCAATGTGGCTGACTCTTAATTGCCCTCTGAAATGGCCTAGCAAGCTATTCAGTTCAAGGGCAATTAGGGATGGGTAATAAATAGCCTTGTCAGCTACATCCACATCAGATCAGCTATGACCTTACCAAATGGCACAGCCTCGAGGTGCCAAATGGCCTACTCCTGCTCCTCATTCATATGTGCGTAACTTGTGACCAAAAGTTCTCTCAAATTGTCCCTGTATCTCAATGCAGCTGAATATCAAATTTTCTTTGATAATGCTCCCATCAAGGACTTTGAGATGCTTTGTAATGGTCAAAGATCCATATAAATGCAAGTTGTTGCTACAGTAGTAACATGTAGTTGACTAGTATTAAAGTGCCATACAACAATACGTTGGCAGTCTCAGGAGTGCTAAGATCGACCACTTTCAGGTTAGCAATGAACCTTGACATTTTTGTAATTAATTCAAATAGGTGTGCCAAGGGCACACATTACATGGGAGGTTTTTCAGGAATCAAGCTGATTTCTCAGATAGTTAAGTGGGTAAACATACCACCTAATGCACAGACCGTGAAACGTACCAAGTTCAGTCCCCAACTTCTACTGATTTAGTTAAATGCAGTTAACATGGTCATGACACTACAACTGGCCTCAACATCCCTTGGCAGTGGAGAGGAAAAGTCAATCCTGGACATGAAAACATTAGATGAAGGAATAAGCAAACCCAATTGCAACCCAACACTGCACAGGATCACGTGAAGAATGGCTACTTAAGCAAGTCTCTAGCGGGCTGCTACTGCCTGTGGAATCATACTTCCCCGTAAAACACTCAAATTTATTTTAATACATTACAGGCTCACCATGTCAGCTTTCTTTGCCATTAAGCTACTCTCATGAAATTACTGTCATGAGGAGCACTCTGCATTCTGGAATGTTTGTATTGACTACAATTGGGACATTACTTCATAACCTCCTGGAAGCCAATTCAGTCACCCGATGCTCAGAGGACATGCCAATGCCTTTGTGCACTGCCCTCCTGCCTCAAGTGAGCAATAATACTGCCAGAACTTTACCAGCAATTCAGGGAAAAACCAGCTCAGTTGGCACGATTAAACATCAACTGCTAACACAAACATAACAAAAGAGCCACTTGTTGACTGTAATATTCAGTAAACATTTAATAACTGCATAAATGAAGATTAGAAATGGTCAATAGTCCTACCTTTAGAGTCTTTGCAAGATGAGCTTGTCCTTTACTTTTACCAATAAAACTCAAATAACTACAAGAAGCCCGATTGAACTTTGTTACTTTCACGTGGAATCACATTTAAATTACTCAAATAGTTTTGCCATTCCTGTTATTAGGTTGCCGAATTTACCCCCAACACAATGTATGCTAATCTAACCATAACTGTCAATCAAATGCACAGAATGTACCCCATGTGGTCCTGCCCCGGGTGCAAGGAAGAGATCTTTTTTCCATCTCCGTGTGCCTCTACCTGATTTAGCCATTTGCTCAGCTCTGAGTGCTCATTGGGCCATGCGTTCATTTGTGAGCGCTGCTCATTTGTGGCACTTGCTCTGTGTGTGTTCATGTCTCAACTCCAATAGGAATGACATTGAAGACTCCATGTGCACACATGGCTAATAAGACACAGGACAGTCACACACCCATCTGTCAGGAGGCACTCAAGATTAGCACAAAAATTTTGTGTAACTGCATACATCAATCAAAGCCCCATTGGGAACTGAAAAAAAAATGTTTCTCGCTCAATGGACACAGCTTCACAATACGCACATGGAATCTTCAATGTCATTCATACAAGAGATGAGACATGAACAACACAGCCAGTGCCACAAATGAGCAGCGCTGACAAGTGAAACACATTGTCCAATGTGCACTCAGAGTTGAGCAAGTGGCTAAACCAATCAGAGGAACACAGGGATGGGATAATAGCACACAGGGAGACCACATACCCCAAAGCCGGGCAGGGGCACACGGAGAGACCCATCTCTTTCTCCCGCACCCAAAACAACACCTGCACTCGGGGAGAATCCTCACTTCCATGCCCCCACAACAAAAGGGGCGCTCGGGGAGACCCACCCCCAACGACAACATGGGGGGCTCGGGGAGACCCACCCCCAACGACAACATGGGGGGCTCGGGGAGACCCACCCCCAACGACAACATGGGGGGCTCGGGGAGACCCACCCCCAACGACAACATGGGGGGCTCGGGGAGACCCACCCCCAACGACAACATGGGGGGCTCGGGGAGACCCACCCCCAACGACAACATGGGGGGCTCGGGGAGACCCACCCCCAACGACAACATGGGGGGCTCGGGGAGACCCACCCCCAACGACAACATGGGGGGCTCGGGGAGACCCACCCCCAACGACAACATGGGGGGCTCGGGGAGACCCACCCCCAACGACAACATGGGGGGCTCGGGGAGACCCACCCCCAACGACAACATGGGGGGCTCGGGGAGACCCACCCCCAACGACAACATGGGGGGCTCAGGGAGACCCACCCCCAACGACAACATGGGGGGCTCGGGGAGACCCACCCCCAACGACAACATGGGGGGCTCGGGGAGACCCACCCCCAACGACAACATGGGGGGCTCGGGGAGACCCACCCCCAACGACAACATGGGGGGGCTCGGGGAGACCCACCCCCAACGACAACATGGGGGGCTCGGGGAGACCCACCCCCAACGACAACATGGGGGGCTCGGGGAGACCCACCCCCAACGACAACATGGGGGGCTCGGGGAGACCCACCCCCAACGACAACATGGGGGGCTCGGAGAGACCCACCCCCAACAACATGGGGGGCTCGGGGAGACACCGCCCCCCCCCCAAAACAACAGGGGCGCTCGGGGAGACCCACCACAGCCCACCCACAACGCGCTCTCAGGGAGACACCCTCCCCCCGCCCCAAACATGCGCGGTTGGGGAGACACCCCCCCACAACGCGCGCTCGGGGAGCCCACCCCAAAAACACACGCGCTTGGGGAGACCAGCCCCCTCCCCCAAAACATGCGCGCTCGGGGAGACCCCCACCCCACCCCACAAACATGTGCTCGGGCAGACCCCCCCAAAAACACGCGCATACGGGGAGACACCCCCCCCCACAACGTGCGCTGGGGGAGCCCCCTCCCTCCCAAAAAACACGCGCGCTCGGGGAGACTCCCCCCACCAAAAAAACACGCGCGCTCGGGGAGACCCCCCCCCAAAAAAAAACACGCGCGCTCGGGGAGACCCCCCCCCAAAAAAAAACACGCGCGCTCGGGGAGACCCCCCCCAAAAAAAAACACGCGCGCTCGGGGAGACCCCCCCCAAAAAAAAACACGCGCGCTCGGGGAGACCCCCCCCCCAAAAAAAACACGCGCGCTCGGGGAGACCCCCCCCCCCCACCACGCGCGCTCGGGGAGACCCCCCCCCCCCCCCCACCACCACGCGCGCTCGGGGAGACCCCCCCCCCCCCACCACCACCCGCGCTCGGGGATACCCCCCCCCCCCCCACCACCACGCGCGCTCGGGGAGACCCCCCCCCCACCACCACGCGCGCTCGGGGAGACCCCCCCCCCCACCCACAACGCGCGCTCGGGGAGACCCCCACCCCCAACCCCCCCACCCCCCCCACCACGCGCGCTCGGGGAGACCCCCCCCCCGCCCACCACGCGCGCTCGGGGAGACCCCCCCACCACCACGCGCAGTCGTGGAGACCCCCCCAAAACACGCGCGCTCAGGGGGACCCCCTTCCCCCACCCCACCACGCACGCTCGGGGTGACCCCCCCAAAAAACACGCGCGCTAGGGCTGACCCCCTCCCCACCACGCGCACTCGGGTTGACCCCCTCCCCACCACGCGCACTCGGGTTGACCCCCTCCCCACCACGCGCACTCGGGTTGACCCCCTCCCCACCACGCGCACTCGGGTTGACCCCCTCCCCACCACGCGCACTCGGGTTGACCCCCTCCCCACCACGCGCACTCGGGTTGACCCCCTCCCCACCACGCGCACTCGGGTTGACCCCCCCCAAAAACACGCGCACTCGGGTTGACCCCCCCCAAAAACACGCGCACTCGGGTTGACCCCCCCCAAAAACACGCGCGCTCGGGTTGACCCCCCCCAAAAACACGCGCGCTCGGGGAGACCCCCCCCAAAAACACGCGGGCAGTGATGTAGAATCATTGTTAAAATAGAAACCCACAACCTCAAGACCCCTCCCCCCTCCCTCTCCCCATAACTCATGTCTGAAACTTACCGGGTGTCCAGGGCAGGCCGGAGCGGTGTCAGGAACAAGGGAGGGGGGAACAAACAGGTGAGGGACCAGTGGGAGCCCCCACCCAGGGGGACCGAGGGGCGGTGGGGAAGGATAATGGGGGGGGGTGAGGAGGGGAGGGGGGGATGGGGAAGGAAAGGAGGGGGGGGGGGGGGGGGGAATGGAGCCGGTCGGTGGGAACAATAGTCGGCGTCCCTTCGGGGCAACGAGGGCCGGACCGAGGGAGACCGGAGGAGAGAGGTGAAGGATTTGGGGGTGGGGGGGGCAGGGGTGGAAGGGAGGGAAGGGGGGGGGGGGGGTTGAGGGTGAATAGGAAAGGTTTAGTGAGGGGGGAGGGGGGGGGGGAAAAAAGCCGTTGCCCGCCCACCAGCCGCTGTTGTTGCTGCTGCTGCCGTCGCCTCTCAGACTGGGCGCCAGACGCACTAACCGCCGCACGGCACTGGATGCGCGAGCCCAACCGCCGCCGCCCCGCCCTCGGCCAATCACCGGCCGCCCAGCCGCTCCCCGTCCCCGCCAATCAGCGCCGACGCTCCCCGGCAACTGCCAATCGGCGCGGGCGCTCCCAGGCTCCTGCCAATCAGAGCCGCCGTTTCTCGGCCTCCACCCCCCCCCCACCACCCCTCCACCCCCTATCAACCAACCAACGCTACCGCTCCCCAGGACCGCCAATCAGCACCACCGCGCCCCGCCCTCGGCCAGTGAGCTGCACCATGGCCGTTTCCGAGCATGCCAATCACCATCGGCTTCCCCCGCCCTCAGCCAATCAACGACAGCGGTGCCCACCCCCCCCCCCCCCGACCCAGCCTATTAACGTTACCAGCTGAGGCCAGCCGGCCAATCAGCGGAGGCGTTAAACCCACGTGACCCATCGTAGCCAGCCAACCGAGAGCCCCAACCGCAGAAAGGTGGGCAAAGGCAGCAATGGCGGCTGCTGCTCTGCCCACCGTGTGGGGCAGGCCTCTTAGGGCGCGGCTAGATCTGAGGGCCATCCGTTCGCAGGCAAGGCAAGAAACGTGAACTTTGGGCTGAGGCGCAGCTCCCATTGGCCCAAAGGCGCATCAGGGGACCCGGATTGCACCAATCCTCCGCTTCCCGCCCATCATCATCCAATCAAAGGCCATGCTGCAAGGGTCACAGGGTTCACAGGCGACCAATCAGAAGGCGAGGTCATGATGGTGCCATGGTCACAATTCAAAACTCTGAATGTAAACTCTCCAAAAGCACCTTGTTTGCATCTAGTTGCCTTGGCAAAGCTGAGAGGGTACAGGAGGATAAAACCCAAGCTCAAGTTTATTTTGATTTATTAATGATGAAAGTCCTGTTTTAAAAGCACATTGTGCAACCTGAAAAGAGAGTCTGAAATAAGATGGTGTGAATGCTCAGCAGTTCCGGCAGCCACTGTGGCGAGAGAAACAGAGTTGGTGCTGTAGTCAGGCAGGGCTGCCCTCTCTCCCCTGTCATTTTGTGTGTTACATAGAACCCTTTGCTGAGTCCATCAGGAAGGATCTGGGCATAAGAGGAGTGACGATCCCAGGCAGTGGAGGCACTCAGGTTAAAACCTCCCTGTACATGGACGATGTCACCGTCTTCTGCTCAGATCCACTGTCGGTGCACAGACTTATCCACATCTGCGACCAGTTCGAACTGGCCTCGGGAGCCAAGGTAAATCGTGGGAAAAGCGAGGCCATATTCTTTGGGAACTGGGCTGACCGATCCTTTGTCCCCTTCACTGTCAGGGCTGACGGCCTGAAGGTGCTGGGGATATGGTTCGGAGGGACCGGGACATGCGTTAGAAACTGGAAGGAGTGAGTGTCTATGGTGAAAAGGAAACTGGGCAAGTGGGAGCGACGCTCCCTCTCCATTGCGGGTAAGAACCTGGTCATCAGGTGTGAGGCACTCTCACTGTTGCTGTACGTGGCGCAGGTCTGGCCCATTCCTCACTCCTGTGTGGTGGCGATCACCCGAGCTATCTTTCGCTTTATCTGGAGGTCAAAAATGGATCGTGTCCAAAGGGACACGATGTACAAGCCTCTAGATAAAGGGGGAAAAAACGTGCCCAACATCGCCCTCATACTGATGGCCACCTTTGTGTGCGGCAGCATCAAGCGGTGCTTGGACCCTCAGTATGCAAACACCAAGTGTCACTACATGCTGAGGTTCTACCTGTCCCCAGTGTTACGAAGGATGGGTCTGGCCACGCTGCCGTGGAATGCTCCATGTAGTTGGACCGTGCCATACCACTTGTCCCTCGTGGGAAAATTTATGCAGAGAAACACCTTTGACCACAAATCCATCAGGCAGTGGTCGGCATGTAACGTCTTAAAGGCCCTGAGGGAAAAGGAGAGGGTGGATCCTGTGGGATGGTTCCCTGAGCAGACTGACAAAGTCATTTGGCAGAATGCCTCATCGCCAGAACTTTCCAACAAACACCAAGACGTAGCTTGGCTGGTGGTGAGAAAGTCCCTCCCTGTCAGATCCTTCCTACATGCCAGGAGTCTGAACCGCTCTGCACGTTGCCCTCGAGGTGGCTGTGGTGGGGAAGAGACCGTTGTTCATTTCCTTGTAGATTGTGTCTTTGCGAAGAAGCTCTGTAGAGAGATGCAGTGGTTTCTGTCGAGCTTCATCCCAAGCAGTTCTGTGACACAGGACTCTGTGCTCTACGGGCTGTTCCCAGGGACACACACCGAGACAAACATCAACTGCAGCTGGAGGATCATCAACTCAGTGAAAGACGCTCTTTGGTCTGCCTGAAACTTGTTGGTTTTCCAGCGCAAAGAGTTGTCCCTGACCGAGTGTTGCAGACTGGCACATTCCAAGGTCCAGGACTACGTGCTGAGGGACACAGTTAAGCTTGGGGCAGCTGCCACAAAGGCGCAAATGGGGAAGGGTCGCTGCCTAAGACCTTTCTGCCATAGTACACTGAGGGGCTGGGAACTGTGTAGAGCCCCTCAGGCTGTACAGCTTAAAATGAATGTCTGCCAATGATTGTAATATTCATTGTTTGTACTGATGCACCTTGTGATTCATGTTGTAAAAGTTGAACCTGATTGTATTTTTGTAATGGTGATATTGAAATGGTTCGAAATGTTTTTGAAGATTTATGAATAAAGTATATTTTTGCAAAAAAAAAAGAGTTGGTGCTGTAGTTCTGTTGAAGGGTCATGAGGACTCGAAACATCAACTCTTTTCTTCTCCGCCGATGCTGCCAGACCTGCTGAGTTTTTCCAGGTAACTCTGTTTTAGTTTTAGTGCTGTACTTGCCTGGATAAGTGCAGGTCAGAGGCTGAGAATTCTGCAGCGGGTAATTCACCTCCTGGCTCCCCAAAGTCTGTCCACCATCTACAAGGCACAAGTCAGGAGTGTGATGGAATACTCCCCACTTGCCTGAATGAGTGCAGCTCCCACAACACTCAAGAAGCTCGATTCCATCCAGGACAAAGCAGTCCGCTTGAATGGCACCTCAACCACACACATTCACTCCCTCCACCACCGACACAATAGCAGCAGTGTGTACCTTCCAAGCCCACGACCTCTACCTCCTTCTGGACAATGGCAGCAGATACATGGGAACGTCACCACCTGCAAGTTTCCCTCCAAGCCACACATTATCCTGACTTGGAGCTAACATGCCATTCCTTCAGTGCGGCTGGGTCAAAATCCTGGAACTCCCTCCCTAACAGCACTGTGGGTGTACCTACACCACATGGACTGCAGCGGTTCAAGAAGGCAGCTCACCACCACCTTCTCAAGGGAAATTCAATGGATGACCCATTTTTAAAACTTAGGAGCTGAAGGGTCTCCACATACTTCAGTAAGTGACCTAGACTATGTACGGGATTTTCAGATGAAAGAATACTGCTAGAAACTTTACAAACATAACAGTTTCTTTGTGGGTCAGAGAATCTGGGGAAAGGGCAATCACGTTCCTTAGCAATATAAATTACTTATATGGATCTCAATCAAAGTGGGTTGTAAGCAGGGAAGATTGTAAAATCCATTTACCATTTCCAATCCAGAAGAATTATTAAGTTGGGAATGATTAACCTAAATATCTGTTTTAGGACATCCTGGAATATGCTACGTAGTCATGCAGGAAATGGGAGATTCTTTTGTTTGATTTACCTGGGTGTTTGCCCAAAAAACAGTTTCATTACAGTTTGCACGTTGCCGAGAAAAGATAGCCAAGTTAATGGGTGTTGGTCAGGTTGGCAGTTAAGTCGAAGAAAATACTAACTTCATCGTCGGCATCAAATGCAGATGGGGGCTTCATGTCAGTTTGGATTTCATGAGAGAAAAGTATTCACTCTAGCTCACAGCTAGCAGAAGAAATCTACAGTGATCCTCACAGAGCTTTGTAACATAGAAAGCATTCAGCAGAATTAGCTGGGAAGCATTGAGAAGGCAACCAGAACAAGGGACTGAGGCAGCCACAGTCAAGAGGTATTAAACAAAGAGTCTACCTCGGAGAATAGCTGGAACTGAAGAGAATTAAAGTAAATTCCAGAGGACTGTGGCATACTTTTGAATGGTCCCAACAGAAGTAAATAGAAGATATTATAAAGTATAAGAGAATTATTGGGGAAAGTTAGAAGTAAAGCTGAGTGCATGACATATGTGGTTATAAACCATGTAACGAAATTAATAGTGTTTGTCTTTTATATGCACTAAAATTTGTTTTTGTTTAAAACCTGAAATCTTGTGGCGTAGTTCTGCTTTAAAACAATTTCTTTTTAAATGTTAACGGTTCCTAACAGGATTTTAACAAAAGCCACGGTTGAATCTGCTTCAATCACACTCTCAGACAGTATCTTTCTGATGCTAACCACTCACTGTGTAATAAGGTTTTCCCTCACGTCGCAGTTGCTTCCTTTGCCAAACATCTTAAATCTGTGCCCTCTGGTTCTCGATCCTTCCACCAGTGGGAACAGTTTCTCCCTATCTACTCTGTTCAGACCCCTCATGATTTTGAACATCTCTATCAAATCGCCTCTCAACCTTCTGTAAAGAGAACAGCCCCAGCTTCATTAATCTATTCTCATCCCTGAAACCATTCTCATACACCTTCTCTGCACCCTCTCCAATGGGTTCACAGTCTTCCTAAAATGTGGGTAGAATTCTGGGAAGAATTAGACACAATACTCAATTTGAGGCTGAACCAGTGATTTATAAAGGTTTGCCATAATTTCCATGCTTTTGTACTCTATGTCTCTATTTATAAAGCCCAGGATTCTGTATGCCTTTTTAATCGTTTTCTCAACCTGCCCTACCACCTTCACTGATATGTGCACAGATACCCCCATGTCCCTCTTCCTGCACCCCTTTTAGAATTGCACCCTTTTTATTATTTCTCCTCGTTCTTCTAATCAAAATGTACCACTTAATCTGTTTGGTTGACTTGGCCTAAGGGGAGAGTATGGAGCAGTGGTATTGGTTTTGATTCGAGAGGTGACTGCACCTTTATATTTATATAGTGCCTTTCAAAGCCTCAGGACATACAAAAGCACTTGGCAGTCACTTAAGAACTTTTGAAGTGTGGCTGCTGTTATAATGTAGAGAATGAATTTCCCCACAGCAAGCTACCTCAAAGAATAATGAGATAAATGGTGAGATTTTTTATTTGTCAAATGACAACCCCCCCCCCCCCCCCCCCCCCACCCCCCACTAGCCTTCAAGCTTGCCTGTAAAATTCCACCCATAGATACAGAAAACCCCAAAGTATGAGGGCCAAAGGGTTCAGGAGAAGATATAGGATTTTAAACACTAAAGTTAAACTAAAGGATGAAAACTAATATTCAAGATCCAGAAACACAACTGAAACCAAAACAACATTGTTAATCGCAACACAGTTATTATCATCCAACTATAATGAAAACCTTGTCAAATTTATCTCTCAGTGCACTGATATGGAAATGGTAACTCCTAAAGAGTCATTCATCAAAACATATAGCTTTCAACACCCTCTCACTTACTTTCCAAAATTAAATGAAGTGGAAAAGCGTTGTGATTTTGCTGAATAATTAATACTATTTACTATACAATTATTTTCGACAGCTTACGTAATAAAGACCCTCCTAACTTGTAAGAATTTTATGTCCAGTATCTTTTGAGCTGCTTTTGGAGTGCTCATGAATAATAATGCATCAGTCTTCAATTATGTATAAAGAGAAGAAAGCATGCATGAATAATCCGAGTGCTTGTAGCTGAGAGGTGATTGAATTGGACCACTGGTAGTGAAGAGAGTTAAGGGGGTGGGTTCCCTATGAAGAGTAAATTTTCGGTGGGTGGGGTAGAGGTTCCCTGTATACGCAGAACCCCTGTGGTGTCTTGGAGCGCTGACTGATGCCTGTTTTATATTCACTGCTCGGTTAATTTAAGAGAAAACACTTTGACTGGCAATCACTCATTTTAAACCTTGGTGCACTCACTGAGGATATCTTTTCCTGTTCCAATCTGCAAAAAGTTGTTCACCCCATTAAAGCTGAAGGGGCATCACCACCTGTTTCTGGCTTTCCAAATGCCATCTGTTGACAACAATGAGTTTTCTTTATAAAGCTTCTGTTTAATGGATAAATATATTGCACACGACCATCTGACCTGTTTTATTTATGGCTGATTGTCTCGTGCTCGGCACATTTTTCAAAACAAACATGTTCTTCATACAAAGTGGGGCACGCCTTTAAAAATAACTTCTCTGTGCACATGAATAGTAATGAGACAATAATCAATTATGAGCACCCAAAATGAGCTCCAAAGGCACTGGAACATAAAATTGTGTTTCTTGACGCATTTCCCATGGGCAACAGCTCAAAGTAAACTATCTGAATGGATGGCCTGTTAATTTTATGTAGCCAGGGATCATTAACCAGGGATTCTTTTGGGCTCTTGAGCCTGTGGTGGTTTGGGTTAGGAGGTGCATTTTTGTAATGGGTATCTTTGTGAATAAATGGCAGGGGAGAGACCTTGATCATGATTCCGCCTGGGAAAGGTCGTGAATCAAATGCTATAACCAATCGAACCCCATACCATGGGGTACCATCACCGTCCGAGTCATGGTGAAGGGCAGTGGAGGAGGAGCACCTATGGATCGGGCCTTCTTCACCAAGAGGATCCTGTTAAAGGCGTGTGGATTCGAAGCTGCGGAGATCTACTGTCTGCAAGACTTCCCCAGCGCTGGATATTTCGATGTGACGTTGTAGCGAGTGGCGGCCTGCGTCAAGTTCCTGAAGGTGTTCGAGGAGAAGAGAGACCTGCCGGAGATGAAGATCCTGACGGTGGAGCCGCTATTTGCTCTGCCTTTGCAACGGGACCGGGTGGTGACGGTGCATCTCTACAACCCCTACGTCCCTGTCGCCGAAGTGATCACCTTCCTCGCCAGGTACTTCGATAAGGTTGGGAGCTGCACCGAGGATAGAGATGATTTGGGGATCTGGACATGTAAACGCCAGGTTAAGGTCACGCTCAAGACCGACGGTAAGGGAGACACCTTCCACCCCCCTTCCAGATTTGCTATCAGGGGAAGCCGTGGCTACCTTGTCTATGCTGGGCAACCCAAACTTTGTCACTCATGCGGCAAGGCTGGTCATGTGGCGGCCAACTGCAGTGCCCCCCTCTTCAAGAACTGCAAACAGGAAGGGCACCAGACAAAGGACTGTAAACAGGCCAAGTGCTGCAACCTGTGTGGCGAGGCAGCTCACCTCTACAAGACCTGCCCCAAACGTTGCCGTACTTATGCACAGGCAGCCAAAGCCAACGAGGGGGAAGCAGAAGAAATGCCAAGGCCCCCAGGGAGAACAACGGGACAAAGGAGGACACAGAGAGAGACAAGGTGGAGGAAAGGATTGAGGCAACAGACGGCCAATCAACAGCACTGCCCCCTGAACCTCCCACTCCTCAGGAGAGCGAATCAATGGAGGAGGAGGAGGCAGCAGTGGGAAAGCAGCAGGGGGAGTGGCAGCTGGTGAAGAGAGCCAAAAGGAAGAAGGGGTAAGAAGGAACCAAGCCACTTTCCAGACAAGTGGCAAGAGACGTCTCCCATCCGACATGGATAACAAGAGCAGCAGCCCTTCGGATGAAGAAGGGCCAGGGCGGCACCGACAGAAGAAGCGGCAAAGCTCTAGGGAGTTGGAGGATGAGACACCCGAACTCCAGAACATTGGAGACAATGAGGAGACCAGCGCACCCCAACTTTGCCCACAACCCGAAGAGGCCAGTGCACCCCAGCCCCAGGAATCTGGGAACAGTGAGGCGCTCAGCGCACCCCAGCTCCAGGAAGCCGGGAGCAACAATGCCCCAGAGGGGGAGAGGATTGGAGAAGCTTCTCCAACAGAGGACATTTCAAACCCTGCTCTCTGCACGGACCCTCAGATGCCACCCGAGCAGAACACCGCCAAAGGGGATTTCCTCAGCCCATCCAAACTGAGGCAATTTGAGCACACCACGGGTATGAAGGAGCAGACCAATGGTCTGGAACTCTCAGAGACAACAGGTTTGGTAAGCGACTAACTGCTTTAAAATGGGTGTAAAGATTGTATCCATAAATGTGCGTAGCATTAAATCTACTATGCGATGTGTTGCGACCTTGGATTACCTTGCCAAGGTCAAAGCTGACCTGTTGTTTCTGCAGGAGTGTGCGATACCGCACCTCAGCTCCTACAGTCAATGGTCACGATGGTGGTCCCAGGGGCCATCGATCTGGTCAGGAGGAAACGTCTCTCGTTCTTCCGGCCTGGGTATTCTGCTGTGGGAGGCAGCTTCACCGTCTCCCAGGTTAAGGAGGTGGTGGGCGGGCGCCTCCTCGTAGCAGACGTAACGTATAAGAATGCTCCACTCTGGTTAATAAACATGTACGCCCCGTCACAAGGGGCCGAGTGGCTGGAGGTTTTTCAGCAGCTCCCACTGCTGCTGGCGACCTCCAGCCCGGTCATTCTGGGGGGTGACTTCAACTGCATCATCGATGCGGCTGGACAATCCGGCAGGGCCGACAGCAGATTGGACGCTATGTCCAGATCCCTGATGGAAACAATAAAGGATGCCAAGCTGCACGAAGTCTTCAGCAGCCCTGCAGACGGAGCACAGTGTAGATACACCTGGTCGCGGCCAGACGGGTCCATCCATTCCAGGATAGATTTCCTGTTTGTGTCCTGTGCATTCACAGTCAGATCCACCGACGTCAAGCCGGTGTTTTTCTCTGACCACTGCCTCCTACTGGCTGATTGCCACTTAAAGAAGGACCAGAAGGTGGGCAGGGGGGCATGGAAGCTAAACATGCAACTGCTGACCCCAGAGAACATTGAGGAGCTCAAGAGAGATTACAAAGGTTGGAGAACTGTGAAACCCCTCTTTGAGTCACTGACACACCAGTGGGAAGCAATCAAGGAAAACATCAAGAGGTTTTTCATCCTCAAAGGTGCCCAGAAAGCTAGAAAGGAATAGAGGGAAATGTCCCGACTCCAGAAAAACATACAGAACCTGCTCCGGCTGCAGTCGATGGGGGTCGATATCAAGGAGGAATTCCAAGAGGTGAAGAGCCAGCAAGCCTCGCTTTTTGCCTCGGAGGCCTCCAAGACCATCTTCCGTTCCAGAGTCCGCTCCATGGAGCGGGATGAGATGTGTTCACGTTTCTTCTTCCAAAAGGTACACAGAGAGAGCTCTGTGATCAGCAGCTTGAAGAAAGAAGACGGCTCGGTAAATCATCGCAGTCCGACATTTTGAGGATCAGCAAATCCTTTTATGCCAGATTGTATGATGTGAAAGCCCACAGACAGCACAGCCTCCCAGTCCTTCCTGTGCTCTATCACAGAGGTCTTAAACAACAGAACACGGGAGATCCTGGACAAACCGCTAACTCCTGACGAACTGACTAAAGCCCTTGAGTCCTTCGAGAAGAGTAAAACTCCCGGAAGCAACTTACCGGTGGAGTTGTACTCGGCTCTGTGGGACTGGATCGGCCCAGACCTGCTAGAAGTGTACGAGAGTATGCTCCTGGCCGGCAGCATGTCAGAATCCATGAGGAAAGGCATCATCACCCTCATCTACAAGCACAAGGGGGAAAGGGAGGAAATTAGAAATTGGCGACCCATTTCACTGTTGAATGTGGACTATAAGATTCTGTCCAAGGTCATCGCCAATCGGGTCAAATCCGCTCTGGAATTGGTGATCCACCCTGACCAGACCTGCACTGTGCCGGGCAGGAAGATCTCTGACAGCCTCGCGCTACTCAGGGATACGATTGCCTATGTACAGGACAGGGGTGTGGATACCTGCCTCATCAGCCTGGATCAGGAGGAAGCCTTTGACAGAATATATCACACCTACATGGTGGATGTGCTCTCCAAAGTGGGGTTTGGGGTGGGAATCCGCAACAGTAGCGCAGTTTCAATCAATGGGTGGGAATCAGATAGCTTTCCAAATAAATCTGGAGTCAGGCAGGGCTGCCCTCTCTTGCCTGTTCTTTTTGTGTGGACCCTTTGCCGAGTCCATCAGGAAGGATCCGGGCCTAAGAGGAGTGACAATCCCAGGCAGTGGAGGCACTCAGGTTAAAGCCTCCCTGTACATGGACGATGTCGCCGTCTTCTGCTCGGATCTGCTGTTGGTGCACAGACTGATCCACATCTGCGACCAGTTCGAACTGGCCTCGGGAGCCAAGGTAAATCGTGGGAAGAGCGAGGCCATGTTCTTTGGGAACTGGGCTGACCGATCCTTTGTCCCCTTCACCATCAGGGCTGACGGCCTGAAGGTGCTGGGGATATGGTTCAGAGGGACCGGGGCATGTGTTAGAAACTGGAAGGAGTGAGTGTCTATGGTGAAAAGGAAACTGTGCGTGTGGGAGCAACACTCCCTCTCCATTACGTGTAAGAACCTGGTCATCAGGTGTGAGGCACTCTCGCTGTTGCTGTACATGGCGCAGGTCTGGCCCATTCCTCACTCCAGTGCGATGTCGATCACCCGAGCCATCTTTCGCTTTATCTGGAGGTTGAAAATGGATCCTGTCCGCAGGGACGTGATGTACAAGCATCTAGGGAAAGGAGGAAAAACGTGCCCAACATCGCCCTCATACTGATGGCCACCTTTGTGTGTGGCTGTAACAAGCTGTCCATAGACCCTTGGTACACAAACACCAAGTGTCACTACGTGCTGAGGTTCTACCTGTCCCCGGTGTTGTGAAGGATGGTTCTGGCCACGATGCCGTGGAATGCTCCAAGTAGTTGGACCGTGCCGTACCACCTGTCCCTCGTGGAAAAACTAATGCAGAGAAACACCTTTGACCACAAGTCCATCAGGCAGTGGTCGGCACGTAACGTCTTAGAGGCCCTGAGGGAAAAGGAGATGGTGGATCCTGTGGGATGGTTCCCCGAGCAGACTGTCAAAGTCATTTGGCAGAATGCCTCATTGCCAGAACTTTCCAACAAGCACCAAGATGTAGCTTGGCTGGTGGTGAGAAAGGCCCTCCCTGTCAGATCCTTCCTACACGCCAGGAGTCTCACCCCCTCTGCACGTTGCCCTCGAGGTGGCTGTGGTGGGGAAGAGACCGTTGTTCACCTCCTTGTGGAATGTGCCTTTGTAAAGAAGGTCTGGAGAGAGATGCAGTGGTTTCTGTCGAGGTTCACCCCGAGCAGTTCTGTGACACAGGACTCTGTGCTCTACGGGCTATTCCCAGGGACACACACTGAGACAAACATCAACTGCAGCTGGAGGATCATCAACTCAGTGAAAGATGCTCTTTGGTCTGCCTGAAACTTGTTGGTCTTCCAGCGCAAAGAGTTGTCCCCGACCGAGTGTTGCAGACTGGCACATTCCAAGGTCCAGGACTACGTGCTGAGGGACGCACTAAAGCTTGGGGCAGCTGCCACAAAGGCGCAATGGGGAAAAGTCGCTGCCTAAGACCTTTCTGCCATAGTGCACAGAGGGGCTGGGAACTGTATAGAGCCCCTCGGGCTGTACAGCTCAAAATGAATGTCTGCAAATGATTGTAATATTCATTATTTGTACTGATGCACCTTGTGATTCATGTTGTAAAAGTTGAACCTGATTTACTTTTGTAATGGTGATTTTGAAATGGTCTGGAATGTGGTTGAAGATATTTTATGAATAAAGTATATTTTTGCAAAAAAAAACTTTGTAAATAAATGGCTAGAAAAAGTATATAATGATTGGCTCCAGTTTTATCCTTCACCAAGTGGCTTTCTCTAGTATGACATGGTATCAGAGAATAGTTGCATAAAGTTGAAGGTTGGAACCTAAGGAACATTTTTCAGACCAAAAAAAAGCTAAACTGGTGACCATTGTGGAAATTGGCAGAAAGTAAGTGTAATTTCTCAGGGTTTGATTGCTCTTTAATGCTCTCAGGATCTGAACTATATGACCAGTGGAAGAATAAAGTGGCTGTGTGGACATGGGTTGGCATAGTAGTATTGCCACTGGACTAGTATTCCAGAGAGTCAGGGCAATGTTCTGGGGTTCAAATCTCAACATGGCAGATGGTGAAATTTGAATTTAAAAGTCTGATAATGACTGATTGAACCCCATCTGGTTCACTAATGTCCCTTAGGGTGTCCTTCCCTGGTCTGGCCTATGGTTGACTCTTAAATGCCCTCTGAACAAGGGATGGGCAACAAATGCTGGTCCAGCCAGAGACAAGATCCCATCAATGAAGAGAGCTATTTTTTTCAGATGATAGGTTTTATTCGCAATCTTGGATGAATTCTACATAAAAAATGAATTTGGTACATTTTGGAAAACAAAAGGATATATCATGGACTTTAACTGATTGTACAAAAGCTGGGAATGCCTGAATCAGTACTGGTGTTTAAGTTAGTGGGTACTTTCTGTGCCAAGGTGTCCCGTGTGGACAGGTAACTGGTTCTCATTAGTGTTTAGCTCTCAGAGAAAGAAACTCTTGCTGCACCAGATGGCAGCTGCCTCTGTGAAAACAGTCATTTCCTTCACCCTTCATGGAATAAAAGAGACATTCTGCAGTGACACAAAGAATAGAAGACTCAATGATTGCCAGATTTCAAAGTTCTACAAATACAGGACACAGGTATCAACACAATGGAAGGATTAAAGAAAGGCAAAAGAGGGTGTAAGCACCTCTAGCGGTTCTGGCTATTGCAACAGCGGACAAAATTGGAACAATAATGATGACTAAATGAATCCCAGTGAACAGTTAATAGGTGCAATTTGAAGTATCATTGTGTAGTGAGCTGCCCAAAGTGAGGAGCCAGGACCCTCAAAATGACACATGACAAAGATAATTCTGAGGAAGAAGATGAAGGTAATAATGAATCTGAACAACATATATTGGTCACAAGGAATTTTAGTCCTGTGATATACGTGTTAGTCATGGACTCCTTTAACTGTGTAGTTCTAAATTGCATTTGTACTTCAACAGTATGTGGGACAGATTGGTGAAAATGTATCTTGATTTACAAAGAAGTGAAGATTGATGCAAAGTTAAAGAATATAAAAGTACCATTTGCTTTATGTTTGACAATGAGAGCACATTGAGGTAACTAGAGAATTGTACTTTCAGGCAAAATAGCTGAATTAAGCCACCTTATCAGCACTGATGTAATCTCTAGTGAGATACCAAAGCCGTTGAGTAAACCATAGAAAAAGGCATAAATGAAACTTGGCATTGATCATGATAAGGCAGTCAATTTTGGAAAGTCTACTGATCGGTAGTTTATCCAGGCAGGACATTATTGTATCCCCCCAACAAAACCTGATATTTCTTATCAGAGTGTCGGAGAAGTATTAATAGCACCATGTGGTAATAATCAGGGAGGAAAAATAATGTCTAAAAGTTACGTAGACAATTTGCTCACCCTACTTGTCAAAAGTTAAGAATCCTGCTAAAGGATGCAGGTATAGTTGATGAAGAATAAATAAGGCAAATGGATGAGATTAATGAAAAGTGTGAGATCTGCAAGAAGTTTCCAAAGATGTTGCCATCTCCTGCTGTGAGCCTTCCATTGGTGATCAGAAGACATAAAGGATATACACAAATACATCCCCCTATTATTTTTCTTTTAAAATGAACAAATGGCTGGACTGATAAAATGGCCACCGCTGACCACATGATGGTAGTTCTGGCTGTTTCTGAGCAGTTTAAAAGTGGGCAAAGGCTAACACATCAAACCCCTGGAATGTAACACTCCTTGCATTGTATAAATGTTCCAGCCAAGTCAACACAAAGGATAGTAGATGAAACGTTTGCATCAGCCAACTGTGGACAAAGGCAGAGCTATCTGTGACTCCTTGTCTCCAACGTTGTGCTAATGGTTCTACAGTTAGCTGCTCAAGCCACAGTGGGTTTTAACAAGAGGCCTCATTAGCTGAATAGCTCGAGCTGACACCATCCTATCACATGATCAAGATTTGAGCTGTTTGAATTGCTTTAATTATACAGCTTTCGGATTCCATCTTGTGTTTAACATCTGACTGGCAGGCCACACAGAAGCAAGCTCTGACCAGGTTGGACAACTGGCCCCTATCTAACCTGACTCTGCTGGGAAGATTTGATACTATCGCCTACAGAACTGATGCAATTTCTGTGTGCCTACTTCATCTTGGGACATCAACACCACCATCTTCAGCCAGCTGAACTCTGCGAAAGGATTCCTCATTGGGCTTTGGTTGTGGACTCTGGACCCACATGAAACTATTATTATTATTTTTACTGTGGCCTCTGCCCTGAACCTCTTCCTTTCCCTTATCCATCTTTTTTATGTTATGATTTCAAAAAGGGGCGAACAGTGTGTGCGCGTAAAATAAACCAACCCTCTTATTTTACCTTATCCGCAGTTTGCGGTGGGGTTATTAATAGAGGATTTGATCACTCCAAACTGAAGGGTTGGGGAAAACACTTATATAAGTGGGAAATCAAAAATCAAAAACATCTTTCTGTTAATAGAGGGTTAGTGAGTAGAGAAATCAGGGCTGTTCTAAATTAAACCCCCTCCTGTCCATAACATATGTGACTTTAACAAGATAGTTGCCATGCATCTAAAGTTTAAATAAAGGGCAAAGGCAGAAATATTTTCACCCTACATTTTGTAGATCTGCCAATCAGATTTAATCTTCCTACAATAACACATAGTAAGGGTAAAGGGGTTATCATAGACAAAGTCATGGAGAAACATTGCCAAAGCTTTTCATCTTGCACTTACCAGGACAAATGCAAGAATGCCAAATTTCAAATGATCACAACAATTTATACTATAGGAGAAAAGGGCACAGATTGATTGGTGAGTTAACTCTGAATGACCAAACTCCCAGGTAATTCAAGAAAAGTGCAAGCCTTGAACATATTTCTTTTGTTTGCAGAGAACAGTTCCCTGTGTCTGAATCTTTACTGTTTCTAGCAAGCATAATTGAGCCAGTTTACGAGCCCAACTAATTGTCTTAAATTGGTTGTCAGTGTAGCAATTGGCAGACTCGGGATTGCTCGCAAGCGCTGCCTAATCGCAGAATCATGTCTAACAGTAGATGTTTTGGTTTTGGGTTTTGCAAGCATGGACTGGTTGAGTATGGTCTGTACTCTGTCTTTTTTGAATTACCTGGGAGCCTTCAGTTCCCTGTTGCTTTCTGCATGGAAGTGCCTCGGCCAATCAGGGTCGACTTGCCAACCAATCGGAATCCCTTTCTCCTGTAGTATAAATTGTTGTGACAGTTTTGAAATTTGGCATTCTTGCATTTGCCCTGATGAGCACATGATGAAAAGTTTCGGCAACGTGTCTATTTACAGCAATTTGGGGAAATGGTTAATGACTGGACTTACTGACTGATAATGAAGGGGAATTTACCAATGATGAATTCAGAGACGTGTGAAATGGTCATGAAACACATGGCCATGAAAACTGTAGCTGAAAGTCCTTTTAAGCAACGGACTTTGTAAAAGGAATCATGAGGCGGTCGATGAAATGCTGTGTAACATTTTGGTTGATGAACCAGACCACAAGCTGATGACTTGCTTTCATGCAAAGAATTCACTCCAGATGGTTGGAGGATATAGTCCTTATCAATTAGTGCAGGGGCAAAATCCCATATTGCAATTAGTTCCATATTTTCTGTGCGTTTGAATGTTTTGAATTCAGGGATATGATCTTTACTCAAGACTGAGATCTGAGAAAATTCAGAGAACACTGAGGCTTCATATAAGACCACCTGAGGCGGAATCAGGAAATTTGGTTAACTATAAAAGAGATGGTCACAGCAAATGGAAAGGCCCAGCTAAGGTAAAAGGTTGTAATGGTCACACAGCACTTCTCAAACATGGCAGTCAAACTGTTAAGGTCCATTCCTCAAGATTAGTCAGAATTAATTTTAAAACCTCAGACTCTAAGTGACTGAAAGAAGTAAACAAGACACCTTCTACCTAAAACACTCCTGTGTTTTGTGATGAGGATTCCGAGGAACAGAAGCCAAGGGCTGAGTAATGGTAACGTGAGTGATCATAATGACTATTGTGGTAGTCAGGTCTTTTTTTTTTGTTCATGGGATGTGGGCATCACTGTCTGGGGCAGTATTTATCGCCCATCCCTAATTGCCCTTGAGAACTGAGTAGCTTGCTAGGCCATTTCAGAGTCAACCACATTGCTCTGGGTCTGGAGTCACACATAGGCCAGACCAGGTAAGGATGGCAGATTTCCTTCTCCAAGGGGACATTAGTGAACCAGGTGGGTTTTTACAACAATCGACAACAGTTTCATGGTCATCATTGGACTTTTAATTCCAGATTTTTTTATCTGGAATCCCATCTGGTGGGATTCAATTGTCCAGTGACAATACCACTACGCCACCATCTCTCCATTACACAGAGGGTTAATGTGGGACTAAGTACTGCCCATACAATGATGTGAGAAGGCACATGATCCAGAGCCAGGGTCAACCTAGAGATGGACAGAGGTGTGTAAAGACCTAGGATGGAGTCAGCTCCACATCTGTACCCTCTACAGTATATAGTTATGAGCTGTTAATAAAGACTTACTGTTGATATACTCAAGACTAGGAAGCCTACTTCATGGTGTCTGAAGCAGGATTCCTCAGCTATCACATCCACAGGCAAATTGCCCCAAGTGGGTACTCGCAGATGGCACGGAAATTGGTGGTGTCGTAAATAGTGAGGAGGAAAGCCTGAGATTGTAGGGTGATATAGGTGAGCTGGTAAGCTGGACAGAGCAGTGGCAAATGGAATTTAATCCTGAGAAGTGTGAGGTGATGCATTTTGGGAGGACTAATACAGCAAGGGAATACACAATGAATGGCAGGACCCTAGGAAGTACAGAGGATCAGAGGGTCCTTGGTGTACATGTCCAGAGACCCCTGAAGGCAGCAGCACAAGTGGATAAAGTGGTTAAGAAGGAATATGGGATACTTGCCTTTCTTAGCCAAGGCATAGAATATAAGAGCAGAGAGGCTATGTTGGAGCTGTATAAAACGTTAGTTAGGCCACAGCTGGAGAACTGTGTGCAGTTCTGGTCACTACACTATAGGAAGGATGTGATTGCACTGGAGAAGGTGCAGAGAAGATTTACCAGGATGTTTCCTGGGCTGGCGCGTTTCAGCTATGAAGAGAGACTGGGTGGGCTAGGTTCTTTTCCTTAGAGCAGAGAAGGCTGGGGAGGGACCTGATAGAGGTTTACAAAACAATGAGGGGCATAGATAGGGTAGATAGGAAGAAATTTTTCCCCTTAGCGGAGGTGTCAATAACCAGGGAGCATAGATTTAAGGTAAGGGGCAGGGGGCTTAAAGGGGAATTGAGGAAAAATGTTTTAACCCAGAGGGTGGTTGGAACCTGGAACACACTGCCTGAGGGGGTGGGAGAGGCAGGAACCCTCACAACATTTAAGAAGCATTTTGATGAGCACTTGGAACACCATAGCATACAGGGCTATAGGCCAAGTGCTGGAAAATGGGATTAGAATAGATAGGTGCTTGATGGCCGGTATCAACACGATGGGCCGAAGGGCCTGTTTCTGTGTTGTATAATTCTATGACTGAGTTATATTCCACAGAGGTGTAATGAGTGGAGGGATGAGAAAAAAGACTGGCATCAATACAACACCTTTGACATTTCAAAGTGTTTTACAGCCAATGAAACATTTTTGAAGTATTGTCACGTAGGAAACAGAACAGCCAATTTGTGCACAGCAAGTTCTCACAAATTGCAATGTGATATTGATCAGTGTTTGATGTTGCTTAAGGAGTAAATATTGGCCAGGACCTGGGGGAGAGCTCCCCTGCTCTCCTTTGGAAGAGCGTCCTGGGATCTTTTACACCCACTGAATTGAGAGGGCAGGCAGGGCCTTTGTTTAACAACTCATCTGAGCAATGGCACCTCTGGCAGTGCAGCACTTCCTCAATACTGCACTGGAATGTCAGCATGGTTTTTTTTGCACTTAAACCCTGCAGTGGGACTTGAACCTTGAATCTTTTGACGCAGGGGTAAGAGTGCTACCAACTTTGCCACGGCTGATAATCAAAGCAGCTATTGTGGGACAGCAGGAAAAGCTCCTGGCAAGTTTAACTGTTGGTTGAATGTTCATGATGATCGCCAAGGAGCCTGGTCCCGAGGAACCGCAGTCCCCAACCCCACCACACCGCCCGCCCATGGGCTAAAAGGTCATGGGGGAAGCCTGCTCACAATCCCAATGGTTGTCACGCCTTAGCGACGAGCCGGCCAATCAGATGGCCGGCAGCTCTGTGATCCCAGCAGCATTATCCAAGAGCGATGGTCGCTGCTTAGACTACAGGTAGTCCCACCGTGCCGAGGAGCCCTGGGGTCAGGAGTCTCAGTGAGGCTGGGGGTGGAGTTGAAAAAGGGGGTGGGGGGGGCATTGTTCTGGTGGGGGGTGGGGGAGGCCTCCGATGGGCCCAGGGAACCTGTAAAGGAGGTCCCCACCCCCACCGTGTCCGACGCCAGCCCGTGCAGGTAAGGCAGCCAGGTTACCTGCGTAGCATGAGCCTACCCCAGCCCTGGGTAAAATACTGTCAGAAAGCACTCAGACTGGCTGGCTTTAATCCAATTAAAACACACACAGACACACCCACAGGCTAAACTTCTATTTAAAAAAATAACATTATATACATTAATAGCTTCATGACACCGCCTGACTCCCGAGGCTCATCATCAGCCTGGGCCTCGGCATCTTGGCTGCCCCCAGTCGTCCAACTCCCCGAGGCCTTCTCCCTCTCAGTCTCCAACAGCTGCTTCTGAGGCCGTGATGTCACACAAGAAAATCCCATGATTGACCCAGGTCACCGCCTTCCATGTATGTTCACCTCCGGAACGGTGACACACTCAGCCTCGCGGGTCTCAAAAGGTCATGAAGCATTTTGCCGCACCGCGGCCAGGGTCGCTGGATGACCCCCCCCCCCCCCGAAAGGCTGATGACCGGTGCTGTGGCCTCTGTCCAAACAGCCTTTGTCTGGCTGGGAGGTCTCCCCTGCCCATCAGCGGGCATGAGGGCCTGCCACCTATTATTTACAGCCTCGAGGAGGACTCATAGGGGGTCATTGTCAATCCTTGTACCATCTTCTGCCCTCCCCAGCTACTAGCTCCATTCTTTTCGCCATCTGTGGAGAGACAAAGAGAGATAAAGGCCTGATTTCAAATATCTCCCTAAACACTGGCTATTCATCGGGGGAATGGGCCAATCGCACTCCAATGTCATTTCTTCCATGGCAAAGATATAGAATGCTTCCAAACTGGAAGAATAACCGTCCGCATTTATAAACAAGCTCTTAACTATTGCAATAGTTTTCAAGAATTAAAATTCTTCAGCACCAAATTTTTCAGCGCACAATAACTGCTTTCTGGTGCAGGCTGCCAGGGGCCCCTGCAAGGGGTCCCTTAAAATGGGTCACCGTGGACTTCCTTCTGGATGACAGCCTGCCCGCTCTGTCCCCCAGGCAGATCGTCGATTGGGCCTTGGCATTGCTGCCTGGCGCTCCATGGGGCCGGCCCTTAAGTGGCCGCTACCTGTCTCATGCGGATGGGGGTCGGCGATCCATTGACTGGCGGGCGAATCAGACTCCCGCCCACCGCCAGGGTACATTAAATTCAGCCTGTGCCCCTAAATACAGAGCAGACGGTCAGCAACCCAACCCCACCCCCCACCCCCACCACTCCACCAAAAAACATAAAATGCTGGTAACGCCTATAAAGAAAGGAACAGCGTTATATAAAACAACCATAGCCTTTCGTGGGAACCAGGGGGGACATTACAGCGACGCCGCTTGTAAAATTGGAACAGAGTGAAAGAAGGGAGAGGGGAAAGCCACATCGACACAGACAAACAAAAAAGAAGACTGAGCTGCAGAGTGATTTTGAACAGGAGATGGTTAAGTGACAGAAGTGCTAATAGCATAAGACAAAAGGAGGCTTGATGAGCGAAATCAATGGGATGAATGAGAGCTCTTTGTTTATTCATTTGTCTGATTATGGGATGTTACTGGTGTAGACTGGCTGTTGCATTTGCCTATGTAACAGCATACGTCAAAACGAATGAATCGCTGGTTGTCTGATACGTTTTCATCAATCATTTATAAGCTATGAAATGCAAGATTTTTTTTTCAGTCAAATCAGCTCCAGCAAATAAGAAGATGGATACCACAAGCCCAAGACTGATTGATTGGTTATAATGAAAATCCTAAACCTTTTATTTCTTGCAAAAAAGCAGAAAAGCAAACTGACTGAACAAACTGCAATATTAAAAGGGCTGTGACTTAGCTTTAGTTTATCCTGAGGTTTTCCTGAAAAATACCTGGCGATGCACCCAAAAACAAGATTAGGACGCATATTCCAGACCTATACAACGAGAATAGAGTCATTCAACACGTGTCCTCTAAAGGGACAAAGGTTCCTGTAATGTTTTCCCCTCTCTGTTGACAGCTGCAAGCTATTGTCTGGAATGAGAGGCAACCTTTGTTGGTGCGTCAATGCAAAAGCAAAATACGGCAAATGCTGGAAATCTGAAATAAAAACAAAAGTGCTGGAAATACTCAGCAGGTCAGGCTAGGGTGCCTGAATTTTATCCTCCCCCACTGGTGGGTTTGTAGGCGGGTGGGGGGACGGAAGGTTGCGCGGGTTGGGGGGGGGGGGCGGGGGGGGGGGGGCGTCGGTGGGGATGTAAAATTTCTCGGCTGGCCTTTCCACTGGACTCCCACCTGCCCCAACCTCTCCCGCAGTTTTACGCTTGGATGGGTGAGGCCCAGTCCAGCCGGATATCCCAATTGAGGCCTTTAAGTAGCCAGTTATTGATCCCTTAAAGGGCCGTTTCCCGCCCAGCCTCAATTTTCAGGCTGGTGGGAGGAAGTCAGGGGCAGGATGAAGCCTGAAAGTGAACTGTGTTCAGGTCTCTGGCGTGAAGTGAAGTGGCAGGGGTGGGGGTGGGTGGGTGTGGTGGGTGGGTGGCGAGGGGGAGTGGTGGATGGGGGGGTGGTGGTGGGTGGGTGGTGAGGGGGAGGTGGTGGGTGGGGATGGGTGGTGGGTGGGTGGCGAGGGGGAGTGGTGGGTGGGGGTGGTGGTGGGTGGGTGGTGAGGGGAGGTGGTGGGTGGGTGGTGAGGGGGAGGTGGTGGGTGGGGGTGGTGGTGGGTGGGTGGTGAGGGGGAGGTGGTGGGTGGGGGGGTGGTGGGTGGGTGGCGAGGGGGAGTGGTGGGTGGGAGTGGTGGTGGGTGGGTGGTGAGGGGAGGTGGTGGGTGGGTGGTGAGGGGAGGTGGTGGGTGGGTGGTGAGGGGGAGGTGGTGGGTGGGGGTGGTGGTGGGTGGGTGGCGAGGGGGAGTGGTGGATGGGGGGGTGGTGGTGGGTGGGTGGTGAGGGGAGGTGGTGGGTGGGTGGTGAGGAGGAGGTGGTGGGTGGGGGTGGTGGTGGGTGGGTGGTGAGGGGGAGGTGGTGGGTGGGGGGGTGGTGGGTGGGTGGCGAGGGGGAGTGGTGGGTGGGAGTGGTGGTGGGTGGGTGGTGAGGGGAGGTGGAGGGTGGCTGGCGAGGTGGGGGTGGTGGTGGGTGGGTGGTGAGGGGAGGTGGAGGGTGGCTGGCGAGGGGGAGGTGGTGGGTGGGGGGGTGGTGGTGGGGATGGGTGGTGGGTGGGTGGCGAGGGGGAGTGGTGGGTGGGGGTGGTGGTGGGTGGGTGGTGAGGGGAGGTGGTGGGTGGGTGGCGAGGGGGAGGTGGTGGGTGGGGGGGGTGGTGGTGGGGATGGGTGGCGGGGGGATGGTGGGTGGGTGGCGAGGGGGAGTGGTGGGTGGGGGTGGTGGTGGGTGGGTGGTGAGGGGAGGTGGTGGGTGGGGGTGGTGGTGGGTGGGTGGTGAGGGGAGGTGGTGGGTGGGTGGCGAGGGGGAGGTGGTGGGTGGGGGGGGTGGTGGTGGTGATGGGTGGTGGGGGAGGTGGTGGGTGGGTGGCGAGGGGGAGTGGTGGGTGGGGGTGGTGGTGGATGGGTGGTGAGGGGAGGTGGTGGGTGGGTGGCGAGGGGGAGGTGGTGGGTGGGGGGTGTGGTGGTGGGGATGGGTGGTGGGGGGGTGGTGGGTGGGTGGCGAGGGGGAGTGGTGGGTGGGGGTGGTGGTGGGTGGGTGGTGAGGGGAGGTGGTGGGTGGCTGGCGAGGGGGAGGTGGTGGGTGGGGGGGTGGTGGTGGGGATGGGTGGTGGGGGGAGGTGGTGGGTGGGTGGTGAGGGGAGGTGGTGGTTGGGTGGCGAGGGGGTGTGGTGGGTGGGGGTGGTGGTAGGTGGGTGGTGAAGGGGCGTGGTGGGTGGGTGCTGAGGGTGGGTGGTTGGGGGAGGGGGCGGGTGGCGGGGGAAGGTGGGGGGGAGGAGTGGTGTTGGGGGTGTGGGGGCACATCCATCATCCTCCTTTTAATATCAGGCACTCCCCCAAGAAGTCCGGCCCCTGCAGGTCCTCGCTCTCCAGCAACACCCCCCACTCTGAGTGAGGGCGGAAGTCTGTCCTCCAGCCAATTGACGCATGTTGGAGCGCTAAATGGCTGCAGGGCAGGAAGTGAAGACGGGGATGTGTTCTCCACCAACTCTTTGGATGACGGGAGGATCCTAAAAGTCCTGGCCCATCTGTGGAGAGAGCAACAGAGTTACCATTTCAGCTGGGTGACCTTTCATTAGTGCATGTTGTTTGTTAACAGATGTAGGTCCCTTATCATCCATAGAATTATGAACATCAATAGCATGCATTTCCAAGAGCAAAGAGGTTATGTTGAACTTGTATGAGACACTAGTGCGGCCTCAGCTGGAGTATTGTGTCCAGTTCTAGGCATTGCACTTTAGGAAAGATGTGAAGGCATTAGAGAGAGAGTACAGAAAAGATTCACGAGAATGGTTCCAGGGATGAGGAACTTCAGTTATGAAGATAGATTGGAGAGGTTGGGACTGTTTTCCTCCAAGAAGAGATTTGATAGAGGCATTCAAAATCAGGTGGGGTCTGGACAGAGTAGATAGGGAGAAAACTGTTCCCACTCATGAAAGGATCGAGAATGAGAGGGCACAGAATTAAAGTATTAGCAAAAAAAGCAAAAGTGACATGAGGAAGATCTGTTTCACACAGCGAATAGTTAAAGTCTGAAATTCACCTGAGAGTGTGGGTGGAGGCAGGTTCAACTGAAGCTTTCAAAAGGGAATTAGACTGTTATCCAGAAAGGAAGAATGTGTCGGGTTATGGGGAGAAGACAGGGTAACGGCACTCAGTATATTGTTCATTCAGAGAGCCGGTACAGACACGATGGGCCAAATGGCCTCCTTCTTCACGGTAATAATTCAGTGATTCTGATTTATATACAGCTCCGAATGTAGTAAAACATCCCGAGAATGTGATCAGACAAAATTTAACACCAAGCCACTGTTACAATCCCAGCTGAGCTTACCCCTGGACAAGCCTGGTCCCAGCTTGATGGATCATAACTTGTATTTGTTTGTTTAGATATGTGGAGAGTAGCTACTGAACAGAGTCACCAGAGTCAGCTGATGAACTGTTAACAAAAGAATAAAACATTTATTCAGCAAGAAAAGATTAACTATATTACAATGCTCCTTCACCCACAGCTATAACTTTACAGGTATGTGTAATGTGTAAGGATAATACAAGTTACAAAAGCTATCTTATACTCTAATGTCCACAGTAGGTATGCAGTCCATGTACCAATGGGCATTCTGTGGTCAGACACACCCACACTCTGAAACCGAGTGACAGATGTCACCTCAACCAGATGCTATGGGTCTCTCCTCAACTTCCCCCAGAGGCTTGTCACACCATGAGCCAACCAGTCTCACTGAACTCTGTCTTTCACATCAGGGTTTCCAATCTCCATGACCTTGGAATCTTCTCCCAAACCAACACTTTCTCTCAGATGCCTTCCGCAAGGGATCACCTCCAGGGTTTCAAACTCTCCTTCTGATGTTCCTCTTCCCTAGGTCACCACATGCATTCAAGCTGTCTTCCACACACTCTGTCTCACTGATGCAGCCATCAACAGTACACCAGTGCTTCACATGCCCATTGCAAAGAGTTACAGACCTTCAGTTGTCTCTTTGGACCTTCTTGCCTCTTGCAAGCTGTTCGCACATTAAATCTGCTTTCTGCAGCCTTTGTCTCTTTAAGTCTGACCCTTGGAGCCTTTCTCTCTGTCCCTCACTCTTAACTTCACCAAGAGGACTTTTTCCAGATTCCTGTCCTCCCTTTGACTAGAAGGTCTGCTTGAGATTTTCCCCTGTTTCTGTCTCACTCCTTTGGTCTTGGGACCTTTTTGTTCTTTTGGGAAATCTACAGTTCCCTCTCCCAATGTCCAGTTTTCCTGGAGTCCTGGCTTCAAAGTGAATTTAAAACTACTGTTTCTAGCTTTTCTGTGTGTGTCTGTGGGAGGGACCTACCTCCCTGGACTCCTGTAGCTAGGCAACAGTCCAATTCTTCCACTCTTGTTTGCTTAACTTAAGTCATAAAACTCCCATTAGAAATGCAAGCACCTTTTTAAAGTGAAACCAAAACTCAATTTGACCTTTCTTAACACACAATTAGAGAAATACAAATCAAACTTAAACTTTAAAGCTAAAACTCATTCCTAACACCCACAAATACCAGAATAACTTAATTAAACTATCTCTATTTCCTACAGCCACATAAGGCAATACAAGGACAGTTGGTGAAAACTTTCGCCGCAGAGGTAGATGTGAAAGAGGAGAGACATGTGAAGACGTTTTTGGAGGGAATTTCAGAAGCTAGACAGCTGAAGACAGTCAACAAAGGTGGGTCAAAATAAGGCAGGATGCATGAGGTCCAAATCGAAGAGTTTCTCGAAGCCCATCCCTTTCTTAGTCATACGTTGTGTCAGCTATAGCTCAGTGGTTGCTGACGCAGAGATTTGAGTGTACAATACAGGCTGGCATTCCAATGCAGTACTGAGAAAATGCTGCACTGTCAGAGGTGCCTTATTTTTGATAATGACCAAGACCCCATCTGTTTTCTCAGGTGGACATAGAAGATCCTATAGCATTAGCTCAAATATGAGCAGTGGAATTCTCCCTTCTGTTCTGGCCAATATTCAACCCTCCACCAACATCACACATCACACATCACACAAAAAAACATGTTATCTGATCAGTATCACATTGTTGTTTATGGGACCATGTTTTTCTTTATTAATTTGTAGGATGTTGACATCGCTGGCTAGGCCAGCATTTATTGCTCATCCCTAATTACCCTTGCCTTCTTGAACCGCTGCAGTCCATGTGGTGTAGGTATACCTGCAATGCTGTTAAGGAGGGAGTTACAGGAATTTGAACCAATGACAGTGAAGGAATGGCAACATATTTCCAAGTCAGGACGATGAGTGACTTGGAGGGGAACTTCCAGGTGGTGGTGTTCCCATGTATCTGCTGCCCTTGTCCTTCTAGATGGTAGTGGTTGTGGGTTTGGAAGGAGCCTTGGTGAATTCCTGTAGTGCATCTTGTAGATGGTACACACTGCTGCTACTGTGTGTCGGTGGTGGAGGGAGTGAATGTTTGTGGATGGGGTGCCAATCAAGCGGGCTGCTTTGTCCTGGATGGTGTCAAGCTTCTTGAGTGTTGTGGGAGCTGCACTCATCCAGGCAAGTGGAGAGTATTCCATCACATTCCTGACTTGTGCCTTGTAGGTGGCGGACAGGCTTTGGGGAGTCAGGAGGTGAGTTACTCGCTGCAGGATTCATAGCCTCTGGCCTGCTCTTGTAGCCACAGTATTTATATGGCCGGCCCAGTTCATTTTCTGATTAATGGTAACCCCCAGGCTGTTGATAGTGGGGGATTCAGCAATGGTAAAGCCATTGAATATCAAGGGACAATGTTTTGATTCTGTCTTGTTGGAGATGGTCATTGCCTGGCACTTGTGTGGCACGAATGTTACTTGCCACTTTTGAGCCCAAGCCTGAATGTTGTCCAAGTCTTGCTGCATTTGGACATGAATTGCTTCAGTATCTGAGGAGCCATGAATGGTGTTGAACATTGTGCAATCATTAGCGAACATCCCCACTTCTGACCTCATGATGGAAGGAAGGTCATTGATGAAGCAGCTGAAGATGGTTGGGCCGAGGACACTACCCTGAGGAACTCCTGCAGTGATGTCCTGGAGCTGAGATGACTGACCTCCACCCACCACAACCATCTTCCTTTGTGCTAGGTATTACTCCAACCAGTGGAGAAATTTCCCCCCTGATCCCCATTGACTCCAGTTTTGCCAGGGCTCCTTGATGCCAAACTCGGTGAAATGCTGCCTTGATGTCAAGGTCAGTCACTCTCACCTCACCTCGGGAGTTCAGCTCTTTGTCCATGTTTGAACCAAGGCTGTGATGAGGTCTGGAGCTGAATGGCCCTGGCAGAACCCAAACTGGGCGTCAGTGAGCAGGTTATTGCTAAGCAAGTGCTGCTTGATAGCACTGTTGATGACCCCTTCCATTACTTTACAGTTGATCGAGTGTAGACTAATGGGGTGGTAATTGGCCGGGTTGGATTTATCCTGCTTTTTGTGTATAGGATATACCTGAACAATTTTCCATATAGCTGGGTAGATGCCAGTGTTATAGCTGTACTGGAACACTGGCATCTAAACACTGAAACAGCTCGTTCTGCACAAATTTACTTTTCTGTTCCCTACATTACAACAATGACTAAACTTCAAAAATAATTCAATGGCTCTCAACTGCTACGTGGTGTCCTAAGGTTCTGAAAAGTGTTATGTAAATGCAAGTTTGACTTTATAGTCGGTAACCATAGCTTGGCTTTCCCCCGGTTACTTTCTCTCAAACGGTGAATCTGAGATTCTTTCCGATTTTGTCCTTGAGGAGGTGCAGATTTTGGTAATGCTGCACTTGTTTCAGGATTGCCCAACCTTCCTGACCCTCCCACATCCAAAATCTGACCAGCCATTCAGAGGAGCTGTTCCCCCTATGATGTGTTGTCTCGGAGATGTGGATGCACAGTTCTACGCGACTGTCTGTTAGTTTGAAGAAATCTCAGTTTAGTTTGAAAAAAAGAAACACTAGCATTTATATAAACGCCTTTCAAAGTCTCTGGCTTTACTGTAATGAAGTACTTTTGAAATGTAGTCACTGTTGTAATATTGGGAAATGTGGCAACTAATTTGCTCAGAGGAGATGGTGGTGTATTGGTAATGTCACTGGACTAGTAACTCAGAAGGCTGATCCTCTGGGGACATGGGTTCAAATCTCACCACAGCAGCTGGTGGAATTTAAATTCAGTCAATAGCAAATCTGGAATTGAAAGCTAATCTCAGTATTGTCAATTGAAGGCCCATCTGGCTCATTTATCTGTTTTGGCCTACATGTGACCCACAGCAATATGGTTGACTCTGAAATGGCTAACAAGCCACTCAGTTCGAGAGCAATTAGGGATGGCCAACAAATGCTAACCTTGCTAGCAGTGCCCACATCCCAAGGAAAAATAAAATAAAACACAGTAACGTTCCAACAACAGGAATATGATGATACGTTTGTCAACTCTAGACTTGACGATTCCAATTGCTTTCTTGGCCTTTCAACTTCAACTCTCCATAAATTCATCCAAAACTCTGCTGTCCATATCCTAACTTGCACCAGGTCTTGTTCAACCTTTAACTCTGCGCTAGTCGGCCTACATTGGCTCCCGGCTCCGAGATGACTCAATTTTAAAATCCTCATCCTTGATTTTAAATACCTCCACTCCTCCCTAACTCTGTCACCTTCTGTCGCCCAACAACCCTCTGAAATAAAAACAGAAAATGCTGGGAAAGCTCAGCCGGTCTGGCAGCATCTGGGGAGAGAGAAACAGAGTTAACGTTTTGAGTCCGTATGATCCTTCTTTAGATTTTCTGTTTTCATTTTAGATTTCCAGCATCCGCAGTATTTTGCTTTTATCTTAGGCTTTAACCCTCTGAGATATTGGTGCTTATCTAATCCCGGCCTCTTGAGCATCACCAATTTTAATCGCTACACCATTCATGGCTGTGCTTTCAGCTACCTAGGCCCTACCCTCTGAAGTTCTGCCCCATGACCTCTGTCTCTCCAGTCCTCACTCCTCTTTTAACATGCTGCTTAAAACCTACCCCTTTGGCTGACAAATGTCTCCTATGGTTACTTGTTAAATTTTGCTTGAGAAGACAACTGTGTAGCTCCTTGAGATGTTTTACTACCTTAAAGATGCTACATAAATGCAAGTCTTGCTGTTGGCCAGGAGATTGGGAAGAACACCCTTATTTTCCTCTGAATAACTCCCCGGGAACTTTTACATCCATCTAGGGTGACCAGCTCTTATGAGGAGACCGGGGGAGGGTGCTGGTGACTGGGAAGGGTGCTCCAACATGAGAGTGGGTGGGGGGGATGGGTTTTGAGACCATTATAATGGTTGGGGGGGGGGGCTGCAGAGTGATTGATTAAAATCAACTAAAAATTACAACTTGTCTTGTGGAGTTACCACATTTTTATCTCTCTGCTGCTGACTCACTCACTTGCAGTCCCGCTCGAGTCACTCAAACTCGCCCTGGAGACTCCAAGGACCAGTCTCCCACAGGCTGTCCTAGAAATATGTGACAGAAGGTGTAAGGACACGGGGCAAACAGTCAAAATAAGGGACCATCCTTTAAAATACGGGACAGTCGGACTCCCTGCATCGAAAGGGCCTCAGGCGTCTTATCTGAAACACCGCACCACCCACAGCACCCGGGTGCCAATCCAGATTCTGTGCTCCAGCAGTCTCTAGAGCCTTGTCTCATTTCCACTCATCCTTACTTGTAAAAATGTTTATAAATCTTTATCCTCTATATCCACACCTTAAAGTGTAATAGTCTGACAAGTTTTGGTATTTAGCCGATGTGAACTAAGTTGCTAAACTTGGCTTCAAATCACCTTAACCAGTTCAAACTTCATCTTCCACTTATGTGTGGACCCTACTTCTCCTCCAGGTGAAGTAAGGGCTGGAAGAAACGATTTGAGTCTTGGAAACTTAAAATATTTACAGCACAGAAGGAGGCCATTAGGCCCATCATGCCAGTGCTATCGCACAAAAAGCTATCTGGCCTAATCCCATTTTCCAGCTCTTGGTCTGTAGCTCTGTAGGTTACTGCACTTCCCGTGCTTACCCAAGTGTTTTTTTTAAATGCTGTGAGGGGTTCTGCCTTTACAATCCTTTCAGTCAATGAGTTACAGACTCTGTTTGAAAGCCTTTCTCCTCAACTCCCCTCTAATCCATCTACCTATTACTTTAATTCTATGTCCCCTGGTTATTTACCTCTCTGCTAATGGAAATATGTCCTTACACATTCTATCTAGCTTTATACATTTCAGTTAAATCTCTCCTCAGCCTCCCCTCTGTTCTAAAGGCAACAACCGCAGCCAATCCAATCTTTCCTCACAGCTAAAATTGTCCATTTCTGGCAACATCCTTGTAAATTTCCTCTGCGTCCTCTCTAGTGCAATGCCGTGACCAGAACTGTCTGCAGTAGTCTGGTTGCAGTCCAACTAGTGTTTTATACAGTCCTAGCATAACCTCCCTGCTCCGATACTCTAGATCTCAGCTAATAAAGGAAAGAATCCCATATGCATTCTTGACAACCTTCTCTACCTATATTGCTTCCTTATGGAGTCTTTGAACGTGCACTCCAAGGTCCCTCTGTTCCTCTACACTTCCCAATATCCTATCATTTGTTGAGCTTTCCATCTCTTGTTTAACTTCCCTAAATGCATTATCTCATGTTCCTCTGGATTGAAAGAGTCCATTTTTAATGTTTTTTTTCCCCCAATATAATAATCTTTAACCCCCTGCCCTGTCCCTACCCACTTAGCTAATTTGTTTTGTGTTGCACTTGCATTCCATTTCAATGTCACACACAATGTGCAGTTGCATAAATGTTCCAAATCAAATTTGTCAATTTGGGAATAAAATACACAAGGCGCTTCAATGTACAGATATATTGTGAAATATGTCCAGTGTGTCGCCTTTATATTGCTGCAATTGAAAGGAATGTAATTGAGGCTATTACAGGGGCAATGTAGAGAGAGCTTTGAGTGCAACTAATCTGTGTTATATGTGGCCTGGGAGTGCTTGATGCTGACACTAGGTGCAAAGAGTAAAATATTTGATTCTCCTACACTGTCATCTTTCCCTCGAATGGTAAAGACAGTCACAATGGCTTCTTTCTTTACAAATGTTCTGAAAGTATGTTTTATTTTTATTTTGTTTTACTCTTTGTCCCTCATCCATAGCTTATTCAGTCCAACACTTCTCCCCTGCCTATCCGACTCTTCCCAATTCTTTGCTGCCCATTATAAATTTATTGGAAGGCCCTGTCTGGAGTCATCGTCCTCCCTTCAAAAAGCCAGTGCTTCAAACTTGCTGGAGAGGGTCACTTGCTCTGGGCATTGCTGGATAGTCACCGCCCCTTCCTCTACCACAGCCAGCTTCCTGTCGCTCAGCAGCATCACTGCTCTCTCAAAGGCTCACGCTACCACATTTTCAGGCCCTCTATAAATCAGAATCACAGAAATGTTACAGTGCAGAAGGAGGCCATTCGGCCCATTGTGCCCGTACTGGCTCTCCAAATGAGCAAATCGCCTGGTACCATTCTCCCGCCTCCCTCCCTAGCCCTGCACACTCTTCCTTTTCAGATAATGAACCAGTTCCCTCTTGAATGCCTCGATTGAACCTACCTCCGCCACGCTCTCAGGTGTATTCCAGACTTTAGCCGCTCGCTGCGTGAAAAAAGATTTTCCTCAAGAGGCTTTTGCTTCTTTTGCCAACTACTTTAAATCTGTGTCCTCTGGTTCTCGATCCTTTCACCAGTGGTAACAGTTTTCTCCCTCTCTGGTCTGTCCAGACCCCTTATGATTTTGAACTCCTCTATCAAATCTCTTCCCCAAGGGAAACAGTCTCCAATCTAAATACGGAGTTCCTCATCCCTGGAACCATTCTCGTGAATCTTTTCTGTGCTCTCTCCAAAGCCTTCACATCCTTCCCATGCCAACGGTGGCTTAGTGTACAGCGCACTCTCCTCTCGTTCAGGGGCTCGACACAACATGAATACAAAATCCCGGCTGACGCTCCCAGTGCAGTACTGAGGGCATGCTACACGGCTGGAAGTGCTGCTGTTTGGATGAGACATTAAACTAGAGCTTCCCTTTGTCCTCTCAGGTGGACGTAAGGGGTGCTGTTTGGAGAAGCGCAGAGGAGATTTCCAAAGCGTCCTGGACCAATATTTATCCATCAACCAACATCAGTAAAAGCAGATGATCTAATTATTATCACAGTTTTGTTTGTGGGAGCTTGCTGCGTGCTGATTGGCTGCCAGTTAAGTGGCTGCCAGTGACTACACTTCAGAAGGTACTTAATTGGCTGTAAATGCCATGGGACATCCAGAGGGCATGAAAGGCATGATATAAACATAAGTCTTTCTTTATATTTCAAGTTCAGCCAGTGATATAGAAAAACTGGGCCACTTTCTGACTGCTCCTGCTGACTGGGGGATGCTATAGAGCAGGGCTGCCCCAACTTCTTCCCACCGTGACCCCATTTCCAGGCTTGGAAATTGCCGTGACCCCTCACTGGGAGCTGGGGTGGGGGTGGGGGGAAGGGGAGGTGAGCGACCTGTGAGAGCGGGGGATGGTGGGGGGGGATGGGGGGGGGGGGGGGGGGTTGCGTGGGGCAGTGGAGAGACCTGTGAGAGTGGGTTGGGGCGTGAGGATGGGACGTGAGAGCAGGGGGCAGTTTTTAAACCTTCACATATTTTTAGAAACTTACCTCTTCGGTGGGTTTTTTGGGGGCATTGCTCCCAGCCCCGGAACCTTGTCTCGTGACCCCACAGTTTAGGAAGCCCTGCGATAGAAGCAAACATGAAATAAAATTAGGCCACGCACCCTAATGCGGTGTCCGCATTTGATGTCCCTTTGAGGACTAAAAGTCTGTGATGCTTATATATATATATTTTTTCATATTTATATATATATATATATAAATATGAAAAAATTTCTTTCAAACGTGATACTTTAGAGTCCAGACTTTCTGGGTCACAGGACAGCACTTGCTTGTATCTGAGGCGTGTTTATTTTGTCGTGGGGAGCGGAGCTCAGTCAGCGGCACTAGGCCGCGATGCCTCTCCCGAGGGTCCTGTCTTCTAACGCAGGCTTTTTACAGGCAAAGCAAGTTCATCCACAGGAAGAAGTTGTCACTGCCGACCCTGCTCTCTCCTCACTGGACGATCTGGGGATATAGGAGCAGGAGAAAGCCATGTAGCTCCTTGAGCTTTTTCCACCGTCCAGCTCACCTCCCTGCGCCAGTCCCATATGCTCGTCTCTCAAAAAAAAATCTATCAGCTTCGGTTCTGAAATTTTCAACTGACCCTCAGCCACAACAGCTTTTTTGGGGAGGGAGTTCCAGATTTCCACAACCCTTTGGGTGAAGTGCTCCCTGATATCACTCCTTAAACCATCTGGCTCTAATTTTAAAGTTCTGCTCCCTTATTTTGGACTTCTCCCACCAGGCAAAATACTTTCTCCCGATCCCTACCCCATCAAATCCCTTCATCAACTTAAACCTTCCACACTCGAGGGAATCCAAGACAATCTATGCAACCTGAAGTCATAATTTAACCACTTAGCCCAGCTATCACTCCAGCGGTGTATCTGCACTGCACCGCCTCCAAAGCCAATATGTCCTTCATGAGATGCAGTGCCCAGAACTGAAGACAATTTTTATGTCTTGGGTAAATGAGTTCAATGGCCAACCGAACTCTGACTGCATGCCTTTCTATGTTCTCATTAATCGCTGCTTACAATCAATAATGGGGAGAGATGTAAAAATAAACAATGATAGTTTATTGAGACATAGGGCAAAGCACCAGATCATATGTGCTCACACAGAAACCTCCAGAACTAGACTTACAGCTTTCAGTTGCCCGTGCTGTACAGTGATTTGTCAGTGCTGTCACATGATCAGTACACTTGCTTTCTCTTAAAGGGACAGGGTACCTCACTTTACCACAACAATATTCCGGAAGGTACTCAACAAAAGCCTTATCTTCACTTCCAAGCAGAACTCCAAGGACAAATACCAAAAGGTGGGTTGGGGTTTTCCAACCCTCATCAAGGGCATTGCAGACAATTGTACTGTCCTTGTATCTTGCTAGCTGTGGCTCCAGAGTATAAAGCTTCACGCTCAGTTAGACGGTCACTGGGTCACGCCCTATGACAGAAACCTGAGCACAGAATCTTGGCTGACACTCCAGTGCAGTGTTAAAGGAGTGTTGCACAGTCTGAGGAACTGTCTTATGGATGAGACGTTGAACTGAGGCCCCATCTCCCCTCTCAAGTGGGCATAAAAGATTTTGAAGGTGAGAACGGGAGCTCCCACTGAAGAATAAAATCGTTGAAAGGAGAAGGCAGGAATTGGGATTACAGGAGTTAGCTATGGTATCAAGCAAACACTAGCAGTGGGGTAAGAGCTAAAATGATATCTCTCTGTGTTGAGTTTGCTATGGTTTAAGATCTATTTAATGGTACCTCACCACCCATCCACATTAGGTTCCAAATAATATCTTGCAACTAAAGTAAAGAATGAAAATTAATTTGGGGTACGGAAACCAGAACTCAAGTGTTTGACGTTCCTTTGTGAACCCACTCATGGGAACATTAAGCGATTATCGTACCTTAAAACACAGGTTACACTTCAAAAGCACTTCATCGACTAAAGCATTTGGGATATTCTGAGATTGTGAAAGGCACTATATAAATGCAAGAGTCTCTTGATAAACAATTTAGATTGTTTTCAAAAAAAAATCCCTTGATATTAGCCCAGCAACCCATTTCATCTTCTATCTCATTGATAGCACACCTATATTCCCATGCAAAGAGATAGGACAATTCTCCAACTGATCAGTATTAGTGTTAACCAGTAAGCAGCCTTGTGACTATAAATAACTGGGCTGTCCCCTGAACTCATTTGCCTTCAACACCTTATTTGCACAACAAAAGAAGCTTACACCAGTTTAAATTGATGAAATCTGAAAGCAGTAAATCTCTCATGGCGCTGGAGAGTTCACTTGAGTATGACTGCTGTGATATGAAAGGTGAAGGAGGTAAAATGGGCGCAGGAGGTTCAGTCACTGAGTCATTCAGTGTTCTTGGCCTCACACTCAAATCAAGCTGCCTTCTGTTTTTAATTACAAAACTCATAAATAATAGATTGCCTGAAATGCAGACACGACAGGACAGTTAAAACATCTTAGTAAAGGAGCGCATTGTAGGCTGTGTATAATAAATTAGCTCTGCATGTTACTGGAAGCCTCTGTAGTTTCTATTTACACACAGGTTAAATCAAGCACTAATGACACAGCGGTTAGACATTGTCCAGGAACTGAACTCGTGGGCAGCTTTGTAAATAAATGTCTGGAGGAAGACCATTTATTTTTAAAGAGAGGTTGCAGAATCATTCACATAATTAGCTATTTTCTGCATTTGCACCAAAGGTCCATTCAGAATTTAGCATATTTCTCTGTCCTTCACGGTGATTATAAGCTTCTCACCAAGCTTAAATTGGAAACACGCAACACGATGGGGTACAAATGACGCCATTTTTGGGGCCATTTTTATCGCTCAGTAGAGTCAGGCTCTGAGTCACACTTTAGATCAGCCCACATGTCATGCTGGGGCATAACCTCTTCGTATAATTAGGTTGATCTCCGAAGACTCCGCTCCTCATAAGGTCAGCAGGAAATTTGAATCGAGTGAATACTTCTGCTTCACAAATTATTAAAAAAAAAGCAACGCGGTATGGTCTTGGGGAAGACAGCCTCACCTCTCAGGCACAATCAAGGCTACCTGGGATAGTCTAGTGTTCGGAGGAGGTTCCTGGTTCCCCCCACCCCACCCCCCCCACCCCCCCCCCCCCCCCCCCCCCCCCCCACCTCCTTCAGTGTCCAGTTATGGCTCAGGGGTCGCCTCCTTCCCTTTGAGTCAGAAAGTTTTGGAGCGAATTGCAGCGCACCGAGATCGAGCCACCAAAAGGAGAGGTGACCAAACGTTTGGTCAAAAAGGGGAAAGAAAGACTTGTATTTACAGAGCGCTTTTCATGACCAAAGGCCGGGATTTTCCATGCCCGCTGGTGTCGGGTGTGTTCGGTGGCGTGAGTGGACAATATGGCCAGAGGGCCAAAAATCAGTCCACCGACGTTGTGAAACCAGTTTGCGATCGTCCACTCAGCCCATGGATGGTGGGCTGCCATTGGTGGTTGGAGACCTCATCGGGATATCAAGATAAAGTCAGCCTGCCGGACTCTTCCCCCCCGCCCCCCCCCCCAACGTTGGTGGGAAAACACGCCAGGGCAGAACACGTCTTAACAATAGTGACTTGCAGATGCCGGATCTTACCGCCAAAGCCTTGCTCACATCGCGGACATTCGAGGAGCAGAAGATGCTGGAGCCCATCGGAGCATATTGGAGGAATGTCCATGGATGCTGGGTGGATTCTCATGGTCATGGCTCTGCTCCGAAGCAGCTCATGGAAATTGGAAAGTCACTGTTGATGCTCACACCGAGGGGGTGGGAGAGGAAGGTCAAGGATGGACTGGGAGAGGAAGAGGTGTTGGGGGGGGTGAGGTTGGGATGGGGGGAATGAAGGTGTCAGGGGATGACGCTGGGGTAGGGGGAATGGAAGGTGTAAGGAGGGGGTGAGGTTTGGGAGGGGAGGGAGTATGGGGAGGAGAGGGTAATGGGGGAAAAATTTGCAACTGGGGAGGTAGGTGTAAGAGGGTGGAAGGTGTAAGGAAAGGGGTTTGGAGGGGGGATGGAGTGCGGAGAGGGGAGGGAGTCCAGGGGGAGGAAGGAGTGTGGAGAAGGGAGGGAGTAAGGGTGGAGGAAGGAGTGCAGAGAGGGGGTGGAGTAAGGGTGGAGGAAGAAGTAAGGATGTCTGATGGGGTCTGGAAGTGGGGAGGAGTAAGGCTGGAGGAAGGAGTCAGGAGTGAGGAAGGACTAAGGGTAGCGGAAGAAGTAAGGGTGTCTGAGGGAGTCAGGAAGGGAGGAGGGACTCTGGGGTGTGGTTAGGAGGACTAAGGAGGTGGGGAAGGGTTCCGGGGAGGAAGGGCTCCCGGTGAGGGGGTGGGTGGGTGGGGGGGCAGGGTGCTGGGGGGAAGGGGTTCTGGGGGGGAAGGGGTCCAGAAGGGGAAAGGGGTTCCAGAGGGGGAAGGAGTCTGGAGGGTGGGAAGAGGTTCTGGGGGGAAGGGGTCCAGAGGGGGGAGGGGCATAAGGAGTCTGGAGGGTGGGAAGAGGTTCTGGGGGGAAGGGGTCAGAAGGGGAAAGGGGTTCTAGAGGGGGAAGGAGTCTGGAGGGGGGTAGGGATTCCTTGGGGGTAAGGCATCTGGAGAGGGGAAGGGTTTCCAGAGAGGGAAGGGGTCCAGGTAGGGTGGGGGCGGGTGGTGGTGTCAAAGTGAATGTGCAAGGGAGGGGTCTGATGAGTCCATGTCTGTCTCTTGGGGAATGAACTGAGGGTGGATGTGGTATGAGGGAAGGGTAAGAATGACCGAGGGCAGAGTGAGGTGGGAGGGTGAGGGTTCAATGGTAGTGACAGAAGGGATGGTGAGGGTGATTGATGGGGACCCAAAGGCAGACACGGACCCTGGGGGTGGGAAGGAGGAGGTCGGGGAGGTGAGTGTGGATGGGGGTGGGTTTTTCAGGAAGGAAGGGAATGTGCGCATTCACCTGGACATTCCCGAAGGAAAAGGGTTGTGGCTGGTGGGTCACAGAGGGGAGGTGGAAGATGGTGCCAGGGGGGCAACTGTGGTGGGGGAGAGGAAATGGGTGACTGGGGGAGGGGAAAGGATGGGGGAGCACACGAACGTCCAAATCCAGACCGTGCTGTCTGAATCGAATGTGGACCGAGAGTTGTGGTGGGCGAGATCAGGCGCTGTATGGTGGGGGGGTGTGATCAGTGGGTGGGCGGAGATGCAGGTCGGCTCAGATGGACAACTGAAAGTGAACCCCAGAGGTCAGCATTGAAAACGCTCAGTACTGTGAGATGAGTGTGATGAAGGAAGGCTCCATGTGCGTGGGAGATGCTTCCACAAGGCCCTGCCCCACACACACTTCTCCCTCCAGAATCACTCATGGGCCAGCTGCTCCCTTTGTGGTGACAGAGGATGAGGTTGAGGGAGTCACAGGCCAAGCGGGTTCAGAGGGAGAGAACAGCCTCTGAGATTCCTGAGTGAATGACCCGGGGATGTCACTGCCGCTCCTCCTTCCTTCGGGTGCCCGAGGGCCCCAGTCTGACTCCTTGAGGGGAGGGAGCACCTGGCAGGAGGTTGATGTGCCCATTTCCCTCTCGCGTGGTCACAGCAGGAACTCACCCATGGCTCCCGCGATGGAGTGCAGATCTGCGCACATCTCCGCGTTCTGCTGGAGCAGGGTCTCTATGGCGTCCACTATTCTCCCCGTGGAGACCTCCATACACTTCATCAGAGAGCAGGCGGACACACTCCTCCGACTCACGTTCCAGTGTGTTGAGGGCTCCCAACAGCTCTGTGATGTTCTCCTGCCTTCTGCTGACTCTCCAGGATGAGTTGGAAGGCCAAATCCAGAGGTTCGTCTTGTGACTCGGACCCCACAGATGCCTCTTACCCAGCAGTCCTCTGGGTGCAGGGGAACTTGGCTGAACCTGCCTCCTCCTGCTGTGGACATGTGTCCGTGCGGTGACCACCAGATTGTGAACCAGAGCCTGCCCTAGATCTCGGTCCCACCGAGGTGTGTGTCTCTGCGCTGGTGCAGGGTGTGGGTAAGTGGTGTGATGGGTCTTCCAGGCTGCTTATTTCCAGCTCTTCACTGGAGGAGGGGTCCTCTTGGCTGGAGGTGAGGACCTGGATGGAGCTGAGGGACTGGCTGGCTGAGGGTGTTGGTCACCTGGCAGAGCTCCCTGTGAACTGAAGTAGAGATACTTAGTGTACGGCAGCAGAGTCAAAAACAGGAAAGAGAGAGAGCTCACGGTTGCGTTGAGAGGGGGATGATGTGGTGCAGGATCCTTATGAGGGTGATCGCTGCCGATCTCACTGTCACCGCAGGCAGGGTCCACACCCTCACCAGTCAGCGCGGTGGCACACTCCTCAAAGTGAGCGAGGGGCCTAATGTGGGCTACTCCAACCCCCTGGTCTGGGACCTCTCCCTGCTGATGTGAGCCAGCTTCTCCTGCATGAAAATAGGCGGAGAGAGTGTGAGCAGGACACATGGCGCTGTGTGGAATGTCTGTGTGGTGAACGGAGCCATGGACAGGATGAGGACGTGAGCTCCAGAGGATATGAGGCTGATGGAGATGTGAGGGTGTTTGTGAGAGTTCATGTCCCTTGAGGTGTGAGATCCTTGTGGATGTGAGATAGGTTTGTGAGTGTGTGAGTTGAGAGCGATGAGAAGATTGAGTTAACCTGGGGGAACGGATGAGACCATTCATCCTGTAGCGGCACTGGGTGGCTGTCCTCTTCTGAAGGACATTGGCGCTGACCACCGCTGACCATCACCTCCCAAGCTGGATTGGTGATGCAGCTGCCCATCCTGCGGCCAGAGCGGGGGGTAGAGAACATCACGGCGAGCCTCCGCTGCGTCCAAAAGGTGTTCGAGGGCCACGTCATTGAACCTGGGGTCTGCAGTCTTTGTGCCTCTCAGGGGCCATGTCTCCTTTGTAGCAGCCGTGGGCTGGAAGCTCTGAGAAGCGTGCGTGCAGCTGGGGACTTTACATATCGTGCCCGGGGTGATGAAGCGGTGAGGTGATGGTGTGGGGGGGGAAAGAGAGCCTGCCCGCCATGGAAACGGGCTGTTTCCCAGGAATATATAATTAATGCGGTGGGTTTGGGACAATCCGATGTGAGAAGCCGCCATTGCAACAGGCGGGTAAAATGTGGGTTTACCTGCCTGCGACCACACTTAGTGCCGATCTGGGATGACTTCACCCAAAGTGATGAATCTGCACTGCACCCACTCCCAATATATCCTTCCTGTGGTGTGGTGCCCAGAACTGAACACGGTACATTAACTGCAGCTTAACCTCCACCCCTTTATCAGTTTCCGTTGAGATAAAAGCTTATACTTCATTAATCTTTCTGATTTATTTTGTACTAGTGATGTCTCAAAGCGCTTTACAGCCAATGAAGTGCTTTTGAAGGGTTGTTACTGTTGTAATGTAGCAAATGCAGCAGCCAATTTGCACACAGCAAACTCCTCCAAATGTGATAACTAGATCATCTGTTTATAGTAATGTTGACCAGGGGATAAATATTGGCCAGGGCACAGGGGAATAACTCCCCGGTTCTTCAAAATAGTGCCATGGGATCTTTTCCATCTACCCGAGCAGGGAAGTGGGGTCTCCTCATCTCATGATAAAGACGGCACATCTGACAGTGCCATGCTCCCTCAGTACTGCACTGGAGTGCCAGCCTTGGTTTTTGTGCTCAAGCCTTGGAGTGGGATTTGAACCTGGAAACTTTGTGCTTGCAGAGGTGAGCGTATGTAGGTTTTAAGCAGCATGTTAAAGGAGGAGAGCGCAGATTAGGGAAGGAATTCCAGGCCTTAAGACCGATGCTCCTGAAGGTACGGCCACCAATCATGGGGTGAAAGCAATTGGGAGGCAGTCAAGATGCCAGAATTGGAGGAGCGCAAAGGTCTTGAAGGTTATAGAGGAAGGTTAGTTTCTTTTCATGATGGGACTTTTAGTTAAAAACACTTCCACCTCACCTTATTTCTTATCATGATCATATTGAAAACATCACAGGTACAAAAACTAATCATGAAGACTAATAGCCTTTATCTCGAATAGAACTGGATGTGGAGGGTAAACTCCAGTTAATGTATTGTGTTCAGTTCTGGGCACCACACCTCAAGAAGGATATAATGGCCTTGAGAGTGTGTGCAACGCTGATTCATCAGAATGATGCCGGGGCTGAAAGGGTTAAACAGGTTGCTATTTTTGTATTCCACTGAGTACGGAAGAGGGCTGATCTAGTTGAGGCATTTTAAGATGATTCAAGGGGTTGATTGAATACATGGAGTGGGAGTCAAGAGCAAGGGGGCATAATCCTAAAATTAGAACTAGGCTGTTCGGGACTGATGTCAGGAAACACGTCTTCAAACAAGGGGGAATGGAAATCTGGAACTCTCTCCCCAAAAAAGGCTGTTCAGGCTTGGGAGGAAACAGGGGACAGTGGGGGGTGGGGGAGGGGGGTAGCAGGGTGGTGTTGAAATTGAAAATTTCAAAACTGAGATTGAAAAATTCTATTTCTTGGGTAAATGAGTTTGTTGGCCAACCGATCTCTAACTGCACGCCTTCCTATGTTCTCATCAATTGCTGCTTGCAACCAATAATGGGAAGAGACTGATGTAAGAATGAACTGTGATGGTTTATTGAGACATAAGGCAGAGCACCAGATCATACGTGCTCACTCAGAAACCTCCAGAACTAGGCTTACAGCTCCCAGTTGCCTGCGCTGTACAGTGATTCGTCAGCGCTGTCACATGATCAGTACACTTGTCTTAAAAGGACAGGGTACCTTACTTTATCACAATAAATATTTGATAAGTAAAAGTATTAAAGAAAATGGAACCAAGATGGGCAATTGTCATTTAATTACAGATTAGCTATGATGTAGCTAAATGGTGGAACAGGCTCGAGGGGTTGAATGGCCTGCTGCTTTTCACATATTCCACAAAGGAAGGCAGACCCAACATGATTCTCCATTTTATAATCTCAGCACTAAGGTATCCCTGATGGACATTACAATTTGGAGTCACTTCAAATCTCGCATTTAATGAGTATTACGCGCAGAAATTGCAGGAGAGAATACAAGGCTGAAACATAACCCGAGGAGACATGAAACTCAAACAGGGTGTCATCCTTGTTTTGGGAATTAGGCTCAGTCCCTTTTAACCTTTTCTGGGAAAAGGAGAAGTGCCATTAGCCTGCAGAAAGCTTGGCCTTCGTCGGGAGCTGCGATGAGTCACAGTGCAGAAATAGATCAAACAAACACACAGCCCAAACCGAAAATGAATTTCTCAGTCTTGCCGAACAAGATGACTCCAAGAATAGACCTAAGCTACAACTGCTATATTCGTAGGATGGTAACACTAGAAAATTAATCACATCAACCAACCCTGAAACAGTTCGGGAGTAGCTGCTAAATCAAGCAGTACTTTGAACACTTCAGAATGAATAAAACCAACTTCCCTTGAATGTATGTCCTTTTATTATCTCAGCGACACACTGGAACCTGATGGTTTTTCTTTTGGCCAATCAGGTACTGGTGAGGGAGGGCGGGGGGGGGGCGGGTACAAAATCTAATAATGTGTTTTTGCGCACAATTATTTCACAACGTCCCTTAAATCCTACTAAGTAGGCTCTCTGATAATCCAGTGTAAAAAGATGTCAGTTCCAGATTCAATTTCCTTTGTGAAGCCCACAAAAGGGGGAGCTCCATTGTTGATCGCTTAGCAGTAACTCATCTTGCCTCATCCTCAGGGTGATGTTGTTGACACCAGATTTCCTTTTCTTGCTTACGCAAGTTTCAGTGGGCGACAATCTACTTTCAGATAGCCCTGTTTGGGAAAGTTCTAGAATACAAACTAAGGATCAAGAGTCATTTTTAAAAAGTTGGCAGCACTCAAGTTGAGTCAGGAGGTTGTGGATTCAAGACCCACTGCAGCCACTCGAGCACATAATCCAGGTTGACGCTCCCCAGAGCAGTACTGAGGGAGTGCTGCACTGTCTGAGGTGCCGTCTTTCGAATGAGGCGTTAAACCATGGCCCCATCTGCCTTTTCAGGTGGATGTAAAGGATCCCATGACATGGGACCTTTTTTTTAAAGCCCCCTCCCCCTGGTGGTGAGTCCGGAGGTGGAAGGGCGGGGGGTGGGGGGGGTGGGGGCGGGGGGGTGGGGGGGGGGGGGGGGGGGGGGGGGGGGGGGGGGGGTGCTGTTGTTTGATTGGGCGGGTGTGGGATGAGGATCTCGCCACATTTCCACCTCCCCTGCCCTATGATTAAGCCCAGGGCTGGAAGGGTGGAGGGCAGCCCAATTGAGGCCTTCGAGTGTCCACTTAAGGGCCTCTTCCTGCTGCTGCTGAGATTCAACCAGTGGGAGGCCGAAGACCTGCCAGCTGGGGAGGCAATCCAGCAAACCCTGTTTAGGAGGAGGGGAGGGAAAATCTCAGGAAGCCCTTGCTGTTTGCCCACCTGCTACCCCCTCAAATCCCAGCCAGCCCCCACACCCCCACTCACCTCCCTGGGAACCCTATACAGACACACCTACCCAGACAGCTGAAGGCATGGGTGCCAATAGTGGGGTGAAGGAAGTAGGAAGCACCTGAAGAGGCTGAGATTGGAAGATCCAAGAGTTCTCAAGGATCGGAGGGTTGCCATCAGTTAGTATTTTCTTTCCGTTGCAATTTTTTTTTTTTACAATCAATGAACAAAACTGTTCAAAAGATTTTTTTTTAAATGAAAACTTTACTGTCCCCAGGATCTCTCCCCTGGATCGTGAGCAGTCGGTTGCCGCCTGTTCTCCTGGCGATTTAGAATATGGTTCCTGCAGACTCCAGGGCAATCCTGGAGAGTTGGCAACTCGTAAGGCTGGAGGGGTTTACGAAGACAGGCAGGGAATTCCAGGCAGTTTCCCAATTTTCGGAGGACAGCCGATTGAAAAATGAAAGGTAGACGAAACATTGATTGTTCCTGGATCACCTCCTGCTCCCTCACACAATGGAGCACCCCTGTGAGATACAATTTTGCCGTGCTTTTGCGTAGGATTGGAAAAGCCAGGGGTCAAACTCACCTTGGGCCATGGAGTAAAAAACACGAGAGTAGATTGGCTGCGCGGTTTTCCCCCCACCCCATTGAAGTCAGGCTTGATGCCAAAATTCAACCCCATAAATCCTCAGAGCATTAAGTGACAAGAGAAAGGCAGCACCTTCAACTGTACAGCACCCCAAATGTCAGCCTCGCTTCTTATGCTCAAGTTGGAGTGGGACTTGAACCAGCAACCTTTTGAGCCAGGAACAAGTTGCTGTCCCTGAGTGAACACATCATGAACAGCCCGAGAGTTGTACATTATTTATTTTGTTCAAAAGCCCAAGACCATCATTCTCAGACAATAACAGAATGGTAACAGAAGTGTGCGAAATAACTCTGGATTAGCACTGGTTGATGAGGTCTGTCTTTACACATTTGCAATCTGTCTCTTGTTCTTCCTGTCGTACTCTTCCATTCTCTGTCATTCTATCAAACGGCGCTCTCCCTTCCTTGTGTGTTTAACCTCAAGGTACTAATATTTTACTTACTGAAACTGAATTGTCACCGCCCGTTTAAGAGGCAGTTTTATTGTTGATGCAGAGATGTGCACCTCAGCCCCATCACTGGTGCTGCTGAAATGCTGCACTGTGCTAAAAATGAGGGTCACAGGGGCTTGGGCTTAGGAGCAGGAGTGGGCCATTTGGCCCTTTGAGCCTGTGCCACCATTCAATAAGATCTGGTTGTGGTCTCAGCTCTACTTTCCTGTCTGCCCCCCATAACTTTTGTCTAACAAAAATCTGTCTAGCTCAGCCTTGAATATATTCAGTGACCCAGCCTCCACTACATCCTGGGGAAGAAAATTCCACACTCTGATGACCCTCTGAGAGAAAAAAATTCCCCTCCTCTTTGTCTTAAAAGGGAGACCTCTTATTTTTAAGTTATATATTGTTATGACCGATGCAGTTGGTAAAGCTGAGTTACTTAAAAATCCCAGGGGGAAACTTTAAACAACTGTCATAACCTATAATTTTAAGTGTTACGTTTGAGATGCGACTCTAAATTCAGGAATCAGACTACCAGTTCTCGAGAGATTTTATATGAAACTAAATAAAACATTTTATTAAGTTACAACACATATACATGGCTACAAACTACTACTGTCATAACTTTTAACAAATTACCAAACTAATCTCCATTAAGGCAAGAGCAACCTATAGACTTAACCAGACACTAGGCAAAGCATTTTCACCGCATGAATTCAAAATGAGGTTCTTTTCACTTTGGTTCCTGTGGAGCCAGTTGAAGGCTTACAGCTGCCTTTTGATCTCACATTGCCTCTGCCTACATACACAAAACAACTGAAGTTATACCTAGCAGAACCCATTGTCATTGTATCACCAACCTCTGAACTAACCCTCTCTATCAATAAAACTCCTTTTCATAGTATCAATTTTATTAGTAATATAAACATATTGCTTGGTATCTGCTACATAGGTGCCAGTTTTCACCCCACTTCTTGAATGGTCTATTAAAAAAAAATGCAAATGCACTCTATCTCTCTTACATATCAAAATTAGTACACATCAAAGCACTCAGACTAGCTGGCTTCAATCCAATTAAGACATATCGACAGATTAAACCTCTATTTTAAAAGGAAAATATCTTCCAATAATATTAAAACAAAAACAAAAACAGAATTACCTGGAAAAACTCAGCAGGTCTGGCAGCATCGGCGGAGAAGAAAAGAGTTGACGAAACGTCAACTCTTTTCTTCTCCGCCGATGCTGCCAGACCTGCTGAGTTTTTCCAGGTAATTCTGTTTTTGTTTTTGTTTTGGATTTCCAGCATCCGCAGTTTTTTTGTTTTTGTCTTTATCTTCCAATAATATTATATGCATTAATAGCTTCATGACAATATCCCTGAGTTCTAGTCTCCTCCACAGGAGGAAACATCCTCCTGGGATCCACCCTATTCAGACCCCCAGGATCTTATATGTTTCATTCTTCTAAACTCTAATGGATACAGGCCCGACCTATTCAACCTTTCCTCATAAGATAAGTCCTTCATCCCATAAGATGATGAACTCTATCCTCAATTTTGATCATTTTTTGTATTTTTAATTTCTTTTGCCAACTTCCCCCCACTCCCCCACAAAACCACTCTGTAACTTGTTCTTATGTTTTGCTTTCAGTGTGTGCTGACCCTTGTTCTGCTATTCACACATTCTGTTGTCTTACCTTTATACCACTATTAGCACCTTCTTTAGTCTTTAACACTACCATTAACACTCCCTTTGTCTTGTGTCCATGACATCTTTGTCAATCTCTCCTGAGCTCCTATCTATCCCTGACCTTCTATTTTGCCCCACCTGCTCCACCCCCTCTTAAACAGTACAAAATCCATCACATTGCTGCCCCTCTTTAGCTCTGAAGAAGAGTCATACTGACTCAAAACATTAACATTATTTCTCTCTCCACGGATGCTGCCAGACCTGCTGAGTTTTTCCAGCATTTTCTGTTTTTATTTATGTTAAAATCTGAGGACAGGTTGCATAGACTAGGCTTGAGTATAGAAGATTGAGGGGTGATCTAATTGAGGTGTTCCAGAGATTAAATGATTTGATGGGGTAGGTAGAGATAACACTCTCCTCTGGTGGAGGGGTGGGTGGGGGGAATCCCGAACAAGGGAGCAGTACCTTAAAACCAGAGCCAGGGGTGATGTCAGGAAGCACTTCTTCACACAAAGGGGAGTGGAAATCTAGAACTCTCTCCCTCAAAATGCTGCTGAGGCTGGAGTGTCAATTGAAAATTTCTAAACTGAGGCTGACAGATTGTTATTGGGTAAGGGTACTGAGGGCTCTGGAACCAAGGTACATGGAGTTAAGATTCAGATCGACCAAGATCGAATTTGATGGTGGAACAGGCCAGACAGGTTGACTTGTCTCCTCTGTACCCATGTTCCTACAATCGGAAATCTCTCCCCATCCCTCTGCTGCTGAATCATTGTTTGCTGGAAATCTGTCTCCACCGAACTCATTTTGATTGATCTCAACTATACAAGGTTTCATGAAGAGATATTAATGTATATAATGTTATTGGATTTTTTTTTAAATAGAGGTTTAGTCTGTGTCTGTTAATGTATGTGTGTTAATTAGATTAAGGCCAGCTAGTCTGGGTGCTTTGATGTGTACTAGTTTTAAGATTTAAAAGTAAGGTAAAGAGTGCATTTGCATTTTGGTGAATAAACCATTCAAAGACTTGGGGGTGATATCTTGCACCTAGCTAGGAGACACCAAGCAATGTTTATATTACTAATAAAATTGAAAGAGGTTCAAAGGGCCTGGTGATATAATGAAAGGGGAAGGCTGGGTATAACTGAAAGGACTTTGTCTGTGCAGGTCAGAGGCATGTATGATCTAAGCCTGTAAGCCAACAACTGTCTGCAAAGGAACCAAATTGAAAGGAACCTCATTTTGCATTTGTAAGGTGAAAAATACTTTGTCTGGTTTCTGCTTAAAGTCTATTGGTTATTGTTGCCTTAGTGGAGATGAATTTGGGAATTTGTTATGGTTATGGTCATGGTTATGGGAAAAAGTTATGATAATAGTAATTTGTCACCATGTGTGTGTGTTTAAATTGCTGTAAATTAATAAATGTCACATTTAGTTTAATATAAAAACCTCTTGAGAACTGGTGGTCTTTTTCCTGAATTTAGAGCGGCAACTCAAAACGTACCAATTAAAAATATAGGTTATGACAGTTGTTTAAATTTTCCCTGTGCGGTTTTAAATAACTCAGCCTTTACAAACTGCTGTGTCATAACACAAGGTCAACTTTCTCACAGATAGATTGGCAGGGCACAGGGGGGCTGCGGTGCGGGTGGTGGTGGCGCTGCGTGGTAACATGCCACTGACAAGTGCGATTCAACTTTATAAACACAAATTGGTGGAGAACTGAGGCATAACTTGCATTTATTTAGCACCTTTCACAACTTCAGAACATCCAAAGCACTTTACAACCAATGAGGTACTTTTGAGGTATAGTCACTGTTGTAATGTAAGAAATGAAGCAGCCAATTTGCACACAGCAAGCTCCCACAAGCTGTAATGTGTTAATGACCAGGCAATCTGATTTTCGGTGCAATGGGTTGGGGATTGAGGCCAGGTCACCTGGGCTGGATTCTCCTGGGGGCTCAGGAACCCCCAACCTGCACACTTTTGCATTTTCTGAAATGTGCACCCGGGAATTTGTCTTTTCACACAGAGATCAGATTTGCTGTGCATTTTGTGAGCTGCAATGGAGTGCTTGAAAAGTGTGGGTGTGGAGGCGGGATGGGTAGAAGGTCTGCCTCGGTTCTCCAATACAGCAGCCCAACTCCCAACATCATTTAAAGGCCTGCTAAACCTCACCCCTCACCCCTCCATGCAACTCTATGCCACCCCATGGCCCATAAGATGACCTATGTCCTGTCAATCACCCATGCCACCTCCAAGCCCCCCCATGTGGTCACTTACCCTGTACAGTCCTCAGAAGCCAAGCAATAGCAATGGGAATTATTTTGAATCATTGGAAAAAAACCTCCAAAAATCCAATCAAACCACAAATTCAAACAGACTATCATTGATACTGGAAAGAAAAGAAACCTACTTAAAAATGCAATCCTTGTAGTGCATATTAGGTTTGTAAACAAACAAAAAAAAACACATCAGGTATATATTCTGTTATTACATCTTCCTAAAAGTGCCAAGTGTCCTTGGATCCATAGACCACCTGCTGAGCTGAAGCCGTTACAGCTTTTGAAACCCAACCAAGCTGTCATGCAAAATCTCCCAGCTACGTTGCCTGAAACTGATAGAACAGAATGGTGTCCTATTTCCATTTCAAAGCAGAGAGCACATCAATCAATGGAAAGGAACAAATGCAGAGATTTTTTTTTCAACTTGCAAAACCGTTTTTTTTAAAACAGCCGAGCTGTCAGTCCATTTAAATCGCATTACAAAACATGACAGCAGAGGCTGACAAGACCTTTTCATTTAAAAAAATAAATCATTATGGCACTTTCTCTATTGAAATAAAGTACTGTAAAGCTTGACAACACTTACACAATGGTGGTCAATGTAAGGGCCAACTTACCTTTGCAGGACAGATCCTTAAAGATGAATCACTGCACTAAAAACACATCTACACCACAATATAGGATCTAATAGTGACGCATGAAGGTGTCAAAACATTTTATACTTAGCTTTCAGAATGTTCCCTACTCCTCAGCAGGCTTCACCCAGTCATCATAACCTCTCCAAGAAGGTGTGTTTTTCCAAGGGCTGCAGCAGCATACAAAAATTATGTGCAGGAGGAAATGCAGTTTTCCTGTGGTCCTCGCAATGGTGACTCCGACCTTGGAAGGTTGCATTTTGCAACCAAGGCCTCCCCGACCCACCAAAAGGCCACACGAAACCAGTGTGGGGTTGGGAAGACAGAGAAAACTTGTTTACCAACAGCAAAAAACAAAACGAAGCCCACCGATTCACGGCCGTGTTCGCACCTCCCCCTGGGAGAAGAAAACCCTGCCCGCACCCCCCCCCACCCCCCCCCCCCCCCCCCCCCCCCCCCGGTCTTCTTCAAAATAAGGGGCCGTGGGAACTTTTACGCCCAGCTCAGGTGGCAGACAGGACCTCAGTTTATCATCCCCTTCGACCGATGAGCTGCTGGCAGTGCTGCACTCCTCTGCGCTGCAGTGGGAGTGTCGGCCTGGATTTTTCCCCTCGAGTTTGTGGATGGCTAAACACCCGTTGATGAAGCTCCCGTCGATGTCGAGACAGGAAGCCAAGTGTGTGTGTGTGTGTGTGTGTGAGAATGACAGACGCAAACGTTCCTCTTGCTGCTTGGAGGGACAGAGTCCTCAGGCGCGGTGACCTGGGGCAGGATTTTATGTCCCGCGAGTGGACAGCCCCGTCCAATCCAATCGGGCGTAAAATGGCGCTCGATGGCGTTGTTTGCGGGCGTGGGGAGGGGGGGGTGCGAGTGTCCTGATGTCATCGCGCACTCGCACGACATTCCGCGTGACTCTGCAGCCTGCCCGCCGACAGCCAAGAGGCCTAATGAAGGCTATTGACGTATTAATTAAAAGCTACTTTTGCTGCCCAGCCCATCTCCCAGTTGGCGGGCAGACGAATCGGCCAGGCGGCCTTTGGACTCGTTAGGAAACCTCACCCACGGGCGGGGTGAGGCTCCCGCAATTAAATAAAAAAAAACACAACGTCGGGGCAGGATTTTCGCTCCGCTTATGTTATTGCTGGGTTGGGCCCTGTGCCGGGACATCCTTTCTGGGTTTTAAGAAGTCTTTCCTTTCGATTTTACAATTCTTCAGCTCCCCGGGGCAGCTCTAAGGCTTCAGGGAGCAGTCAGCGCACGCTACCCACCCCCCCCACCCCCCGCCCCACCTCCCCTGCTGCACCCCCGCTCCCCGCATGCCGTTAACTGGCCAGCCCAGCGTGAAATCGCAGTCGGCTGGTTGGGGGGTGGGGGGGGGGGGCGCTGAAAAGCAGGCGGTGGGCGGACTGTTTCCCGGACCCTCCCACTCGACGGGCCTGAGAATCCCCCTCCCACCACCCCGGGAGCAAGCTGGGCGCACCTGGATTAAGAATTGTTTGCCGATGAGGTTCCGGTTGGCGCCGAGAAAGCAACCTGGCTCCTCGCTCTGGCGGAAATCCGGATCAAAGCCTGAGCGACCCAGATCGTCGAACAGGGCTTCAACTGTTCGAGGCAGATCCGCCCTTTTCGTCCAGGGGGTTCTGCAAACCATCCCTAAAATACCCCAGCCGTGGCCAGCAGTGGGATGTATTTACATTGCTGTGTTTGTTCGGCTGCACAGTGGGGGCATTGCATGCTTGGGAGCCTGAACAAGTGCCTGAAGATATGGGAGAGATGTGTTTTAACACCCCCCCCACCCCCTCCTCCCTCCGAAAGCACTTCCCCACTCCCCTGCGCAACACCGCCCCCCCCCCCCACCAACAATTAACTTTAGCAGCCGCGCCTCGAGCATTATATATATGTCAACGGGAGAAATTTCTGCTTGTTTTCAGTAAAAGTTTGACTTGCTGCACTCCTGCTAATAAACAAAACCAGCAGACCGCAAGCTCCTGGCAAACTGCACATATTGCAGCACAACCTCCCCAGGAAAGCCTGACTCATTGGTTTTATAGCTTCTCATTTCCATGCTGCCGGCATGTTGCACAATAACATGGGCAAAGGCTCCAATAACTGGAGCTGACCTTTGCAGTTAACCCTGTCTCAATCAATCATGGTGATCAATACTTTCAAAGCAGCCGCCGGCATTCCTGTCTGCGCCTCACGTGGAGGCTGTCGATTGCTATCGGAACACGTTTGCCCTGATTCCTGCCATGCTTGTACCGCTCTAATTCCCCTCCCCCCCCCCCCCGCAACCGTGCCCATTTGGAATGGCCCTGAGGCCCAATTGGGCCGGAGAGACGGGCATGCCTGGTGAAGCCATCCCTGCGCTCTGGGGATGAAGGGATGGAGTGCGCTCCTCCCTGTCCCACAGCGTGCCAAGATCGCCGCTGCACTGGGAAGCTCCCGGCACTGTGGAGGTTTCTGCGATCAAAGGCCAGTGTTCACGACCTGCTCCTTGTGTCCTGCTGCAGGGAGGCCTAAGTCCCCCTGGTGGCACCAGGGCCATCGCAAGAATTCGAGACAGCGGGGGACCCAGCTCCGTCACATCTTCTGAGCGCCCCCTCCCCGCCCAGCTCAGGCACAATCCCGTTGGTGGGCCCTCGCAGTTAGAGAGGGCGGCGAGCACATCACTAGTGAGCAGGAGGAAATGAGCGAGGCAGAGGCAGCTGTGGGCAGTGCCTCCGAGGGCGAAGGACACACACCACCACCATACTCGGCTGGGCACAGATGCAGGGCCTCTGGAGTCACAAGGAAGGAGGCTCTACTTAGACCTGCAACAACAAATGTGCACCACATGTCAGATACGCCTGAGGCAGTGTGGCGTCCTGGGCTGAGAGTGGACAAGTCCATGGCTAAGGACTTTGAACAGGGTCTACTCCACAGGGGCAACCCCATGGAGAGCTATATGCAGCAGAGTTCTGAGAGCACGGCCAAAACTGTGCACTGAACGCATGTAACCCTCTGTGACACTGACCAGTTAGCGACACCGATGGTGCAATAATGCCTGGAGTGAATGGCCATTGCAGCACAGCTGCCCCTTCCCTCCAGCAAGCCGGAGTGCCAGCCAAGGGCTGAAGGCTGTCACTGAGGGATAAGAGGGTGCCGCCTCTCACAGAGCGACACGACCATCGATGGCCTCCGACTGAGGGAGAAGCGGTGCAGCAGAGCCCCTGGAAAGGGGGTGACCCCTGCTGGCGCAGAAGCCCACCAACCCCACCCCCCCCCTCACCCAACCTCCGTCTGGCACCTCCACAACTAGAACGACCACCTCGCGCATCTGAGCCGGAAGCAGACACAAGCGAGCAGGCTGCTTCCACCTCGCCCGAGGCCTCAAGGTGAGGTCGGGGGAGGGGGGGGTGCACAGCGTTGGAGTGGCTGAGAGTGGAGGCCACCTCAGTGGGCAGAGAGCTGAGAGATTCACTGGGCTTGCTTTGCCTGTAAAAGTGCATATGGTTATTTTTGGAACTTGCGGTAAATATTGGCAGATGACTCCAGATGTATGAGTTTCTATTCTTCAGTGACGATACTGGTCAAGAGGGTTGAAGTGGTGGAGGGAAGCAAATGTCTTTGAAAGGGGCCAGTGAGACAGCTGGACAGATGTGCATCATCCACCTAGGGTAAGAATGGGTTCAATGGAAGTTTTCTCACAGGCCAGTTCAAAGTATATTTTAGGGTTTGCTTTGACAGCACCTTCCAAACCCAGCACCTGTACCACTGTTGGATCCTGGTCACTAGTTTAGTTGGACTAATGGATTTGGGTTGCAGGCTTGTTTCGGGAGGGCCAAGTTGGTACCGTAGACAGAGTAGATCAGGAGACAGTTCTTATGTAGAACACATTCTATTTATTTACAAAGGAACTCAGCAGCTACACGTGAGCTTTCAACTCAAACCCTCTCTCTACATTACAGACTCTTACTCTAGACTGCTCACTACTGACTACTAAGGTAGCGTGTGCTACTCTGTCATTGGATAATAAGATCATGCAACTTTCATTTATAACATCCTTCTTAAAGGTGTATTACACATCAGATTACCACGACCATCTAGAAGGACAAGGACAGCAGACACATGGGAACACCACCGCCACCTATAAGTTCCCCTCCAAGCCACTCACCATCCTGGCTTGGAAATATCTCGCTGTTCCTTCACTGACACTGGGACAAAATCCTGGAACTCCCTCCCTAACAGCACGGTGGGTGTACCTACACCACATGGACTGCAGTGGCTCAAGAAGGCAGCTCACCACCACCTTCTCAAGGGCAATTAGGGATGGGCAATAAATGCTGGGGTAGCCAGCGACACCCACATTCCGTGAACGAATAATAAAAATATATTCCAGAGCAAAGAGCCCTGGGTTCGAAGGGCTCAGCTGAAACGTGCCTGGATCAGATGCTCCCTAACGTTGACGACATCCTGACAAGAGCCTCGAGTCCTGCATTGCCCCCCTGGGCACCTCTCCGCTCTGCATCTTTCTCCTCCTCCATCTCCTCCTCTTTCTCTTCCTCCTCAACCCCTTCGACCGCCCCAAACCTCCTCTTCCTCTGATGAGTTGTGTCATTCCTGGGCCCGTCTCACCCTTTTCCAGGTCCACACACGTCTGGAGGGCTACGTTCCAGACAGTGCAGCAGACCACCACAATGCAGCAGTGTACTGCAGGGTGCCACCCAACCGGTTCAGGCACCAAACCACATCTAAAGGAGCCTGATGGTATGTTCGATGGCAGGCCTTGTGAGCAGATGGTTGTAGTGTTTCTGTGGCTCTATCTTGGGGTCTTTAGAGGGGTGAGTGGCCATCTCTTCAAGGGATAATCTTGTCCCTGAGAACCCATCCATGGGGTAAAGGAGGGGGAAGGGAGCAGCGTAGAGTGAAGAGTTGTGGCTCCCTGGACTGCCAGAGGATGAAGGCATCATGGCAGCTGCCAGGAAATGGAGCACAGACGGAGGTTGTGGTCACAGAGCAGCTAAACACGGCAGCCCTTCTTGATGAAGAATCTCTTTGGCCGGTTATCTTACATTAGCTCTGGATGCCCTAAACATTTTTCAGCCAGCGAAGTAATTGGGAAGTGTAGCCACTGTTGTGGGAAACACAGCAGTTTATACACAGCAAGATCCCAGCTAGGCTACAACAGCCAGATTATCTCTTTCAATGATCTTGGTTGAGGGATAAATCTTGGTAGGAAAAATCTCTCGCTCTTCTTCAAAACCATACTATGGAAGATTGGCTGAGTATTCAGCAGAACAATACTGGGGCTAAAAGGATTAAATTAAGGGGAAAGTTTGCATAGCTTTAGCTTGTATCCTCCTGAGTGTCAAAGATTAAGGGGCAATTCAATTGAGGGGTTTAAGATGATTAAATGATTTAGGTAGAAAATAGGAGCAGGTGTAGGCCATTCAGCCCTTCGAGCCTGCTCCACAATTCAGTATGATCATGGCTGATCCTCTTTCTCAACACCATACTCCCGCTCTCTCCCCATACCCATTGATGCTTTTAAAGTCCAGAAATCTATCTATTTCCTTCTTAAATATATTCAGTAACTTGGTCCCCACATCCCCCTGTGGTAGAGAATTCCACAGGTTCACCACCCTCTGAGTGAAGCAGTTTCTCCTCATCTCAGTCCTAAATGTCCTCCCTCATATCCTGGGACTGCAACCTCTTGTCCTATAAAACCATAAAACGCAGGAGCAGAAGTAGGCCATTTGGCCCATCGAGTCTGCTCCACCATTCAATGAGATCATGGCTGATCTGATCATCCTCAACTCCACTTTCTTGCCTTTTCCCCGTAACCCTTGATTCCCTGACTGATTAAAAATCTGTCTATCTCAGCCTTGAATGACCCAGCCTCTATAGCTCTCTGCGGTAAAGAGTTCCACAGATTCACTACCCTCTGAGGGAAGAAATTCCTCCTCATCTTTGTTTTAAATGGGTGACCCCTTACTCTGAGATTATGCCCTCTGGTCCCCACAAGGGGAAACAACCTCTCGGCATCCACCCTGTCAAGCTCTCTAAGAATCTAATGGGTAAAATTCTTAGCCCGGAATGCGTCCGATCCGCCTGAGTGTAAAATGACACGTGATGATGTTGGCCGAGCGTCCCAATGTCATCGCGCACTCTCGCGATATTTCGGTTGAGGGCCGACAATGAAAAGGCCTGTTAAGGCCGTTTAATAGGTAATTGAAGTAAATTCTTCGCTGCTCGTTCAACCTTACAGTTGGCGAGCAGGAGAAAAGGCCAAGCGGCCTTTGCACTTTTTTGGAAACCTCATCCACGGGCGGGATGAGGTTTCCAAAAGCAAATAAAGATAAAACAAAAACTTTAAGTTTTTGTAAATAACACGTCCCTGCTCATGTCACAGAGTCGCATGAGGGGACGTGTTTCACAGCATTTATCAAATCTTTAATTTTTTTCGAATTATTTCATCTCCCTGAGGCAGAGGGCTGTCCCGGGGAGATTATGTAGCGCGTACTTGTGCGCGCGTGCGAAGGTCACACTCACCCGGCTCACACTCCTCCTCTCACCCACACGGCAGCGCTCAGCATTGCTTCCCGCCTTTCATGCTGGGTGGGCCGTAATTGGCCCACCAGAGTGAAAGCACCTTCCAGACCCCCACCCCCTCCCGCCTCTGTTGGGCTCGCACACCCAGGGCATAATTCCTATACATTTCAAGAAGGTCACCTCTCATTCTTCTAAACTCCAATGAGTACAGGCCCAACCTATTCAACCTCTCCTCATAAGAAAATCCCTCCATACCCGGGATCAACCTAATGAAGCTTCTCTGGACTGCCTCCAATGCCAGTATATCTTTCCTTAGATAAGGGGACCAAAACTGTTCACAGTATTCTAGGTGTGCTCTAACTAGTGCCTTGTATAGTTTTAGCAAGACTTCCCTATTTTTATATCCATTCCCTTTGAAATAAAGGCCAACATTCCATTTACCTTCCCTATTACCCACTGAACTTGTATGTTAGCTTTTTGGGATTCATGCACAAGGATTCCCAAATCCCTTTATGCTGTAGCTGTCTGCAGTCTTTCTCCATTAAATAATATTCAGCTCCTCTATTCTTCCTGCCAAAGTGCATAACCTCACATTTTCCCACATTATATTCCATCTGCCAAGTTTTTGTCCACTCACTTACCCTGTCTATATCTCTCTGTCGACTCTTTGTCTCATCCACACCACTTGCCTTCCCACCTGTTTTTGTATCATCCACAAACTTGGCAATAGTACATTCACTTTCCTCATCTAAATCATTAATATATATTGTACGTAATTGTGGCCCCAGCACTGATCCCTGTGGCACTCCACCAGTTACAGGTTGCCATCCTGAAAATGGCCCCCATATCCCAAATCTCTGTCTTCTATTAGTTAGAATAGGCCATAGACACACCCCCAGCCAGGGGAAACATCATCCCTGCGTTCAGTCTGTCCATCCCTGTCCGAATGTATATGGAACGAGAGAAACTACTTCCTCTGGTGGGGAGGGGTCCAGAACACAGGGGCAGAACCTCTAAGTTAACGGTAGTCCATTCAGGGCTGATGTCAGGAGGTGCTGCTTCACACAAAAGGCAGTGGAAAACTGGAACTCTCTCCGCCCAGAAACCTGTCGGGGATGAGAGTCAATAGAAAAATTGCAAAACTGGGATTGAGAGTGTCAGCTAAAAATGGCAAAACTGAGGCAGGTGGGTGGAGTTAAGAGAGAGATCAGCCAGCCATTGATCCAATTTAATTTTAAAAAATTCTTCCACGGGCTGTGGGCATCTCTGGCTGGGTGGTGGGTGAGCTGCTTTCTTGAACCGCTGCAGTCCCATGTGGTGTAGGTACACCCACAGTGCTGTTAGGGAGGGAATTCCAGGATTTTGACCCAGCGACAGTGAAGGAACGGCCAATATATTTCCAAGGCAGGGTGGTGAGTGGCTTGGAGGGGAACTTCCAGGTGGTGGTGGTCCCATGTGCCTGCTGCCCTTGTCCTTCTAGGTGGTAGTGATCGTGGGTTCAAGGCTGAATGGCTTCTTCCTGTTCACTCAGAGCACAGAATGCAGCCTTACAGCCCTTAGACAAAATGTGCTTCATGGGACTCTGATGTTGGGCAGGCTTTCAAAACTAACAGTGAATGGGGAAAAGCCCAGTCCAAACACATCAATGGGTCTGAACATGTGCAAATCCTGTATCCCCCGTAGAAACCAAAAAATGCCAAATTAAGCTTTATACAAGACTGGCGAGCATGCCACCTAGTGGATTAATTGGTATTGCACAAACAACAACAACAACAAGTTGGCATTTAGAAAACGCCTTCAGCATAAAATGTCCCAAGCCGCTTCACAGAAGCTTTATTGGACAAAATTCGACACCGAACCACACAAGGCGAAACGAGGACCGGTAGCTGTATGCTTGGTCATAGCGTCGAGTTTTAAGGTGGCCGCCAATGTGGAGTGAAGGAAGTTGGGGGATGCTCAAGAGGCCAGAAGGAGAAGGGTGGAGGGGGCAAGGATCTGGGAATGTTGTAGGGCTGGAAGAGATTACTGAGATAGGCGTGTGAAACCAAGGTCCTGATCTGATGGAGGCGAAAGCTGGAGGCTGAGGGGCACCATCTACATCTGAATCTACATTGTAATTTAAGACATAATAGAAGTGAGGTTTAACACCACCATTTAATTTATACGAATACTTATGTAACCTTTAAAATAGGTGCAATCTATCAACATCCGGTCAGAACAGGGACCCTCATTATCACTCAGTGTGATACACTTACAGGTGCATTTTAATCTAATTAAGCAATGTACTGTTTCAGAGATACGTCAACTCTTTTCTTCTCCGCCGATGCTGCCAGACCTGCTGAGTTTTTCCAGGTAATTCTGTTACTGTTTCAGAGAGCCCATTAACATTCGCTATCGATTGTACGCAGGATGCCAGTCCTTTAGATAATTAGCTGGCAACAACCAAGACAAGTTCTCCAGGAACCAGAATTTTGCCCTCGTCGGGCTGGAGCAGTTAAGAAGCTCACCGCCGCCCGCGATGGGGACTTCACACTGGCGGGCTTTGCGTGAGCAGGAATAGCTGCACATTTATGAAAATAAAAAAAAAATAACCAATTTTAGAATGTTAAGAAGCAAGTCCCCTCCCGTGAGCAAGGGAGCACGTGATTCATGAAAAGTAGACATTTTCATTTTACTTTTAATTGGATGAGGTTTCCAAAAAAGAAAATGCAAAGGCCGCTTGGCCTTTTCGCCTGCCCGTCAACCGTAAAGGTTGGACGGAAAATTAGGTTTCATCGGGACTTCGAGGGCTGTAATAGGCCTGGTAACTGTCGGCGGGCGTGCTGCCAACTCCCCAGGACCGCCCACTGACCGAAATATCGCGCGGATGCCACAGTGACATCAGGACACTCGCCCGGCTTTTCACCGTGCGTCATTCTAACGCCACCCGCCCCCCCCCCCCCAACCTGGCAAGCGGAAAATTCCGGCCCAGATAGATATAAATCCGGAAAATGAGGAGCCGGAGGTGAGTCACTCAAAGCACGCTCAAGACACAAAAGGTGAAAGCCCCACCAAGAGAGAATCAGACTAGCAAGCTTACACTCACCTGGCCGGATAATTCGAAACAATCACGGGAAAAATAAATTGTTATCAGAAACTGTGAAAATTGATTATTTATTTTGCAAGCCTTCAAATCAATGAAAATGGTTTTTGTTCATAACTTAAAATTAAAGATATTTGACGTTAGTTCGATTGTGATATTGACCATGAGGCGTTATGTTAAGCAAGTATCTCAGATTGTATTAAGGGGCCTTTTACACCCAACCGAGACCTCAGTTTAATACGACATCTGAACGATAGTGCTTTTAATCCAGCTGCACATGCGTAATAGTGCCAGCCTGGATTTTGTGCTCAGGTCTCTAGAGTGGGACTTGAACCCACAGCCCTTGTGCCTCAGAAGCAAGAGGAGCCACCAGCTAAGGCACAGTTGACACCTGGGAGCGTGACGGTTCTTTGAGGGAACGTGAGGCAAGTTGGGATTGTGCAGTAGCCAAGAACAGCCTCCTCTGGCTCCTCCTCATATTTACAAAGGATGTCGATCCTTCCATAAACATGCAGCACACATGATGACTTTGTCACCTCTGGAATTCACTATTCCAACGCACTCCAGGCCGTCCTTCCACATTCCACCCTCTGTTGACTTGCCGCTGTCCAAAACCCTCCTGCCCATGTCCTAACTTGCACCGAGGCATATTCACCCATCACTCCAGCGCTCACTGACATTCACTGGCTCCCAACGCTTTGATTTTAAAATTCTCACCCATACTCTTGAACCCTCCGTGGCTTCCCCACCCCCCCCACTCCGGCCCCTTGGCCCTCTGAGGTATCTGTGCTCCTCTAACCCTGGCCTCTTGAGCATTCACGATTTCGCATCGCTCCACAGTTGGTGGCTGTACCCGAGACGGGAGCTCTGGGATCGCCTCCCCACACCCCTCCTCCGCCTCTCCAGCTCTCTCCGCTCCTTTAAGGCGCTCCTTAAAAAAACTCACCTCTTTGACCGAGCTTTTGGTCCCTCCTTACGTGGATCGGTGCTCAGTTTTGTCCCACGGTGTTGCGGGGAAGTCCCTGGGGGTCTTCCACTGTGTTGGAGGCACGGTTTGAAAACAGGTTATCGCCGTTAGCCGACTTCGAGAGAAAAGTGCAACGTCTTCTGCATCGGACAGGAGAAGCAATCCAATGAGCGGGCGGAATTTTCCGAGACCCCCCTGGCGGCGTGTGTGGAAAATACAGCGGGACCCGCTTCCCGGCGGTGGGAAGGTAGGTCGCAATTGCCCGCTCAGCCTGCCCACAGTGGGCCACATTTCCCACCATTGGTCGGCAGGGAGCTAATTGTAATACATTAGCATATAATTATAAGGCCATCCTGCCAGGCTCTTGGAACCCCTGCCCTATCGTCCGCCCACATCGGCAGGAAAGCACTTCGATGTGTTTCACAGCAGCACGCAGGCCCTGTGCACTTGGCGGCCTTCACTTTGGGGGAACTGAGGTGAGGGAGCAGCAGCGTTCTCCACAGCTCGCCCGTCGTTTACAGGCCTCAGGGGCGCCGAGGGCAGGGTCAACTGGTGCCTGGGGGCAACTGCTGAGGGGTGGGGTTTTCCGGGGGCAAGCGATCAGTCTCGGAGGTGACTGCTCAAGTGCTGCCCTGGCGTTGCACCCCGCGCACAGGCAATCGAGGTGGTGGGGGGGGCTGGGTAAGCGAGGGGAGTGGTCGCGCATTAGGGGCACCCTGTATAAACTGACCAGGCCTCTGCAACTGAGACACGTCAGGCGCAGCCACTGTGATATAATTGGGGTCAGGCTCCTAGCCTGCCCGCCCATGCAAGCAATGCAGAGGCACCAAAAGGCCATGAACTGCTCCGCACCTTATCTCCACCCACCCCCGCCTCCTTGATTCCCCCACCACCCCATCCCTGGTCCCAGGCTTCGAGTCCGCCACCACTTTTCTGGACCGCGGAGCAGTTGGACTGCACACGTCGTACAATCTCCTCGCCAACGCTGGCCATGCAGCAGTCCCTGCTGGAGGTGCTCACAGCCCCTTGCAATCTCAGCATCCTGGTTTGGACCCGTGTCCCCCATGTCACAGGTTGACAGGGGAGCCACACAGTGCACTCAGCTCTGGCCATCCGAGGGGTGACCAGCTCTCTCCGGGAAGTGGTAAGTGGCAGTCGCACAGTGTCAGGAAAGGTGCTCAGTACAGCCATGATAAGCACGTCTCTCTCTCTCCTTCATGCTGCAGGAGGACCACGTCAGGTTCATGGATCCTGGTGACCTAGCTGTGTGCCTGATTGCTGGCAGACTGAGGAGAGAGTGACTGAGGCTCCTGGCCACACAAAGGCAGAAGCAACAACCTCATGAAGAAGGGGCAGCAAGGGTTCCAGTACACACTGCTCAGGAACGACACCCAGGGTCTATAGACATCGCCTGCCATTCCTGTAGATGACGGAGAACCAGTGTTGCTGAAGACAGCGCATGTCTAGGGAACTGGTGGCTCACATCTGCCAGCTGCAGGACATGGAGGGCATCCACTGCCAGTGGCTGTGTAAGTGACCACAGTGCTCAATTTCTATGCCTGTGGGATTTCACAATCCACCACCCACAAATGCACCCATGAGATCACGGATGCCATCTTCCCTATGGCAACAACCTTGTGCATTTCGCCCGGGACCGGGACAGCCAGGATGGAAGAGCCATTGGATTCGCCCAGGTCTCGGGATTCCCACAGGTACAGGGTGTGATTGACTGCACTCATGTGGTGCTCAGGTCTCCGTCGCTTCACTCAGTGACTTCGTCAACCGCAAGGGCTTCCACTCACTGAATGTGCAGCTGGTGAGCGACCACCAGAAACACATCCAGCAGGTGTGTGCACGGTTTCCAGGAAGTGGGCACGACACCTACATCCTGAGTCACTCACAGATCTCGGCTGTCTTCCAGGGTCCACAGAAGCTGCAGGGTTGGCTCCCTGGGGTAAAGAGCTACCCACAGAGACCGTGGCTGATGATACCCGTGTGGCAGCCTCAGGCTGGAGCAGAGGATAGAGATGGGGAGGGTGTATCAGCACTCCAGCCGGGCCAGATGATAAGTATACCTGGCCTGTGTGGGTGGAGAGTGGTCTCTTGGGCAGGATAAGGACAATGCTGGTGTGAGTGAAAGAGTGAACGGTGATGTCCTTTGCACTGGCAGTGAGTGAGGGCCCTGTGGGTGTGTAATGGGTTTGCGAGTGTGTGAGTTGGCAGTGATGAGAAGAGTGACTTACCCTGGAGGAACGGAGGAGATCATTCATCCTCTTGCGGCACTGGGTGTCTGTCCTCCTCTGCCCCCCCAAAACCGGGTTGGTGACATTGCTACCCCCATCCTGCGGCCAGAGCGGGAGTAGAGCACATCCTGTCAGGCCTCCACAGCATCCAGCAGTCGCTCGAGGGACCCGTCATTGAAGAAGGGAGTCTTATTGCCTTTGCGGGCCATGTCTCCCAGGCAGCGGTGATGAGCTGGTGGCGATGAGCGCTTTGCTGGCGGCTGCCTTTTAAAGATGGCGGCCGGCGTGATGTAACAGCTGGGGGATGGCGAGCGGGTGAATGAGAGCCCGCTTGCCATGGAAACGGCGTGCTTTTGCTGGAGTGAATATATAATGAGGCGGGCTTGGGTAAATACGGTGTGGAAACCCGCCATTTTCATCGGCGGGTAGGACTCCATTTTACCCGCCCGTTACCGCACTGAGTGCAGTTCTGGGAAAATTCAGCCCTACATTTCTGTTTATACAGCACATAAATGTGGCACCAACCATACGGGCTAGATGATGCAATGTGATGTAACCATTGATGCAAATTTGCATGAGTGACATTTAATGGAATAGGGAGAAGGAGATGGTGGGAGGTGGTCACAGATAGACATAGGTTCAGCCATTTTAAAAGTCCTTGTTCAGTTTTAAAATTTTCGAAACAGCGATGAGCATATCTATATATATATATTTTATAAAAATATACACAGCGTGAGGCCTTAATCCCTCACAATGCTCCATGTATACCAACATATTGAGTTATATTATCATTCTTTATGCCACAGTCAATACAGTGTGTTTTAGCATTCTTCACCCAAGCTGTTTTTATAGAATCTGCTTTTCTTGACGTACATAAACTGTACTGGATACTGGAAGACAGAGTAAAATTTCAAACTTTGCTGACGGTACAAAAGTTGGAGGTGTGAGAAACAGTGAAGATGATACCAGTCACCTGCAATGGGACATAGATAGGCTAGCAGAATGGGCAGGTGAGTGCAGATGGAATTTAATCCAGAGAAGTGTGAGGTGATGCATTTTGGCAGAAGGGATAGGAAGAGGCAATCTAGGTTACAAGGCACAATTCTAAAGCAGGGACAAGTGGGCCTGGGTGGGTGGGATTGAGGTTCTCTGTGCAAAGACCTTTGAAGGTGGCCGAATACACCAAGAGATTGTTAGCAAAATGTAAGGGATCTTGGGCTTCAGAAATGGAGATATTGAGCGACAAAGACAGGTAAGTTATGCTGAACCTTTATAAAGTTCTGGTTAGACCACAGCTGGAGTATGGCCTCCAGTTCTGGTCACCACACTTTAGGAAGGACGTGAGTGTCCTGGAGAGGGTGCGGAGGGAGATTTACCAGAACGGTTCCAGGGATGAGGGATTTTAGTTACAAGGTTGAGAAGCTGGGGTCGTTCTCCTTCGAGCAAAGGAGGTTGAGGGGAGATTTGATAGAGGTGCACAAAATTCTGACAGGTTTAGACAAGGCAGGTAAAGAAATGCTGTTCCCATTGGCTGATGGTACAAGGACTAGGGGGGACACAGGTTTAAAGATTTGGGCAGGAGAGGGGGTGGGGATGTGGGGAAGAGCATTTTTACATAGCGAGTGGTAATGACGTGGAACTTGCTGCCCATGAGGGTGGTGGGAGAGAAGACGATGAATGATTTCAAAAGGAAATCGGATGGAGGATGAAGGAAATAAGCTTGCAGGGCTAGGGGGATAGAGCGGGGAATGGAACTGATTTGACGGGGCTCTACAGAGAGCACGGACTCGATGGGCTGAATGGCCTCCTCCTGTGTCATTATGACTCTAACAACTGAAATTCTGCAGTCTGTTTAACAATGGGTGCCAAATGTATTGCTGTCACTCAATGTCATTGCGCATTATGGAGGACGAGCATCCACAACACATCCCATTTCTAAAACAAGAGCATTCAGACAGGATTCCAGGACAAGCAAAGACGGTGGCCAGCTCACTCACCATGACAAATCACTCGCAAAATGGGACAGGAAGAGTCAAGAAAGATCATGTTAAGATAACAGTCCATTTTGTGTTCCTGCAATGGTAAAGGGATTGGGGTGTGTTGGCTTGTGATCTTCAGGTCATGGAGCATCTCCCTGTCAGTCACATTCTCTCTCCAGCTGCACGGGTAATAATGCTAGGCAGAACTTTCACATGCAGCCCACCACTGAAAAAGCCCACCAGTCACGTAGGAAACACAGCAACCAATTTGCGCACAGCCAGCTCCCAGCAGCGATGTGACAACGACCAGGTCATCCATTTTAGTGACCTAGGTTGAGGGATGAATATTGGTCAGGACGCTGGGGAGAGCTTTCCTACTCTTCCTCAAAACAGTGGCGTGGGCTCTTTTACACCCACCTGAGAGAGCAGACAGGGCCCTGGGTTAACATCTCTCATCGGAAAGGCAGTGCGGCACTCCCTCAGTACTGCAGTGGGGTATCAGCCTGGATTTTGTGCTCAAGCCTCTGGATTGGGACCTGAACCCTCAGCCTTTCCGATTCAGAAACAAAGAACAGTGTGTCCGGGTCACTGCTGCCAGCCAACCTTGTCATTTGCTGCAGCTTTAAAATCTGGATTTAGTTTGACATATTTGAGCGCTTGCCTCTACGGGTGGAACAAAACCATTGTACTGTGTAGCAGAGAGTATAGGTAGCTGCGCAGTAGGTCTCGTGGCGCAGTGGGTAGTGTCCCTATCTCTGGGCTCAGGAAACTCCAGGTTCAAATCCCACTTCAGGGCTTGATGGATGTGAGGTGGCCAAACAGGTTGATTGTCAGCCTGTAAATCCTTCTGGCCTGGTAGGTGGGAAGAGCAGGAACAATTCCTGGTCAGCCATACTACAGAAGGTTATGGCAAACTGCTGCAGTCCTTTGCCAGGTGTGACCAATCCATGGCTGCCAATACCCTCTTAGGGCATGGCACCAGAAGGAGGAGAAGTGATATAAGGGAGAAATAGAAAAATGTGCTGACAGGGTTAGATGAAGCAGGTGGGAGAGGGCTCAGATGGAGCATAAACACTGGTAGGGACCAGTTGGGTCGAACGACTGTACGCCCTATGTTTAATGAGTTGTGTTGCATTAACAGACTCCTTCCCTCTCCTTCAAAGACTGAGGGTGGGGGTGGGGATGGGGAGATGCAAACAGAGACATTTTACCACAATACCACACCACTGACAGAGCAGGCAGGGCCCTGTGAACAGTGAACATAAGACTCGCTGCAGCTTGCGCGAATCAGGGACAAAGAGAATAAAGCACTGGGGACTGACAAACCTCCTGCTTTGTCCAGGAAAAGATCAGATCCAGCTTTGGCGAGAACAGCAGCCAGAGCAGCTCCCAACATCTGCGGGAAGTCACCTTTGGGGCACATTGATAATGAAAGGCTTCCTGCTCACCAGTCTCCGATGGCTTGTTCCGTCTACTCACCCCTGTATTACACACAGTGTGAGGGGAAGTGCTACACGCTTAATATATTATTAAAAAAGTACCCCGACGGCATGGCTGTTTGCACAGGCTGTTTAACCCAGCATGTACTTCCTGCTCCTCGGTTTCTGGCTGCAGGGTACGAGCGTATATATTAGTGGACCTATTGCTGTGTGCAGCAGGAGTCCCATGGGGCTATTTACGCTTGAACTGGTTACTTCTGGATTGCTTTCCATCTTGAAATCAGCTTGAGGTCGACCAGGATCCTCCTGCTTTAAAACCTACAGCCCTTGTGTCATTGTCTTCCAAAGCTGGAGCGTTAACAGTGGGGGGGGGGGATGCAACACTTCAATTGTGTGGAGAGGCTGGAGGAGGGGAGATTGTTCTCCTGGACGTCAGTCTGCAGCATTCCTGCCCCTCCCTCTCTCAGGATGTTTCGGTTGCAGTCCCACTCTGGGATTTGAACACCGAAAAAAATCAAAGCTGATTTTTCTCCAGCACAGGACTGAGGGAGTGCTACACTGTTTGAGATGCCATCGTTGGAATCAGACACTTCCCTGCCTGCTCTCTCAGGTGGAGGTGAGAAATCCAGTGGCACTATTTTGAAGGGGGGTAAGGGGCGTTCTCCCTGGTGTCCTGACCAATATTTATTCCTCAATCATCACCACACAAATAGAATTACCTGGTCGTGATCACACCGGTGTCTGTGGGAGCTTGCTGTGCACATATCGGCTGCTGCATTTCCCTTATTACAATAGAGCCTACACAAAAATACTTTACTGGCTGTAGATTCCCTCAGGGTAGTGTCCTCGGCCCAACCATCTCCAGGTGCTTCATCAATGACCTTCCTTCCATCATGAGGACAGAAGTGGGGATGTTCGCTGAAGATTGCACAATGTTCAGCACCATTCCCGATTCCTCAGATACTGAAGCAGTCCATGTCCAAATGCAGCAAGGCCTGGACAATATCCAGGCTTGGGCTGACAAGTGGCAAGTAACTTACGCACCACACAAGTGTCAGGCAATGACCATCTCCAACAAGAGAGAATCTAACCATCTCCCTTTGGTGTTCAATTGCATTATCATCACTGAATCCCCCCACTATCAACATCCTGGGGGTTACCTTGGACCAGAAACTGAACTGGAATAGCCATATAAATACTATGGCTACAAGAGCAGGTCAGAGGCTGGGGATCCTGCAGCAAGTAACTCACCTCTTGACTCCCCAAAGTCTGTCCACCATCTACAAGGCACAAGTAGGGAGTGTGATGGGATACTCTCCACTAGTCTGGATGTGTGCAGCTCCCACAACACTCAAGAAGTCGACACCATCCAGGACAAAGCAGCCCCGCTTGATTGGCATCTCATCCACAAACATTCACTCCCTCCATTACCGACACACAGTAGCAGCAGTGCATACCATCTACAAGATGCACTGCAGGAATTCACCAAGGCCCCTTCAGACAGCACCTTCCAAACTCACGACCGCTACCATCTAGAAGGACAAGGGCAGCAGATAGATGGGAGCACCACCACCTGGAAGTTCCCCTCCAAGCCACTCACCATCCTGACTTGGAAATATATCGCCGTTCCTTCACTGTCGCTGGGTCAAAATCCTGGAACTCCCTCCCTAACAGCACAGTGGGTGTATCTACACCATAGGGACTGCAGCGGTTCAAGAAGGGAGCTCATCACCACCTTCTCAAGGGCAACTCGGGATGGGCAATAAATGCTGGCCCAGCCAGTGAAGCCCACATCCAATGAATGAATAAAAAAAACCTAATGTGTTTTGCGATGTCCAGTGGTCATGACAGGTGCTGTATAAATGCGAGTCTTCCCTTTCTTAGAGTAGAGAAGGTTAAGAGGAGATTTGATAGAGTTGTTTAGGGACGTGATGGATTTTTACAGAGGGGATAGGCAGTAACCATTTCCACTGGCAGGAGGGTTGGCAATCAGAGGACATGGATTTAAGGTAGAATTGAAAGAAGGAACAGAGGGTGGGAAGAGGAGAATTCATTTTTGCACAGTGAGTCATTACATTCCGGAAAGCACTGCCTGGCACGTTAGTGGAAGCAGATTCGCTCATAACTTTCACTGGAGAATTGGATAAGTTCTTGAACTGGAAAGTTTTCCAGGGCTATGGGGAAAGAGTCATGGGGTGGGGCTAATTTGGATGTCTCCTTCAAAGAGCGAACACAGGCGGAATGGGCTCAATGGCCTCCATCTGGACAGTAAGATTCTCTGATTGGGAGGATCCGGAAGTTACTTTGATGTACTTTAGTTGTGCTCCTGGTGTGTAACTGTAAACGGCTTAGTGTTTGGGAGTAACAGGTTACCCAGAATAGGTGGTTGAGAATTCCTTAGTGTTTTTCAGGGAAGTTTATTAAGGCTGGGATTTTGCGGCCCTGCCATGAAGGGATTCTCCCCAGGCCAACCAATCATCAAGTCCATTGATGATCCTGGCAGTGGGTGGGGCTTGAAAATCTTGGCCTAAGTTTATTAAGAAGCAACAGTTTAGATTTGATATGACACAAAATCTAAACTGGCGGACAAGATATACGACCTGTGACAGGTGAGGATGGATTGAACAGACGGATGGGTGGGTGAAGCCGATCTCCATCGCTGCAAGTGGCATTTTCCTCCGTTTCCTTCAGTCTTCTTGGGTATGAAGCGTTAGGCTGATGCTAGCATGGGTCGCTACGAAAAGCGTTCCCCTGTATAAGGTCTTCGTGACTTCATCAAGTTGTTAGGCAGGAGCCAGCGTTGGTCCACCTCAAGAAGCTCCCTTCCACCTGAAGTGATTTTTCCCTCAAGAGGCTAGGAGCTTATTTCTGGGAGCTTTTTGCAAATCATTTAATTAATTGTCCATTGGCAAGGGACTGGTATTCAAGGTAATCTCTTCTATTTCTGTTGGAAGCCCATGAGGTCATTTCGTGGCTCATCAATTGCCGGGAAGTCCTGTTTCATCTTCAGACATCTATGAGTCATGAGGCCTTCTTCACCCCCACCCCCAATCAGGATTAGCGACGTCTCCTCTCAGCCCTTGAGCTAGCGAAATGTCCTTTGCAGAGATAATGGCCTTTGCTACCTTGTGTTTGGCAGCTCAGGGAGCTGCTTTGGGAGCTTTCTTTCTAAGAGAGAGACAAAAAGAAACTGACAGAGAGCGAGAGAGAGAGAGAGAGAGAGAGAGAGAACAATCCCTTTAATGTTCAACAAATATCTCAGAGGATGTTATAAAGTTATTATACGGTGATTCCTTAGGGCAGAAATATTAACACATTAGTTGGTGCTTGAAACAATATAATCAGAGAGATCGATGAACTGAACAGACACTGGTGGGTTATTGGAACTAAGAACAGAACACTAACACCATGTATGCTTCTTCAGTCACCTCCGGTTCGAGACTACTTGACCAAGAAGCCCACGCTGTGTAGCAATTGGTCAATACAGTCACATGGTCAAATGACTACCTTCTCTTAAAGGTACATAGCACTCCACTTTACCACAGAATTCTACCTCGATTGTTTTAAAGTCCGTTCCTCCACAGAGAACGGGTCAATGCCTCGGTGACTCAAAATGTTGTCTCAGTCTCCGGGCCGTATTAGCCATTTCACGGTTTGCTGTTTGGCGAGCAGCTGAGCGTGTCTGGGACCCATTCCTCAGTACAACTGTACCATGCCCTTCCACGTGGTTCGTTATTCCACACATAACAGATCACTTCTGCACACTCACACCGGTCTCACCGCATCATGCCCGCGTGCTCCATCTGATGCAAGCCATTCTTAGCTTTCAGATAATCTTCTCAAAAGATCAAGGGGGTGTCTGTCTGCAGATTGTTGCTTGTCTTCCTTGTACAGTCCCGATGCCTCGAGTAGCAGCCACACAAAATTCAGTTTCCTCCAAAAGGTGGATGGGCAAGGATGCAAACATCTCCAAGAGAAAGCGATCAGTTTATTAGTCTCATCCACACTTTCCTCACTTTCACTAGAATGTACCTGGATGCCAGGCTGATGTATTCCACTGAATTAGGCCTGGGGCGAGTTATGTTAATTCCCATTTGGTGGTGTGATGTTCCTGTCTCTATCTTTTATTCCAGTGGGGCATCCCACGCATTACCAATCTACCCTATTCATGAGCCCTGGAGGAACTTTACTGTTCAATACAACATTCTCATAACATGGGGCGGAATTTCACCCATGTCGGGTGGCCTTGGAGGGGGGTGGGCGGGAAGGAGGCCCGCCCAGCGTGAAACAGGAGCGCTCAGCACTGCCTGTGGGGGTGGGGGGTGGGGTGGGGGAGGACGAGTGGGCTGAATGCAGCCTTCACACACGCGGGTGAGTGTGCGCTACATAATCTCCCCCGAGGCACAGAGCCGCTCAGGGAGGTATAAAAAAGATAACAATAAAGAAAATAAAACTGGAATGAAACAGGTCCCCTCACGTGACTCTGATGCTGGGTTTTAAAATGATTTTATGTTCATTTGCTTTCGGAGACCTCATCCTGCCCGTGGATGAGGTTTCCTAAAAAAAAAACACGAAAGCCGCTCGGCCTTTTCGCTCACCCGCCAGCCGTAAGTGAAAAATTCAACTTGATTGATAATTTAACGGCCTTTTAGTTGTTGGTATACCCTCAGCTGGATAAGAGTACTGCTTCATGGGGCTGGGGGCAAGGACCATGGTTGATGGCGGTGGATGAGTCAGAGTCTAATAACATCAATCTTGCTGACGTCCTCCATTGTCAACAGTGCAGTCCGCAGGTCTCCCACCACCATTGTATCGGAGAGGGGAAACCACTTCTCTGTGGGAGGCTTGCTCGGGGTCACCGGAGCTCTGGAGTTACTTGCCCGGGTACCGGACACACCACAGTAACCGGGCAAACTCTGTCACTAACTCACCTTTCCCAGTGATGCACGCATCCCTACAAGGAATGAACAAAGGTTAAAAATTCACTTAGGAGCCAACTTTAGACTTCATTCAAATTTATTCTATCGTAAGCTCCTGGTAAATTCAACACCTAAGAGCAGCTCTGAGGTATTTTGTTGTTGACGCTAATTTAGTAGCTTCATCTCACTCACCTCTTCAGTTAGGGATTTATTTGAAATGGATGAACAATAGCTGACAATCTTCTTGTATGAAAGTGCTTGACCCCGTCTCACAGTAAAGGCAACTGAATGTCTCCTGGGCCCTACTGCTAACTCCAAGAGCTAGGATACAGTCAGGTGTACACTTCCCTATGCACCAACGCTGGGCTAACTGTTTAACCACTACCAGCGTTGGATTTCAGGCATCATGCCTGTCTGAGCACTGTGGCGAATGAGAGGTGATCTTATTGAAACGTATCAGATTCTGAGGCAGCTGGACAGGGTAGGTGCTAAGAGGGATGTTTCCTCTCATGGGGTAATCTAGAACCAGAGGACACAGTTTAAAAATAAGGGGTCTCCCATTTAAGAGGAGATGAGGAGAATATTTTTCTCTGATGGTTGTTAGTCTTTGGAACTCTCTTCCCCAGAGAGCAGCGGAGGCTGGGTCATTGAATATTTTTAAGGCTGAGTTAGATAGGTTCTTGATTGACAAGGGAGTTGAAGGGCATATTGGATAGACAGGAAAGCAGAGATGATGCCACAATCAGATAAATGAACTTATCAAGTGGGGGAGCAGGCTTGAGGGGCTGAGCTCTACTCCTAATTCGTATGTTGGTATGTGATATACAGCTCCTGTACACACAGTTGACATATCTAGAAAGCCGCCAGTACTACTCACAGCAAGAGCAGCTTGTTAGCTGCAATGGAAGGCATCAACTCTTCATGTTGACAGATAGGCCAAAGAACAATATTTTATTGCCAGTTTTGTCCCTATTTGCCTATTAACATGATGGATCACCCATGAAAACAAACCACGTGTCATACTTAGAAGCCAGGGCACCAATTCATTCCTGCCCAAGGTTAACTATGGCATAGGTCAGCAGTGTGCTCAGAACGACCAAGGGAAATGACTTGAAAATCTGGCATTTCAATTTTCCCTACACTTCAGGTCTAACCGAGGAGTCTCAGGGATATTTTGGGTTTCAGACTGTAAACAAAAAAACAAAATCCCATCACCGATAATGTTAGAACGCCTACTCAGTGTGTATCACTCTCCCCTCGGAGTCAGGAGGTCCAAAGGCAGAGGCTCTGTTTCAATATCCTGGTTGACCCTCCAGTGCAGGGCTGAGGGAGTGCTGCACTGTCAGAGGTGCTGTTTCTTGAGTGGACATAGAAAATCCCACATTGCCATTTCAAAGAAGGGCAGGGCTATTCTCCTTGGTTCCCTGGCCAATATTCACCCAACAAACAGTATCACTGATAAACAGATTGTCTGGTCGTTATGACATGGTTGTTTTGTAGGACCTTGCGGTGTGCAAATTGGCTGGCATATTTCCTAAATTGCTACAAGGATTATACTTCAAAAGTATTTCAATGACTGTAAACAGCTTAGAGCACTGGGACATTTTCAGTTTGCGAAAGGTGCCATACAAATGCAAGTTGTTTGTCTTTTATTCATTCACGGGATGTGGGTGTCGCTGGCTGGGCCAGCATTTATTGCCCATCCCTAATTGCCCCTTGAGAAGGTGGTGGTGAGCTGCCTTCTTGAACCGTTGCAGTCCATGTGGTGTAGGTACACCCACAGTGCTGTTAGGGAGGGAGTTCCAGGATTTTGACCCAGCGACAGAGAAGGAACGGCCGATATATTTCCAAGTCAGGATGGTGAGTGACTTGGAGGGGGACTTCCAGGTTGCGGTGTTCCCATGTGCCTGTCTCTCTAGGTGGTAGAGGCCGTGGGTTTGGAAGGTGCTGTTGCAGGAGGCTTGGTGAGTTCCTGCAGTGCATCTTGTAGATGGTACACACTGCTGCTACTGTGCGTCTGTGGTGGAGGTGGAGGGAGTGAATGTTTGTGGATGTGATGCCAATCAAGCAGGTTGCTTTGTCCTGGACGGTGTTGAGCTTCTTGAATGTTGTGGGAGCTGCACTCATCCAGGCAAGTGGGGAGTATTCCATCACAGTCCTGACTTGTGCCTTGTAGATGGTAGATAGGCTTTGGGGAGCCAGGTGGTGAGTTACTTGCTCCAGCATTCCCAGCTTCTGACCTGCTCTGAAATCATTTCTCTCTAACTTCTCCACCAAAATTCTTCATAGTTTTGAAAACTCCTGGGAAACATCCCCTTGACTTTCTGTGTTGTGAGGAGAACAGTCCCAACTTCTTCAGTCACTCCACCTAACTGAACAGCCTCATCCCTGGTACCAATGTTGCATCTGAGGTTCGGCTGGGTGTGGTGGTGCAGCAATACAGAGTGTGCTGTGCTTGGAGTAACCTGGTTGCTCAGAGCAACCAGCTCAAGAAAGGGGGAGGGCCGAACTTCAAACACAACAGCAAAATGGCCAGGGGCCAGAGAGGGAGTAAGTGCAGCTGTGACTGGAGGAACAGGGAGTGGAGGAGAGAGGAAATCTGTGAAGGGGGGAACACTGAACATGTGATAAAGGGGATGTGTGATTGGAGGAGCTGTGAGTGAGGGAGAGGGAATCTGTGATTGGAGGAGTTGTGAGCGAGGGAGAGGGCATCTGTGATTGGAGGAGTTGTGTGTGAGGGAGAGAGGGAATCTGTGATTGGATGAGATGTGAGTGAGGTAGTGGGGGATTCTGTGATTGGAGTAGATGTGAGTGAGGGAGAGAGGGAATCTGTGATTGGAGGAGTTGTGAGTGAGGGAGAGAGGGAATCTGTGATTGGATGAGTTGTGAGTGAGGGAGAGGGGGAATGTGTGATTGGAGGAGTTGTGAGCGAGGGAGAGGGAATCTGTGATTGGAGGAGATGTCAGTGAGAGAGAGAGGGAATCTGTGATTGGAGGAGATGTGAGTGAGGGTTGGAAAATCTGTGATTGGAGGAGATGTGAGTGAGGGAGAGAGGGAATCTGTGATTGGAGGAGTTGTGAGTTAGCGGCAGAGGCAATATGTGATTGGAGGAGTTGTGAGCGAGGGAGAGAGGGAATCTGTGATTGGAGGAGTTGTGTGTGAGGGAGAGAGGGAATCTGTGATTGGAGGAGGTGTGAGCGAGGGAGAGAGGGAATCTGTGATTGGAGGAGGTGTGAGCGAGGGAGAGAGGGAATCTGCGATTGGACGAGGTGTGAGTGAGTGAGTGGGGGATTCTGTGATTGGAGGAGTTGTGAGTGAGGGAGAGAGGAATTCTGTGATTGGAGGAGTTGTGAGTGAGCTGGAGAGGGAATCTGTGATTGGAGGAGTTGTGAGTGAGGGAGAGAGGGAATCTGTGATTGGAGGAGGTGTGAGTGAGGGAGATGGGGAATCAGTGATTGGAGGAGTTGTGAGCGAGGGAGAGGGAATACGCGATTGGAGGAGTTGTTAGTGAGGGAAAGGGAATCTGTGATTGGAGGAGTTGTGAGTGAGCAGGAGGGGGAATCTGTGATTGGAGGATTTGTGAGTGAGGGAGAGAGGGAATTTGTGATTGGAGGAGTTGTGAGTGAGCGGGAGAGGGAATCTGTGATTGGAGGAGTTGTGACCGAGGGTTGGGGAATCTGTGATTGGAGGAGTTGTGAGTGAGGGAGAGAGGGAATCTGTGATTGGAGGAGGTGTGAGTGAGGGAGATGGGGAATCAGTGATTGGAGGAGTTGTGAGCGAGGGAGAGGGAATCTGCGATTGGAGGAGTTGTTAGTGAGGGAGAGGGAATCTGTGATTGGAGGAGTTGTGAGTGAGCAGGAGAGGGAATCTGTGATTGGAGGAGTTGTGAGATAGGGAGAGAGGGAATCTGTGATTGGAGGAGTTGTGAGTGAGCGGGAGAGGGAATCTGTGATTGGAGGAGTTTTGAGTGTGCGGGAAGGGGAATCTGTGATTGGAGGAGTTGTGAGTGAGGGAGAGAGGGAATCTGCGATTGGAGGAGGTGTGAGTGAGGGAGAGGGAGAATCCGTGACTGCGGGAGTTGTGAGCGAGGGATAGAGGGAATCTGCAATTGGAGGAGGTGTGAGTGAGGGAGAGGGAGAATCTGTGATTGGAGGAGTTGTGAGTGAGGGAGAGAGGGATTCTGTGACTGGAGGAGTTGTGAGTGAGGGAGAGAGGGAATCTGTGATTGGAGGAGTTGTGAGTGAGGGAGAGAGGTTTTCTGTGATTGGAAGAGATGTGAGCGAGGGTTGGGGAACCTGTGTTTGGAGGAGCTGTGAGTGAGGGAGAGGGGGAATCTTTGATTGGAGGAGTTGTGAGTGAGCGGGAGAGGGAATCTGTGACTGGAGGAGTTGTGAGCGAGGGAGAGAGGGAATCTGCGATTGGAGGAGTAGTGAGTGATGGTGAGGGAATCTGTGAATGGAGGAGTTGTGAGTGAGTGAGAGGGGGAATCTGTGATTGGAGGAGTTGTGAGTGACTGAGAGGGAATCTGCGATTGGAGGAGTTATGATAAGTTTGGGGGAGTCTGTGATTGGAGCAGTTGGCAGCGAGGGAGAGGGAATCTGTGATGGAGGAGATGTGAGTGAGGGAGAGAAGGAATCTGTGATTGGAGGAGTTGTGAGCGAGGGTTGGGGAATCTGCGAAATGAGGAGTTGTGAGTGAGGGAGAGGGGGAATCTGTGATTGGAGGAGTTGTGAGTGAGCGGGAGAGGGAACCTGTGATTGGAGGAGTTGTGAGTGAGGGAGAGAGGGAATCTGTGATTGGAGGAGATGTGAGTTAGGGAGAGAGGGAATCTGTGATTGAAGGAGTTGCGAGGGAGGGAGAGAGGGAATCTGTGATTGGAAGAGATGTGAGCGAGGGTTGGGGAACCTGTGTTTGGAGGAGCTGTGAATGAGGGAGAGGGGGAATCTGTGATTGGAGGAGAAGTGAGTGAGGGAGAGAGGGAATCTTTGATTGGAGGAATTGTGAGTGAGTGGGAGAGGGAATCTGTGATTGGAGGAGTTGTGAGTGAGGGAGAGAGGGAATCTTTGATTGGAGGAGTTGTGAGTAAGGGAGAGAGGGAATCTTCGATTGGAGGAGTTGTGAGTGAGGGAGAGAGGGAATCTTTGATTGGAGGAGTTGTGAGTGAGGGAGAGAGGGAATCTTCGATTGGAGGAGTTGTGAGTGAACGGGAGAGGGAATCTGTGATTGGAGGAGTTGTGAGTGACTGAGAGGGAATCTGTGATTGGAGGAGTTATGAGCGAGGGAGAGGGAATCTGTGATTGAGGAGATGTGAGTGAGGGAGAGGGAATCTGTGATTGGAGGAGTTGTGAGTGAGGGAGAGAGGGAATCTGCGATTGGAAGAGTTGTGAGTGATCGCGAGAGGGAATCTGTGATTGGAGGAGCTGTGAGTGAGTTGGAGGGAGAATCTGTGATTGAAGGAGTTGTGAGTGAGGGTGAGGGAATCTGTGATTGGAGGAGTTGTGAGTGAGGGAGAGGGGTAAAATGTGATTGGAGGAGTTGGGATTGAGGGAGAGGGTGAATCTGTGATTGGAGGAGTTGTGAGTGAGGGAGAGAGGGAATCTGTGATTGGAGGAGTTGTGAGATAGGGAGAGAGGGAATCTGCGATTGGACGAGGTGTGAGTGAGGGAGAGAGGGAATCTGCGATTGGAGGAGTAGTGAGTGACGGTGAGGGAATCTGTGATTGGAGGAGTTGTGAGTGAGCGGGAGAGGGAACCTGTGATTGGAGGAGTTGTGAGTGAGGGAGAGAGGGAACCTGTGATTGGAGGAGTTGTGAGTGAGGGAGAGAGGGAATCTGTGATTGGAGGAGATGTGAGTGAGGGAGAGAGGGAATCTGTGATTGGAGGAGCTGTGAGTGAACGGGAGAGGGAATCTGTGATTGGAGGAGTTGTGAGTGAGGGAGAGATGGACTCTGTGATTGGAGGAGTTGTGAGTGACTGAGAGGGAATCTGTGATTGGAGGAGTTGTGAGCGAGGGTGAGGGAATCTGTGATTGAGGAGATGTGTGTGAGGGAGAGAGGGAATCTGTGATTGGAGGAGCTGTGAGTGAGGGAGAGGGAATCTGTGATTTGAGGAGTTGTGAGTGAGGGAGAGGTGGAAACTGTGATTGGAGGAGTTGTGAGTGAGGGAGAGGGAATCTGTGATTGGAGGAGTTGTGAGCGAGGGAGAGGGGAAATCTGTGATTGGAGGAGTTGTGAGTGAGGGAGAGCGGGAATCTGTGATTGGAGGAGGTGTGAGTGAGGGAGAGAGGGAATCTGTGATTGGATGAGTTGTGAGTGAGGGAGAGAGGGAATCTGTGACTGGAGGAGTTGTGAGTGAGGGAGAGGGGGAATGTGTGATTGGAGGAGTTGTGAGTGAACGGGAGAGGGAATCTGTGATTGGAGCAGTTGTGAGCGAGGGAGAGAGGGAATCTGTGATTGGAGCAGTTGTGAGCGAGGGAGAGAGGGAATCTGTGATTGGAGGAGTTGTGAGTGAGGGAGAGAGGGAATCTGTGATTGGAGGAGTTGTGAGTTAGCGGCAGAGGGAATCTGTGATTGGAGGAGTTGTGAGCGAGGGAGAGAGGGAATCTGTGATTGGAGGAGTTGTGAGTGAGGGAGAGAGGGAATCTGTGATTGGAGGAGGTGTGAGTGAGGGAGATGGGGAATCAGTGATTGGAGGAGTTGTGAGCGAGGGAGAGGGAATCTGTGAGTGGAGGGGTTGTTAGTGAGGGAGAGGGAATCTGTGATTGGAGGAGTTGTGAGTGAGCAGGAGGGGGAATCTGTGATTGGAGGAGTTGTGAGTGAGGGAGAGAGGGAATTTGTGATTGGAGGAGTTGTGAGTGAGCGGGAGAGGGAATCTGTGATTGGAGGAGTTGTGACCGAGGTTTGGGGAATTTGTGATTGGAGGAGTTGTAAGTGAGCAGGAGGGGGAATCTGTGATTGGAGGAGTTGTGAGTGAGCAGGAGGGGGAATCTGTGATTGGAGGAGTTGTGAGTGATGGTGAGAGGGAATCTGCAATTGGAGCAGTTGTGAGCGAGGGAGAGGGAATCTGTGATTGGAGGGGTTGTGAGCGAGGTAGAGAGAGGGAATCTGCGATTAGAGGAGTTGAGAGTGACTGAGAGAGGGAATTTGTGATTGGAGGAGTTGTGAGTGAGCGGGAGAGTGAATCTGTGATTGGAGGAGTTGAGAGTGACTGAGAGAGGGAATTTGTGATTGGAGGAGTTGTGAGTGAGCGGGAGAGTGAATCTGTGATTGGAGGAGTTGAGAGTGACTGAGAGAGGGAATTTGTGATTGGAGGAGTTGTGAGTGAGCGGGAGAGTGAATCTGTGATTGGAGGAGTTGTGAGTGAGCGGGAGAGTGAATCTGTGATTGGAGGAGTTGTGAGTGATTGGGATGGGGAATCTGCCATTGGAGGAGTTGCGAGTGAGGGAGTGAGGGAATATGCTATTGGAGGATCTGTGAGTGATCGCGAGAGGGAATCTGGGATTGGAGGAGTTGTGAGTGAGGGAGAGGGGGAAACTGTGATTGGAGGAGTTGTGATTGAGGGAGAGGGAGAATCTGTGATTGGAGGAGTTGTGAGTGAGGGAGAGAGTGAATCTGTGATTGGAGTAGTTGTGAGCGAGGGAGATGGTGAATCTGCGAGGGGAGGAGCTGTGAGTGAGGGAGATGGTGAATCTGCGATTGGAGGAGTTGTGAGTGAGGGAGAGAGGGAATCTGTGATTGGAGGAGTTGTGAGTGAGGGAGAGAGGGAATGTCTGATTGGAGGATTTGTGAGTGAGGGAGAGGGGGAATGTCTGATTGGAGGAGTTGTGAGTGAGGGAGAGGGGGAATGTCTGATTGGAGGAGTTGTGAGTGAGTGGGAGCGAGAATCAGTGATTGGAGGATTTGTGAGTGATGGAGAGGGAATCTGTGATTGGAGGAGTTGTGAGCGAGGGAGAGGGAATCTGTGATTGGAGGAGTTGTGAGTGAGCGGGAGGGGGAATCTGTCATTGGAGGAGTTGCGAGTGAGGGAGAGGGAATCTGTGATTGGAGGAGTTGTGAGTGAGGGAGAAGGGGAATCTGTGATTGGAGGAGATGTGCGTGAGGGAGAGAGAGAATCTGTGATTGGAGGAGTTGTGGGTGAGGGAGAGAGAGAATCTGTGATTGGAGCAGTTGTGATGGAGGGAGAGGGTGAATCTGTGATTGGAGGAGTTGTGAGTGAGGGAGAGAGAGAATCTGTGATTGGAGCAGTTGTGATGGAGGGAGAGGGTGAATCTGTGATTGGAGGAGTTGTGAGTGAGCGGGAGAGGAAATCTGTGAATGGAGCATTTGAGAGCGAGGGAGAGAGGGAATCTGTGATTGGAGGAGCTGTGAGCGAGGGAGAGAGGGCATCTGTGATAGGAGGAGTTGTGAGTGAGGGAGAGGGGGAAGTTGTGATTGGAGGTGTTGTGAGTGATTGAGAGAGGGAATCTGTGATTGGAAGAGATGTGAGTGAACGGGTGAGGGAATCTGTGATGGGAGGAGTTGTGCGTGAGGGAGAGAGGAAATCTGCGATTGGAGGACCTGTGAGTGATCGGGAGAGGGAATCTGTGATTGGAGGAGTTGTGAATGAGGGAGAGGGTGAATGTTTGATTGGAGGAGTTGTGATTGAGTGGGAGAGGGAATCTGCGATTGGAGGAGTTGTGAGTGAGGGAGAGGGAAACTGCGATTGGAGGAGTTGTGAACGAAGGAGAGGGAATCTGCGATTGGAGGAGTTGTGAGTGAAGGAGAGAGGGAATCTGTGATTGGAGGAGTTGCGAGGTATGGAGAGAGGGAATCTGCGATTGGAAGAGTTGTGAGTGATCGCGAGAGGGAATCTGTGATTGGAGGAGCTGTGAGTGAGTTGGAGGGAGAATCTGTGATTGAAAGAGTTGTGGGTGAGGGTGAGGGAATCGGTGATTGGAGGAGTTGTGAGTGAGGGAGAGGGGTAAAATGTGATTGGAGGAGTTGTGAGTGAGGGAGAGAGGGAATCTGTGATTGGAGGAGTTGTGAGATAGGGAGAGAGGGAATCTGTGATTGGAGGAGTTGTGAGGGAGGAAGAGAGGGAATCTGTGATTGGAGGAGTTGTGAGTTAGCGGGAGAGATAATATGTGTTTGGAGGAGTTGCGAGTGAGGGAGAGACGGAATCTGTGATTGGAGGAGTTTTGAGTGAGCGGGAGAGGGAATCTGTGATTGGAGGAGTTTTGAGTGTGCGGGAAGGGGAATCTGTGATTGGAGGAGTTGTGAGTGAGGGAGAGAGGGAATCTGCGATTGGAGGAGGTGTGAGTGAGGGAGAGGGAGAATCCGTGACTGCGGGAGTTGTGAGCGAGGGAGAGAGGGAATCTGCAATTGGAGGAGTTGTGAGTGAGGGAGAGGGAGAATCTGTGATTGGAGGAGTTGTGAGTGAGGGAGTGGGGGAATTCTGTGATTGGAGGAGTTGTGAGTGAGGGAGAGGGAATCTGTGACTGGAGGAGTTGTGAGCGAGGGAGATAAGGAATCTGTGATTGGAGGAGTTGTGAGTGAGGGAGAGAGGGAATCTGCGATTGGAGGAGGTGTGAGTGAGGGAGAGGGAGAATCCGTGACTGCGGGAGTTGTGAGCGAGGGAGAGAGGGAATCTGCAATTGGAGGAGTTGTGAGTGAGGGAGAGGGAGAATCTGTGATTGGAGGAGTTGTGAGTGAGGGAGTGGGGGAATTCTGTGATTGGAGGAGTTGTGAGTGAGGGAGAGGGAATCTGTGACTGGAGGAGTTGTGAGCGAGGGAGATAAGGAATCTGTGATTGGAGGAGTTGTGAGTGAGGGAGAGAGGGAATCTGTGATTGGAGGAGTTGTGAGTGAGGGAGAGAGGTTTTCTGTGATTGGAAGAGATGTGAGCGAGGGTTGGGGAACCTGTGTTTGGAGGAGCTGTGAGTGAGGGAGAGAAGGAATCTTTGATTGGAGGAGTTGTGAGTGAGCAGGAGAGGGAATCTGTGACTGGAGGAGTTGTGAGCGAGGGAGAGAGGGAATCTGCGATTGGAGGAGTAGTGAGTGACGGTGAGGGAATCTGTGAATGGAGGAGTTGGGAGTGAGTGAGAGGGGGAATCTGAGATTGGAGGAGTTGTGAGTGACTGAGAGGGAATCTGCGATTGGAGGAGTTATGATAAGTTTGGGGGAGTCTGTGATTGGAGCAGTTGGTAGCGAGGGAGAGGGAATCTGTGATTGAGGAGATGTGAGTGAGGGAGAGAAGGAATCTGTGATTGGAGGAGTTGTGAGCGAGGGTTGGGGAATCTGTGAAATGAGGAGTTGTGAGTGAGGGAGAGAGGGAATCTGCGATTGGAGGAGTTGTGAGTGAACGGGAGAGGGAATCTGTGATTGGAGGAGTAGTGAGTGAGGGAGAGAGGGACTCTGTGATTGGAGGAGTTGTGAGTGACTGAGAGGGAATCTGTGATTGGAGGAGTTATGAGCAAGGTTGGGGGAATCTGTGATTGGAGCAGTTGTGAGCGAGGGAGAGGGAATCTGTGATTGAGGAGATGTGAGTGAGGGAGAGAGGGAATCTGTGATTGGAAGAGTTGTGAGTGAGGGAGAGAGTGAATCTGTGATTGGAGGAGCTGTGAGTGAGGGAGAGGGAATCTGTGATTTGAGGAGTTGTGAGTGAGGGAGAGGTGGAAACTGTGATTGGAGGAGTTGTGAGTGAGTGGGAGAGGGAATCTGTGAATGGAGGAGTTGTGAGTGAGGGAGAGAGGGAATCTGCGATTGGAGGAGTTGTGAGTGAGCGGGAGAGGGAATCTGTGATTGGAGGAGTTGTGAGTGAGCTGGAGGGGGAATCTGTGATTGGAGGAGTTGTGAGTGAGGGTGAGGGAATCTGTGATTGGAGGAGTTGTGAGTGAGGGAGAGGGGGAAACTGTGATGGGAGGAGTTGCGATTGAGGGAGAGGGGGAATCTGTGATTGGAGGAGTTGTGAGTGAGGTAGAGAGGGAATCTGTGATTGAAGGAGTTGTGAGTGAGGGAGAGGGGGAATGTCTGATTGGAGGAGTTGTGAGTGAGTGAGAGGGAGTCTGTGATTGGAGGAGTTGTTACTGAGGGAGAGGGGGAATCTGTGATTGGAGGAGATGTGAATGAGGGAGAGAGGTAATCTGTGATTGGAGGAGTTGTGAGTGAGCGGGAGAGGGAATCTGTGATTGGAGGAGTTGTGAGCGAGGGAGAGAGGGCATCTGTGATAGGAGGAGTTGTGAGTGAGGGAGAGGGGGAAGTTGTGATTGGAGGAGTTGTGAGTGATTGAGAGAGGGAATCTGTGATTGGAAGAGATGTGAGTGAACGGGAGAGGGAATCTGTGATGGGAGGAGTTGTGCGTGAGGGAGAGAGGAAATCTGCGATTGGAGGAGTTGTGAGTGATCGGGAGAGGGAATCTGTGATTGGAGGAGTTGTGAATGAGGGAGAGGGTGAATGTTTGATTGGAGGAGTTGTGATTGAGTGGGAGAGGGAATCTGCGATTGGAGGAGTTGTGAGTGAGGGAGAGGGAAACTGCGATTGGAGTAGTTGTGAGTGAGGGTGAGGGAATCTGTGATTGGAGGAGTTGTGAACGAAGGAGAGGGAATCTGCGATTGGAGGAGTTGTGAGTGAGGGAGAGAGGGAATCTGCGATTGGAGGAGTTGTGAGCGAGGGAGATGGAATCTGTGATTGGAGGAGTTGTGAGTGAGGGAGAGAGGGACTCTGTGATTGGAGGAGTTGTGAGTGACTGAGAGGGAATCTGTGATTGGACGAGTTGTGAGGGAGAGGGGGAATCTGTGATTGGAGGAGTTGTGAGCGAGGGTGGGGGAATATCTGATTGGAGGAGTTGTGAGTGAGGGAGAGAGGGAATCTGCGATTGAAGGAGTTGTGAGTGAGCGAGAGGGGGAATCTGTGATTGGAGGAGTTGTGAGTGAGCGGCAGAGGGAATCTGTGATTGGAGGAGTTGTGAGTGAGGGAGAGGGAGAATCTGTGATTGGAGGAGTTGTGAGTGAGCGGGAAGGGGAATATGTGATTGGAGGCGTTGTGAGCGAGGGAGAGAGGGAATCTGTAATTGGAGGAGTTGTGAGTGAGGGAGAGAGGGGATTTGCGATTGGAGGAGTTGTGAGTAAGCGGGTGAGGGAATCTGTGATTGGAGGAGATGTGAGTGAGGGAGAGGGAATCTGTCATTGGAGGAGTTGTGAGTGAGGGAGAGAGGGACTCTGTGATTGGAGGAGTTGTGAGTGACAGAGGGAATCTGTGATTGGAGGAGTTATGAGCAAGGTTGGGGGAATCTGTGATTGGAGCAGTTGTGAGCGAGGGAGAGGGAATCTGTGATTGAGGAGATGTGAGTGAGGGAGAGAGGGAATCAGTGATTGGAGGAGTTGTGAGTGAGGGAGAGAGTGAATCTGTGATTGGAGGAGCTGTGAGTGAGGGAGAGGGAATCTGTGATTTGAGGAGTTGTGAGTGAGGGAGAGGTGGAAACTGTGATTGGAGGAGTTGTGAGTGAGTGGGAGAGGGAATCTGTGAATGGAGGAGTTGTGAGTGAGGGAGAGAGGGAATCTGCGATTGGAGGAGTTGTGAGTGAGCGGGAGAGGGAATCTGTGATTGGAGGAGTTGTGAGTGAGCTGGAGGGGGAATCTGTGATTGGAGGAGTTGTGAGTGAGGGTGAGGGAATCTGTGATTGGAGGAGTTGTGAGTGAGGGAGAGGGGGAAACTGTGATGGGAGGAGTTGCGATTGAGGGAGAGGGGGAATCTGTGATTGGAGGAGTTGTGAGTGAGGTAGAGAGGGAATCTGTGATTGAAGGAGTTGTGAGTGAGGGAGAGGGGGAATGTCTGATTGGAGGAGTTGTGAGTGAGTGAGAGGGAGTCTGTGATTGGAGGAGTTGTTACTGAGGGAGAGGGGGAATCTGTGATTGGAGGAGATGTGAATGAGGGAGAGAGGTAATCTGTGATTGGAGGAGTTGTGAGTGAGCGGGAGAGGGAATCTGTGATTGGAGGAGTTGTGAGCGAGGGAGAGAGGGCATCTATGATAGGAGGAGTTGTGAGTGAGGGAGAGGGGGAAGTTGTGATTGGAGGAGTTGTGAGTGATTGAGAGAGGGAATCTGTGATTGGAAGAGTTGTGCGTGAGGGAGAGAGGAAATCTGCGATTGGAGGAGTTGTGAGTGATCGGGAGAGGGAATCTGTGATTGGAGGAGTTGTGAATGAGGGAGAGGGTGAATGTTTGATTGGAGGAGTTGTGATTGAGTGGGAGAGGGAATCTGCGATTGGAGGAGTTGTGAGTGAGGGAGAGGGAAACTGCGATTGGAGTAGTTGTGAGTGAGGGTGAGGGAATCTGTGATTGGAGGAGTTGTGAACGAAGGAGAGGGAATCTGCGATTGGAGGAGTTGTGAGTGAGGGAGAGAGGGAATCTGCGATTGGAGGAGTTGTGAGCGAGGGAGATGGAATCTGTGATTGGAGGAGTTGTGAGTGAGGGAGAGAGGGACTCTGTGATTGGAGGAGTTGTGAGTGACTGAGAGGGAATCTGTGATTGGACGAGTTGTGAGGGAGAGGGGGAATCTGTGATTGGAGGAGTTGTGAGCGAGGGTGGGGGAATATCTGATTGGAGGAGTTGTGAGTGAGGGAGAGAGGGAATCTGCGATTGAAGGAGTTGTGAGTGAGCGAGAGGGGGAATCTGTGATTGGAGGAGTTGTGAGTGAGCGGCAGAGGGAATCTGTGATTGGAGGAGTTGTGAGTGAGGGAGAGGGAGAATCTGTGATTGGAGGAGTAGTGAGTGAGCGGGAAGGGGAATATGTGATTGGAGGCGTTGTGAGCGAGGGAGAGAGGGAATCTGTGATTGGAGGAGTTGTGAGTGAGGGAGAGAGGGGATCTGCGATTGGAGGAGTTGTGAGTAAGCGGGTGAGGGAATCTGTGATTGGAGGAGATGTGAGTGAGGGAGAGGGAATCTGTCATTGGAGGAGTTGTGAGTGAGGGAGAGGGAATCTGTGATTGGAGGAGTTGTGAGTGAGGGAGAGGGGGAATGTGTGATTGGAGGAGTTGCGAGTGAGGGTGGTGGAATCAGTGATTGGAGGAGTTGTGAGTGAGGGAGATAGTGAATCTGTGTTTGAAGGAGTTGTGAGCGAGGTGGAGGCAATCTGTGATTGGAGGAGTTGTGAGTGAGGGAGAGAGGCAATCTGTGATTGGAGGAGATGTGAGTGAGGGAGAGGGAATCTGTGATTGGAGGAGCTGTGACTGAGGGAGAGGGGGTATCTGTGATTGGAGGAGATGTGAGTGAGGGAGAGGGGAAATCTGTAATTGGAGCAGTTGTGAGTGAGGGAGAGAGGGAATCTGTGATTGGAGGAGTTGTGAGCGTGGGAAAGAGGGAATCTGCGAATGGAGGAGTTGTGAGTGAGGGATAGAGGGATTCTGTGATTGGAGGAGTTGTGAGTGAGGGAGAAAGGGAATCTGTGATTGGAGGAGTTGTGAGTGAGGGAGAGAGGGATTCTGTGATTGGAAGAGTTGTGAGCGAGGGAGAGAGAGAATCTGTGATTGGAGGAGTTGTGAGTGAGCGGGAGATGGAATCTGTGATTGGAGGAGTTGTGAGTGAGGGAGAGGGAATCTGTGCGTGGAGCAGTTGTGATTGAGGGAGAGAGGGAATATGTGATTGGAGGAGTTGTGAGTGAGGGAGAGGGGGAATCTGTGATTGGAGGAGTTGTGAGTGAGGGAGAGGGGGAATGTGTGATTGGAGGAGTTGCGAGTGAGGGAGAGGGAATCTGTAATTGGAGGAGATGTGAGTGAGGAAGAGAGGGAATCTGTGATTGGAGGAGTTGTGAGTGAGCGGGAGAGGGAATCTGTGATTGGAGGAGTTGTGAGTGAGCGAGAGAGGGAATCTGTGATTGGAGGAGTTGTGAGTGAGCGAGAGAGGGAATCTGTGATTGGAGGAGTTGTGAGTGAGCGAGAGAGGGAATCAGTGATTGGAGGAGTTGTGAGTGAGCGAGAGAGGGAATCTGTGTTTGGCGGAATTGTGAGCGAAGGACAGAGGGAATCTGCGATTGGAGGAGCTGTGAGTGAGGGGGAGGGGGAATCTGTGATTGGAGGAGTTGTGAGTGAGGGAGAGAGGCAATCTGTGATTGGAGGAGATGTGAGTGAGGGAGAGGGAATCTGTGATTGGAGGAGATGTGAGTGAGGGAGAGGGGGTATCTGTGATTGGAGGAGATGTGAGTGAGGGAGAGGGGGTATCTGTGATTGGAGGAGATGTGAGTGAGGGAGAGGGGAAATCTGTGATTGGAGGAGTTGTGAGTGAGGGAGAGAGGGAATCTGTGATTGGAGGAGCTGTGAGCGAGATGGAGGCAATCTGTGATTGGAGGAGTTGTGAGTGAGGGAGAGAGGCAATCTGTGATTGGAGGAGATGTGAGTGAGGGAGAGGGAATCTGTGATTGGAGGACCTGTGAGTGAGGGAGAGGGGGTATCTGTGATTGGAGGAGATGTGAGTGAGGGAGAGGGGAAATCTGTAATTGGAGGAGTTGTGAGTGAGGGAGAGAGGGAATCTGTGATTGGAGGAGTTGTGAGTGAGGGAGAGAGGGAATCTGTGATTGGAGGAGTTGTGAGCGTGGGAAAGAGGGAATCTGCGAATGGAGGAGTTGTGAGTGAGGGAGAGAGGGAATCTGTGATTGGAGGAGCTGTGAATGAGGGAGAGGGAATCTGTGATTGGAGGAGTTGTGAGTGAGCGGGAGAGGGAATCTGTGATTGGAGGAGTTGTGAGTGAGGGAGAGAGGGAATCTGTGATTGGAGGAGTTGTGAGTGAGGGAGAGGGAATCTGTGATTGGAGGAGTTGTGAGTGAGGGAGAGAGGGAATCTGTGATAGGAGGAGTTGTAAGTGAGGGAGAGGGGGAAGTTGTGATTGGAGGAGTTGTGAGTGATTGAGAGAGGGAATCTGTGATTGGAAGAGATGTGAGTGAACGGGAGAGGGAATCTGTGATGGGAGGAGTTGTGCGTGAGGGAGAGAGGAAATCTGCGATTGGAGGACCTGTGAGTGATCGGGAGAGGGAATCTGTGATTGGAGGAGTTGTGAATGAGGGAGAGGGTGAATGTTTGATTGGAGGAGTTGTGATTGAGTGGGAGAGGGAATCTGCGATTGGAGGAGTTGTGAGTGAGGGAGAGGGAAACTGCGATTGGAGTAGGTGTGAGTGAGGGTGAGGGAATCTGTGATTGGAGGAGTTGTGAACGAAGGAGAGGGATTCTGCGATTGGAGGAGTTGTGAGTGAGGGAGAGAGGGAATCTGCGATTGGAGGAGTTGTGAGCGAGGGAGATGGAATCTGTGATTGGAGGAGTTGTGAGTGAGGGAGAGAGGGGATCTGCGATTGGAGGAGTTGTGAGTAAGCGGGTGAGGGAATCTGTGATTGGAGGAGCTGTGAGTGAGGGAGAGAGGGAATCTGTGATTGGAGGAGTTGTGGATGAGGGAGAGAGGGAATCTGTGATTGGAGGAGTTGTGAGTGAGGGAGAGGCAATCGGTGATTGGTGGAGTTGTGAGTGAGCGGGAGAGGGAATCTGTGATTGGAGGAGTTGTGAGTGAGGGTGGGGGAATCAGTGATTGGAGGAGTTGTGAGTGAGGGAGATAGTGAATCTGTGTTTGGAGGAGTTGTAAGCGAGGTGGAGGGAATCTGTGATTGGAGGAGTTGTGAGTGAGGGAGAGAGGCAATCTGTGATTGGAGGAGATGTGAGTGAGGGAGAGGGAATCTGTGATTGGAGGAGCTGTGAGTGAGGGAGAGGGAATCTGTGATTGGAGGAGATGTGAGTGAGGGAGATGGGTAATCTGTGATTGAAGGAGTTGTGAGTGAGGGAGAGGGGGAATATCTGATTGGAGGAGTTGCGAGTGAGTGAGAGGGAGTCTGTGATTGGAGGAGTTGTTACTGAGGGAGAGGGGGAATCTGTGATTGGAGGAGATGTGAATGAGGGAGAGAGGTAATCTGTGATTGGAGGAGTTGTGAGTGAGCGGGAGAGGGAATCTGTGATTGGAGGAGTTGTGAGCGAGGGAGAGAGGGCATCTGTGATAGGAGGAGTTGTGAGTGAGGGAGAGGGGGAAGTTGTGATTGGAGGAGTTGTGAGTGATTGAGAGAGGGAATCTGTGATTGGAAGAGATGTGAGTGAACGGGAGAGGGAATCTGTGATGGGAGGAGTTGTGCGTGAGGGAGAGAGGAAATCTGCGATTGGAGGACCTGTGAGTGATCGGGAGAGGGAATCTGTGATTGGAGGAGTTGTGAATGAGGGAGAGGGTGAATGTTTGATTGGAGGAGTTGTGATTGAGGGAGAGGGAAACTGCGATTGGAGTAGTTGTGAGTGAGGGTGAGGGAATCTGTGATTGGAGGAGTTGTGAACGAAGGAGAGGGAATCTGCGATTGGAGGAGTTGTGAGTGAGGGAGAGAGGGAATCTGCGATTGGAGGAGTTGTGAGCGAGGGAGATGGAATCTGTGATTGGAGGAGTTGTGAGTAAGGGAGAGAGGAAATCTGTGATTAGAGGAGTTGTGAGTGAGGGAGAGAGGGACTCTGTGATTGGAGGAGTTGTGAGTGACTGAGAGGGAATCTGTGATTGGACGAGTTGTGAGGGAGAGGGGGAATCTGTGATTGGAGGAGTTGTGAGCGAGGGTGGGGGAATATCTGATTGGAGGAGTTGTGAGTGAGGGAGAGAGGGAATCTGCGATTGGAGGAGTTGTGAGTGAGCGGGAAGGGGAATATGTGATTGGAGGCGTTGTGAGCGAGGGAGAGAGGGAATCTGTGATTGGAGGAGTTGTGAGTGAGGGAGAGAGGGGATCTGCGATTGGAGGAGTTGTGAGTAAGCGGGTGAGGGAATCTGTGATTGGAGGAGCTGTGAGTGAGGGAGAGAGGGACTCTGTGATTGGAGGAGTTGTGAGTGAGGGAGAGAGGGAATCTGTGATTGGAGGAGTTGTGAGTGAGGGAGAGGCAATCGGTGATTGGTGGAGTTGTGAGTGAGCGGGAGAGGGAATCTGTGATTGGAGGAGTTGTGAGTGAGGGTGGGGGAATCAGTGATTGGAGGAGTTGTGAGTGAGGGAGATAGTGAATCTGTGTTTGGAGGAGTTGTAAGCGAGGTGGAGGGAATCTGTGATTGGAGGAGTTGTGAGTGAGGGAGAGAGGCAATCTGTGATTGGAGGAGATGTGAGTGAGGGAGAGGGAATCTGTGATTGGAGGAGCTGTGAGTGAGGGAGAGGGAATCTGTGATTGGAGGAGATGTGAGTGAGGGAGAGGGGGTATCTGTGATTGGAGGAGATGTGAGTGAGGGAGAGGGAATCTGTGATTGGAGGAGCTGTGAGTGAGGGAGAGGGAATCTGTGATTGGAGGAGATGTGAGTGAGGGAGAGGGAATCTGTGATTGGAGGAGTTGTGAGCGAGATGGAGGCAATCTGTGATTGGAGGAGTTGTGAGTGAGGGAGAGGGGAATCTGTGATTGGAGGAGCTGTGAGTGAGGGAGAGGGAATCTGTGATTGGAGGAGATGTGAGTGAGGGAGAGGGAATCTGTGATTGGAGGAGATGTGAGTGAGGGTGAGGGGAATCTGTGATTGGAGGAGTTGTGAGTGAGGGAGAGAGGGAATCTGTGATTGGAGGAGTTGTGAGCGAGGGAGAGGGAATCTGTGATTGGAGGAGATGTGAGTGAGGGAGAGGGAATCTGTGATTGGAGGAGCTGTGAGTGAGGGAGTGTGGGTATCTGTGATTGGAGGAGATGTGAGTGAGGGAGAGGGGAAATCTGTAATTGGAGGAGTTGTGAGTGAGGGAGAGAGGGAATCTGTGATTGGAGGAGTTGTGAGTGAGGGAGAGGGGAATCTGTGATTGGAGGAGTTGTGAGTGAGGGAAAGAGGGAATCTGTGAATGGAGGAGTTGTGAGTGAGGGAGAGGGGAATCTGTGATTGGAGGAGTTGTGAGTGAGGGAGAGAGGAATCTGTGATTGGAGGAGTTGTGAGTGATGGGAGAGGGAATCTGTGATTGGAGGAGTTGTGAGTGAGGGAGAGAGGGAATCTGTGATTGGAGGAGTTGTGAGTGAGGGAGAGAGGGAATCTGTGATTGGAGGAGTTGTGAGTGAGGGAGAGGGAATCTGTGATTGGAGGAGTTGTGAGTGAGGGAGAGAGGGAATCTGTGATTGGAGGAGTTGTGAGTGAGGGAGAGAGGGAATCTGTGATTGGAGGAGTTGTGAGTGAGGGGCAGAGGGAATCTGTGATTGGAGGAGTTGTGAGCGAGGGTGGGGGAATCTGTGATTGGAGGAGTTGTGAGTGAGGGAGAGAGGGAATCTGCGATTGGAGGAGTTGTGAGTCAGGGAGAGAGGGAATCTGTGATTGGAGGAGTTGTGAGTGAGGGAGAGAGGGAATCTGTGATTGGAGGAGCTGTGAGTGAGGAGAGGGAATCTGTGATTGGAGGAGTAGTGAGGCGAGAGGGGGAATCTGTGATTGGACGAGTTGTGAGAGAGGGAGGGGGAATCTGTGATTGGAGGAGTTGTGAGTGAGGGAGAGAGGGAATCTGCGATTGGAGGAGTTGTGAGTGAGGCGAGAGGGGAATCTGTGATTGGAGGAGTTGTGAGTGAGCGAGAGAGGGAATCTGTGATTGGAGGAGTTGTGAGTGAGGGAGAGAGGGAATCTGTGATTGGAGGAGTTGTGAGTGAGCGGAGAGGGGAATCTGTGATTGGAGGAGTTGTGAGTGAGGAGAGAGGGAATCTGTGATTGGAGGAGTTGTGAGTGAGGGAGAGAGGGGATCTGTGATTGGAGGAGTTGTGAGTGAGGGAGAGAGGGAATCTGCGATTGGAGGAGTTGTGAGTGAGGGAGAGAGGGAATCTGTGATTGGAGGAGTTGTGAGTGAGGGAGAGAGGGAATCTGTGATTGGAGGAGTTGTGAGTGAGGGAGAGAGGGAATCTGTGATTGGAGGAGTTGTGAGTGAGGGAGAGAGGGACTCTGTGATTGGAGGAGTTGTGAGTGAGGGAGAGAGGGAATCTGTGATTGGAGTTGTGAGTGAGGGGGAGAGGGAATCTGTGATTGGAGGAGTTGTGAGTGAGAGAGAGAGTGAATCTGTTATTGGAGGAGTTGTGAGTGAGAGAGAGGTGGAAACTGTGAATGGAGGAGTTGTGAGTGAGGGAGAGAGGGAATCTGTGATTGGAGGAGTTGTGAGTGAGGGAGAGAGGGGGTATCTGTGATTGGAGGAGTTGTGAGTGAGGGAGAGAGGGAATCTGTGATTGGAGGAGTTGTGAGTGAGGGAAAGAGGGAATCTGAGAATGGAGGAGTTGTGAGTGAGGGAGAGAGGGATTCTGTGATTGGAGGAGTTGTGAGTGAGGGAGTGGGGGATTCTGTGATTGGAGGAATTGTGAGTGAGGGAGAGGGAATCTGTGATTGGAGGAGTTGTGAGTGAGGGAGAGGGAATCTGTGATTGGAGCAGTTGTGATGAGGGAGAGGGAATCTGTGATTGGAGGAGTTGTGAGTGAGGGAGAGGGGAATCTGGATTGGAGGAGTTGTGAGTGAGGGAGAGTGGAATCTGTGATTGGAGGAGTTGTGAGTGAGGGAGAGGGAATCTGTGATTGGAGGAGTTGTGAGTGAGGAGAGAGGGAAATCTGTGATTGGAGGAGTTGTGAGTGAGGGAGAGAGGGATTCTGTGATTGGAGGAGTTGTGAGCGAGGGAGAGAGGGAATCTGTGATTGGAGGAGTTGGGAGCGAGGGAGAGAGGGACTCTGAGATTGGAGGAGATGAGCATGAGGGAGAGAGGGAATCTGTGATTGGAGGAGTTGTGAGTGAGGGAGATGTGAATCTGTGATTGGAGGAGTTGTGAGTGAGGGAGAGGGGGAATCTGTGATTGGAGGAGTTGTGAGTGAGGGAGAGAGGGAATCTGTGATTGGAGGAGTTGTGAGTGAGGGAGAGGGAATCTGTGATTGGAGGAGTTGTGAGTGAGGGAGAGGGAATCTGTGATTGGAGGAGTTGTGAGTGAGGGAGAGAGGGAATCTGTGATTGGAGGAGTTGTGAGTGAGGGAGAGAGGGAATCTGTGATTGGAGGAGTTGTGAGCGAGGGAGAGGGAATCTGTGATTGGAGGAGTTGTGAGTGAGGGAGAGAGGGAATCTGTGATTGGAGGAGTTGTGAGTGAGGGAGAGGGAATCTGTGATTGGAGGAGTTGTGAGTGAGGGAGAGGGGGAATCTGTGATTGGAGGAGTTGTGAGTGAGGGAGAGGGGCAATCTGTGATTGGAGGAGTTGTGAGTGAGGGAGAGAGGGAATCTGTGATTGGAGGAGTTGTGAGTGAGCGGAGAGGGGAATCTGTGATTGGAGGAGTTGTGAGTGAGCGAGAGAGGGAATCTGTGATTGGAGGAGTTGTGAGTGAGGGAGAGAGGGAATCTGTGATTGGAGGAGTTGTGAGTGAGGGAGAGAGGGAATCTGTGATTGGAGGAGTTGTGAGTGAGGAGAGAGGGAATCTGTGATTGGAGGAGTTGTGAGTGAGCTGGAGGGGGAATCTGTGATTGGAGGAGTTGTGAGTGAGGGAGAGGGGAATCTGTGATTGGAGGAGTTGTGAGTGAGGGAGAGAGGGAATCTGTGATTGGAGGAGTTGTGAGTGAGGGAGAGGGAATCTGTGATTGGAGGAGTTGTGAGTGAGGGAGAGGGAATCTGTGATTGGAGGAGTTGTGAGTGAGGGAGAGGGAATCTGTGATTGGAGGAGTTGTGAGTGAGGGAGAGAGGGAATCTGTGATTGGAGGAGTTGTGAGTGAGGGAGAGAGGGAATCTGTGATTGGAGGAGTTGTGAGTGAGGGAGAGAGGGAATCTGTGATTGGAGGAGTTGTGAGTGAGGGAGAGGGGAATCTGTGATTGGAGGAGTTGTGAGTGAGGGAGAGGGGAATCTGTGTTTGGCGGAGTTTTGAGTGAAGGCGAGGGGAATCTGTGATTGGAGGAGTTGTGAGTGCGGGAGAGAGGGAATCTGTGATTGGAGGAGTTTTGAGTGAGGGAGAGAGGGAATCTGTGATTGGAGGAGTTGTGAGTGAGGGAGAGATGGAATCTGTGATTGGAGGAGTTGTGAGTGAGGGAGAGAGGGAATCTGTGATTGAGGAGATGTGAGTGAGGGAGAGAGGGAATCTGTGATTGGAGGAGTTGTGAGTGAGGGAGAGGGAATCTGTGATTGGAGGAGTTGTGAGTGAGGGAGAGAGGGAATCTGTGATTGGAGGAGTTGTGAGTGAGGGAGAGAGGGAATCTGTGATTGGAGGAGTTGTGAGTGAGGGAGAGAGGGAATCTGTGATTGGAGGAGTTGTGAGTGAGGGAGAGGGAATCTGTGATTGGAGGAGTTGTGAGTGAGGGAGAGGGAATCTGTGATTGGAAGGCGTGTGAGTGAGGGAGAGGGGAATCTGTGATTGGAGGAGTTGTGAGTGAGCGGAGAGGGGAATCTGTGATTGGAGGAGTTGTGAGTGAGGGAGAGAGGGAATCTGTGATTGGAGGAGTTGTGAGTGAGGGTGAGAGGCAATCTGTGATTGGAGGAGTTGTGAGTGAGGGAGAGAGGAATCTGTGATTGGAGGAGATGTGAGTGAGGGAGGGAGTGAATCTGTGATTGAAGCAGTGGTGAGAGAGGGAGAGAGGGAATCTGTGATTGGAGGAGATGTGAGTGAGGGAGCGAGGGAATCAGTGATTGGAGCAGTTGTGATTGAGCGTGAGAGGGAAACTGTGATTGGAGGAGTTGTGAGTGAGCGAAAGAGGGAAATCTGTGAATGGAGGAGTTGTGAGTGAGCGGAGAGAGGGAATCTGTGATTGGAGGAGTTGTGAGTGAGGAGAGAGGGAATCTGTGATTGGAGGAGTTGTGAGTGAGCGGAGAGAGGGAATCTGTGATTGGAGGAGTTGTGAGTGAGGGAGAGAGGGAATCTGTGATTGGAGGAGATGTGAGTGAGGAGAGAGGAATCTGTGATTGGAGGAGATGAGTGAGGGAGAGAGGGAATCTGTGATTGGAGGAGTTGTGAGTGAGGGAGATGGGAATCTGTGATTAGAGGAGTTGTGAGTGAGGGAGAGGGGGAATCTTTGATTGGAGGAGTTGTGAGCGAGGGAGAGAGGAAATCTGTGATTGGAGGAGTTGTGAGTGAGGGAGAGGGGAATCTGTGATTGGAGGAGTTGTGAGTGAGGGAGAGAGGAATCTGTGATTGGAGGAGTTGTGAGTGAGGGAGAGGGAATCTGTGATTGGAGGAGTTGTGAGTGAGGGAGGTGGTATCTGTGATTGGAGGAGTTGTGAGTGAGGGAGAGGGAATCTGTGATTGGAGGAGTTGAGAGTGAGGGAGAGAGGGAATCTGTGATTGGAGGAGTTGTGAGTGAGGGAGAGAGGGAATCTGTGATTGGAGGAGTTGTGAGTGAGGGAGAGGGAATCTGTGATTGGAGGAGTTGTGAGTGAGGGAGAGAGGGAATCTGTGATTGGAGGAGTTGTGAGTGAGGGAGAGGGAATCTGTGATTGGAGGAGTTGTGAGTGAGCGGGAGAGGGAATCTGTGATTGGAGGAGTTGTGAGTGAGGGAGAGAGGGAATCTGTGATTGGAGGAGTTGTGAGTGAGGGAGAGGGAATCTGTGATTTGAGGAGTTGTGAGTGAGCTAGAGAGGGTATCTGTGATTGAAGGATTTGCGAGTGAGGGAGAGGGAATCTGTGATTGGAGGAGATGTGAGTGAGGGAGAGGGAATCTGTGATTGGAGGAGATGTGAGTGAGGGAGAGGGAATCTGTGATTGGAGGAGTTGTGAGTGAGCGGGAGAGGGAATCTGCGATTGGAGGAGCTGTGAGTGAGGGTGGGGGAATCTGTGATTGGAGGAGTTGTGAGTGAGGGAGAGGGAATCTGTGATTGGAGGAGTTGTGAGTGAGGGAGAGGGAATCTGTGATTGGAGGAGTTGTGAGTGAGGAGAGAGGGAATCTGTGATTGGAGGAGTTGTGAGTGAGCGGAGAGGGAATCTGTGATTGGAGGAGTTGTGAGTGAGGGAGAGGGGGAATCTGCGATTGGAGGAGTTGTGAGTGAGTGGAAGAGGGAATCTGTGATTGGAGGAGTTGTGAGTGAGAGGGAGAGGGAATCTGTGATTGGAGGAGTTGTGAGTGAGCGGGAGAGGGAATCTGTGATTGGAGGAGTTGTGAGTGAGGGAGAGGAATCTGTGATTGGAGGAGCTTGTGAGTGAGCGGGAGAGGGAATCTGTGATTGGAGGAGTTGTGAGTGAGGGAGAGAGGGAATCTGTGATTGGAGGAGTTGTGAGTGAGGGGAGAGGGAATCTGTGATTGGAGGAGTTGTGAGTGAGGGGAGAGGGAATCTGTGATTGGAGGAGTTGTGAGTGAGGGAGAGGGGAATCTGTGATTGGAGGAGTTGTGAGACGAGGGAGAGGGAATCTGCTGATTGGAGGAGTTGTGAGTGAGGGAGAGAGGGAATCTGCTGATTGGAGGAGTTGTGAGTGAGGGAGAGAGGAATCTGTGATTGGAGGAGTTGTGAGTGAGGGAGAGAGGGAATCTGTGATTGGAGGAGTTGTGAGTGAGGGAGAGGGAATCTGTGATTGGAGGAGTTGTGAGTGAGGGAGAGAGGAATCTGTGATTGGAGGAGTTGTGAGTGAGGGAGAGGGGAATCTGTGATTGGAGGAGTTGTGAGTGAGGGAGAGGGGAATCTGTGATTGGAGGAGTTGTGAGTGAGGGAGAGAGGGAATCTGTGATTGGAGGAGTTGTGAGTGAGGGAGAGGGGAATCTGTGATTGGAGGAGTTGTGAGTGAGGGAGAGAGGGAATCTGTGTTTGGAGGAGTTGTGAGCGAGGTGGAGGGAATCTGTGATTGGAGGAGTTGTGAGTGAGGGAGAGAGGGAATCTGTGATTGGAGGAGTTGTGAGTGAGGGAGAGGGAATCTGTGATTGGAGGAGTTGTGAGTGAGGGAGAGGGAATCTGTGATTGGAGGAGTTGTGAGTGAGGGAGAGGGGGAATCTGTGATTGGAGGAGTTGTGAGTGAGGGAGAGGGAATCTGTGATTGGAGGAGTTGTGAGTGAGGGAGAGAGGGAATCTGTGATTGGAGGAGTTGTGAGTGAACGGGAGAGGGAATCTGTGATTGGAGGAGTTGTGAGTGAGGGAGAGAGGGAATCTGTGATTGGAGGAGCTGTGAGTGAACGGGAGAGGGAATCTGTGATTGGAGGAGTTATGAGCGAGGGAGAGGGAATCTGTGATTGAGGAGATGTGAGTGAGGGAGAGAGGGAATCTGTGATTGGAGGAGTTGTGAGTGAGGGAGAGGGAATCTGTGATTGGAGGAGTTGTGAGTGAGGGAGAGAGGGAATCTGTGATTGGAGTAGTTGTGACTGAGGGAGAGGGAATCTGCGATTGGAGGAGTTGTGAGTGAGGGAGAGAGGGAATCTGTGATTGGAGGAGTTGTGAGTGAGGGAGAGAGGGAATCTGCGATTGGAGGAGTTGTGAGTAAGCGGGTGAGGGAATCTGTGATTGGAGGAGTTGTGAGTGAGGGAGAGGGAATCTGTGATTGGAGGAGTTGTGAGTGAGGGAGAGGGGAATCTGTGATTGGAGGAGTTGTGAGTGAGGGAGAGAGGGAATCTGTGGATTGGAGGAGTTGTGAGCGAGGGAGAGGGAATCTGTGATTGGAGGAGTTGTGAGTGAGGGAGAGAGGGAATCTGTGATTGGAGGAGTTGTGAGCGAGGGAGAGGGAATCTGTGATTGGAGGAGTTGTGAGTGAGGGAGAGAGGGAATCTGTGATTGGAGGAGTTTTGAGTGAGGGAGAGGGGATTCTGTGTTGGGAGGAGTTGTGAGAGATTGAGAGCGCATCTGTGATTGGAGGAGTTGTGAGTGAGGGAGAGGGGGAATCTGTGATTGGAGGAGTTGTGAGTGAGGGAGAGTGGGAATCTGTGATTGGAGGAGTTGTGAGTGAGGGAGAGGGAATCTGTGATTGGAGGAGTTGTGAGTGAGGGAGAGAGGGAATCTGTGATTGGAGGAGTTGTGAGTGAGGGAGAGGGAATCTGTGATTGGAGGAGTTGTGAGTGAGGGAGAGAGGGGATTCTGTGATTGGAGGAGTTGTGAGCGAGGGAGAGAGAGAATCTGTGATTGGAGGAGTTGGGAGCGAGGGAGAGAGGGACTCTGAGATTGGAGGAGATGAGCGTGAGGGAGAGAGGGAATCTGTGATTGGAGGAGTTGTGAGCGAGGGAGAGGGGGAATCTTTGATTGGAGGAGTTGTGAGCGAGGGAGAGAGGAAATCTGTGATTGGAGGAGTTGTGAGTGAGGGAGAGGGGGATTCTATGACTGGAGGAGTTGTGAGTGAGGGAGAGAGGGAATCTGTGATTGAAGGATTTGCGAGTGAGGGAGAGGGAATCTGTGATTGGAGGAGTTGTGAGTGAGGGAGAGGTGGATTCTGTGATTGGAGGAGTTGTGAGAGCGGGAGAGAGGGAATCTGTGTTTGGAGGTGTTGTGAGTGAGCGGGGGAGGGAATCTGTGATTGGAGGAGATTGAGTGAGGGAGAGAAGTAATCTGTGATTGGAGGAGTTGTGTGAGGGAGAGGGGAATCTGTGATTGGAGGAGTTGTGAGTGAGGGAGAGGGGAATCTGTGATTGGAGGAGTTGTGAGTGAGGGAGAGAGGGAATCTGTGATTGGAGGAGTTGTGAGTGAGGGAGAGAGGGAATATGTGATTCGACGAGTTGTGAGTGAGGGAGAGAGGGAATCTGTGATTGGAGGAGTTGTGAGTGAGGGAGAGGGGGAATGTGTGATTGGAGGAGTTGTGAGTGAGGGAGAGAGGGAATCTGTGATTGGAGGAGTTGTGAGTGAGGGAGAGAGGGAATCTGTGATTGGAGGAGTTGTGAGTGAGGGAGAGGAGGAATCTGTGATTGGAGGAGTTGTGAGTGAGGAGAGGGGAAATCTGTATTGGAGGAGTTGTGAGTGAGGTGAGAGAGGAAATCTGTGATTGGAGGAGATGTGAGTGAGGGGAGAGGGAATCTGTGATTGGAGGAGTTGTGAGTGAGGGAGAATGGGGTGATCTGTGATTGGAGAGTGTGAGTGAGGGGAGAGGGAATCTGTGATTGGAGGAGTTGTGAGTGAGGGGAGAGGGGAACTGTGATTGGAGGAGTTGTGTGTGAGGGGGAGAGGGAATCTGTGATTTGAGGAGTTGTGAGCGTGGAGAGGGAATCTGCGATTGGAGAGTTGTGAGTGAGGGAGAGAGGGAATCTGTGATTGGAGGAGTTGTGAGTGAGGGAGAGGGAATCTGTGATTGGGAGGAGTTGTGAGTGAAGCGGGAGAGGGAATTCTGTGATTGGAGGAGTTGTGAGTGAGGGAGAGAGGGAATCTGCGATTGGAGGAGTTGTGAGTGACGGGAGAGGGGAATCTGTGATTGGAGGAGTTTGTGACGGGAGAGAGGGAATCTGTGTTTGGAGGTGTTGTGAGTGAGCGGGGGAGGGAATCTGTGATTGGAGGAGATTGAGTGAGGGAGAGAGGGAATCTGTGATTGGAGGAGTTGTGAGTGAGGGAGAGGGAATCTGTGATTGGAGGAGTTGTGAGTGAGGGAGAGGGGAAATCTGTGATTGGAGGAGTTGTGAGTGAGGGAGAGAGGGAATCTGCGAATGGAGGAGTTGTGAGTGAGGGAGAGGGAATCTGTGATTGGAGGAGTTGTGAGTGAGGGAGAGGGAATCTGTGATTGCAGCAGTTGTGAGTGAGGGAGAGGTGGAATCTGTGATTGGAGGAGTTGTGAGTGAGGGAGAGAGGGAATCTGTGATTGGAGGAGTTGTGAGTGAGGGAGAGAGGAAATCTGTGATTGGAGGAGTTGTGAGTGAGGGATAGGGGAAATCTGTGATTGGAGGAGTTGTGAGTGAGGGATAGGGGAAATCTGTGATTGGAGGAGTTGTGAGTGAGGGAGACGGGGAATCTGTGATTGGAGGAGTTGTGAGTGAGGGAGAGGGAATCTGTGATTGGAGGAGTTGTGAGTGAGGGAGAGAGGGAATCTGTGATTGGAGGAGTTGTGAGTGAGGGAGAGAGGAAATCTGTGATTGGAGGAGTTGTGAGTGAGGGAGAGAGGGAATCTGTGATTGGAGGAGTTGTGAGTGAGCGGGAGAGGGAATCTGTGATTGGAGGAGTTGTGAGTGAGGGAGAGAGGGAATCTGTGATTGGAGGAGTTGTGAGTGAGGGAGAGAGGGAATCTGTGATTGGAGGAGTTGTGAGTGAGGGACATGGAATCTGTGATTGGAGGAGTTGTGAGTAAGGGAGAGAGGGAATCTGTGATTCGAGGAGTTGTGAGTGAGGGGGAGGGAATCTGTGATTGGAGGAGTTGTGAGTGAGGGAGAGAGGGAATCTGTGATTGAGGAGTTGTGAGTGAGGGAGAGGGGAATCTGTGATTGGAGGACTTGTGAGTGAGGGAGAGGGAATCTGTGATTGGAGGAGTTGTGAGTGAGGGAGAGAGGGAATCTGTGATTGGAGGAGTTGTGAGTGAGGGAGAGGGAATCTGTGATTGGAGGAGTTGTGAGTGAGGGAGAGAGGGAATCTGTGATTGGAGGAGTTGTGAGTGAGGGAGAGGGGAATCTGTGATTGGAGGAGTTGTGAGTGAGGAGAGAGGGAATCTGTGATTGGAGGAGTTGTGAGTGAGGGAGAGGGGAATCTGTGATTGGAGGAGTTGTGAGTGAGGGAGAGAGGGAATCTGTGATTGGAGGAGTTGTGAGTGAGGGAGAGGGGAATCTGTGATTGGAGGAGTTGTGAGTGAGGGAGAGGGGAATCTGTGATTGGAGGAGTTGTGAGTGAGGGAGAGGGAATCTGTGATTGGAGGAGTTGTGAGTGAGGGAGAGGGAATCTGTGATTGGAGGAGTTGTGAGTGAGGGAGAGGGAATCTGTGATTGGAGGAGCTGTGAGTGAGGGAGAGGGGAACTCTGTGATTGGAGGAGTTGTGAGTGAGGGAGAGAGGGAATCTGTGATTGGAGGAGTTGTGAGTGAGGGAGAGAGGGAATCTGTGATTGGAGGAGTTGTGAGTGAGGGAGAGGGAATCTGTGATTGGAGGAGTTGTGAGTGAGGGAGAGGGGAATCTGTGATTGGAGGAGTTGTGAGTGAGGGATAGGGAATCTGTGATTGGAGGAGTTGTGAGTGAGGGATAGGGAATCTGTGATTGGAGGAGTTGTGAGTGAGGGAGAGGGAATCTGTGATTGGAGGAGTTGTGAGTGAGGGAGAGGGAATCTGTGATTGGAGGAGTTGTGAGTGAGGGAGAGGGGAATCTGTGATTGGAGGAGATGTGAGTGAGGGAGAGGGGAATCTGCGAATGGAGGAGTTGTGAGTGAGGGAGAGAGGGAATCTGTGATTGGAGGAGTTGTGAGTGAGGGAGAGAGGGAATCTGTGATTGGAGGAGATGTGAGTGAGGGAGAGGGAATCTGTGATTGGAGGAGATGTGAGTGAGGGAGAGGGGAAATCTGTGATTGGAGGAGTTGTGAGTGAGAGAGAGGTGGAAACTGTGATTGGAGGAGTTGTGAGTGAGGGAGAGAGGGAATCTGTGATTGGAGGAGTTGTGAGTGAGAGAGAGGTGGAAACTGTGAATGGAGGAGTTGTGAGTGAGGGAGAGAGGGAATCTGTGATTGGAGGAGTTGTGAGTGAGGCAGAGAGGGAATCTGTCAATGGAGGAGTTGTGAGTGTGGGAGAGAGGGAATCTTTGATTGGAGGAGTTGTGAGTGAGTGGAGAGGGAATCTGTGATTGGAGGAGTTGTGAGTGAGGGAGAGAGGGAATCTGTGATTGGAGGAGTTGTGAGTGAGGGAGAGAGGGAATCTGTGATTGGAGGAGTTGTGAGTGAGGGAGAGGGAATCTGTGATTGGAGGAGTTGTGAGTGAGGGAGAGAGGGAATCTGTGATTGGAGGAGTTGTGAGTGAGGTAGAGGGAATCTGTGATTGGAGGAGTTGTGAGTGAGGGTGAGGGAATCTGTGATTGGAGGAGTTGTGTGTGAGGTAGAGGGAATCTGCAATTGGAGGAGTTGTGAGTGAGGGAGAGTGAATCTGTGATTGGAGGAGTTGTGAGTGAGGATGAGGGAATCTCTTATTGGAGGGGTTGTGAGTGAGGGAGAGAGGGAATCCATGATTGAAGCAGTTGTGAGTGAGCGGGAGAGGGAATGTGTGATTGGAGGAGTTGTGAGTGAGGGAGAGAGGGAATCTGTGATTGGAGGAGTTGTGAGTGAGGGAGAGAGGGAATCTGTGATTGGAGGAGTTGTGAGTGAGGGAGAGGGGGAATCTGTGATTGGAGGAGTTGCGAGCGAGGGAGAGGGAATCTGTGATTGGAGGAGTTGTGAGTGAGGGAGAGAGGGAATCTGTGATTGGAGGAGTTGTGAGTGAGCGGGAAGGGGAATCTGTGAATGGAGGAGTTGTGAGTCAGGGAGAGAGGGAATCTGTGATTGGAGGAGTTGTGAGTGAGGGAGAGGGAATCTGTGATTGGAGGAGTTGTGAGTGAGGGAGAGGGGAATCTGTGATTGGAGGAGTTGTGAGTGAGGGAGAGGGAATCTGTGATTGGAGGAGTTGTGAGTGAGGAGAGAGGGAATCTGTGATTGGAGGAGTTGTGAGTGAGGGAGAGAGGGAATCTGTGATTGGAGGAGTTGTGAGTGAGGGAGAGGGGAATCTGTGATTGGAGGAGTTGTGAGTGAGGGGAGAGAGGGGAATCTGTGATTGGAGGAGTTGTGAGTGAGGGAGAGAGGAATCTGTGATTGGAGGAGTTGTGAGTGAGGGAGAGAGGGAATCTGTGATTGGAGGAGTTGTGAGTGAGGGAGAGGGGGAATCTGTGATTGGAGGAGTTGCGAGCGAGGGAGAGAGGGAATCTGTGATTGGAGGAGTTGTGAGTGAGGAAGAGAGGGACTCTGTGATTGGAGGAGTTGTGAGTGACTGAGAGGGAATATGTGATTGGAGGAGTTATGAGCGAGGGAGAGGGAATCTGTGATTGGAGGAGTTGTGAGTGAGGGAGAGAGGGAATCTGTGATTGGAGGAGTTGTGAGTGAGGGAGAGAGGGAATCTCTGATTGGAGGAGTTGTGAGTGAGGGAGAGGGAATCTGTGATTGGAGGAGATTGTGAGTGAGGAGAGAGGGAATCTGTGATTGGAGGAGTTGTGAGTGAGGGAGAGGGAATCTGTGATTGGAGGAGTTGTGAGTGAGGGAGAGGGAATCTGTGATTGGAGGAGTTGTGAGTGAGGGAGAGGGAATCTGTGATTGGAGGAGTTGTGAGTGAGGGAGAGAGGGAATCTGTGATTGGAGGAGTTTGAGTGACGGGAGAGGGGAATCTGTGATTGGAGGAGTTGTGAGTGAGGGAGAGAGGGAATCTGTGATTGGAGGAGTTGTGAGTGAGGGAGAGAGGGAATCTGTGATTGGAGGAGTTGTGAGTGAGGGAGAGAGGGAATCTGTGATTGGAGGAGTTGTGAGTGAGTGGGAGAGGGAATCTGTGATTGGAGGAGTTTTGAGTGAGGGAGAGGGGGAATCTGTGATTGGAGGAGTTGTGAGTGAGGGAGAGAGGGAATCTGTGATTGGAGGAGTTGTGAGTGAGGTAGAGAGAGAATCTGTGATTGGAGGAGTTGTGAGTGAGGGAGAGAGGGAATCTGTGATTGGAGCAGTTGTGATTGAGCGTGAGAGGGAATCTGTGATTGGAGGAGTTGTGAGTGAGGGAGAGAGGGAATCTGTGATTGGAGGAGTTGTGAGTGAGGGAGAGGGAATCTGTGATTGGAGGAGTTGTGAGTGAGGGAGAGAGGAATCTGTGATTGGAGGAGTTGTGAGTGAGGGAGAGAGGGAATCTTTGATTGGAGGAGCTGTGAGTGAACGGGAGACGGAATCTGTGATTGGAGGAGTTGTGAACGAGGGATAGGGAATCTGTGATTGGAGGAGTTGTGAGTGAGGGATAGGGAATCTGTGATTGGAGGAGTTGTGAGTGAGGGATAGGGAATCTGTGATTGGAGGAGTTGTGAGTGAGGGATAGGGAATCTGTGATTGGAGGAGTTGTGAGTGAACAGGAGAGGGAATCTGTGATTGGAGGAGTTGTGAGTGAGGGAGAGAGGGAATCTGTGATTGGAGGAGTTGTGAGTGAGGAAGAGAGGGAATCTGTGATTGGAGGAGTTGTGAGTGAGCGGGAGAGGGAATCTGTGATTGGAGGAGTTGTGAGTGAGGGACAGAGGGAATCTGTGATTGGAGGAGCTGTGAGAGAGGGAGAGGGAATCTGTGATTGGAGGAGCTGTGAGTGAGGGAGAGGGGGTATCTGTGATTGGAGGAGTTGTGAGTGAGGGAGAGGGGAAATCTGTGATTGGAGGAGTTGTGAGTGAGGGAGAGAGGGAATCTGTGATTGGAGGAGTTGTGAGTGAGGGAAGAGGGAATCTGTGATTGGAGGAGTTGTGAGTGAGGGAGAGAGGGAATCTGTGATTGGAGGAGTTGTGAGTGAGGGAGAGGGGGAATCTGTGATTGGAGGAGTTGTGAGTGAGGGAGAGGGAATCTGTGATTGGAGGAGTTGTGAGTGAGCGGGAGAGGGAATCTGTGATTGGAGGAGTTGTGAGTGAGGGAGAGAGGGAATCTGTGATTGGAGGAGTTGTGAGTGAGGGTGAGAGGGAATCTGTGATTGGAGGAGTTGTGAGTGAGGGAGAGAGGGAATCTGTGATTGGAGGAGTTGTGAGTGAGGGAGAGAGGGAATCTGTGATTGGAGGAGTTGTGAGTGAACGGGAGAGGGAATCTGTGATTGGAGGAGTTGTGAGTGAGGGAGAGGGAATCTGTGATTGGAGGAGTTGTGAGTGAGGGAGAGGGAATCTGTGATTGGAGGAGTTGTGAGTGAGGGAGAGAGGGAATCTGTGATTGGAGGAGTTGTGAGTGAGGGAGAGGGAATCTGTGATTGGAGGAGTTGTGAGTGAGGGAGAGGGAAGCTGTGATTGGAGGAGTTGTGAGTGAGGGAGAGGGGTAATCTGTGATTGGAGGAGTTGTGAGTGAGGGAGAGAGGGAATCTGTGATTGGAGGAGATGTGAGTGAGGAAGAGAGGGAATCTGTGATTGGAGGAGTTGTGAGTGAGCGAGCGAGGGAATCTGTGATTGGAGGAGATGTGAGTGAGGAAGAGAGGGAATCTGTGATTGGAGGAGTTGTGAGTGAGCGGGAGAGGGAATCTGTGATTGGAGGAGTTGTGAGTGAGCGGGAGAGGGAATCTGTGATTGGAGGAGTTGTGAGTGAGTGGGAGAGAGAATCTGTGATTGGAGGAGTTGTGAGTGAGGGAGAAAGGGAATCTGTGATTGGAGGAGTTGTTATTGAGGGACAGAGGGAATCTGTGATTGGAGGAGCTGTGAGTGAGGGAGAGGGGAAATCTGTGATTGGAGGAGTTGTGAGTGAGGGAGTGGGGGTATCTGTGATTGGAGGAGATGTGAGTGAGGGAGAGGGGAAATCTGCGAATGGAGGAGTTGTGAGTGAGGGAGAGAGGGAATCTGTGATTGGAGGAGTTGTGAGTGAGGGAGAGGGAATCAGTGATTTGAATATTTGTGAGTGAGGGAGAGGGAATCTGTGATTGGAGGAGTTGTGAGTGAGGGAGAGGGGGCAATATGTGATTGGAGGAGTTGTGAGTGAGGGAAGAGGGAATCTGTGATTGGAGGAGTTGTGAGTGAGGGAGAGAGGGAATCTGTGATTGGAGGAGTTGTGAGTGAGGGAGAGAGGGAATCTGTGATTGGAGGAGTTGTGAGTGAGGGAGAGAGGGAATCTGTGATTGGAGGAGTTGTGAGTGAGCGGGAGAGGGAATCTGTGATTGGAGGAGTTGTGAGTGAGGGAGAGAGGGAATCTGTGATTGGAGGAGTTGTGAGTGAGGGAGAGGGAATCTGTGATTGGAGGAGTTGTGAGTGAACGGGAGAGGGAATCTGTGATTGGAGGAGTTGTGAGTGAGGGAGAGGGAATCTGTGATTGAGGAGATGTGAGTGAGGGAGAGAGGGAATCTGTGATTGGAGGAGTTGTGCGTGAGGGAGAGAGGGAATCTGTGATTGGAGGAGTTGTGTGAGGGAGAGAGGGAATCTGTGATTGGAGGAGTTGTGAGTGAGCGGGAGAGTGAATCTGTGATTGGAGGAGTTATGAGTGAGGGAGAGGGAATCTGTGATTGGAGGAGTTGTGAGTGAGGGAGAGGGAATCTGTGATTGGAGGAGTTGTGAGTGAGGGAGAGAGGGAATCTGTGATTGAGGAGTTGTGAGTGAGGGAGAGAGGGAATCTGTGATTGGAGGAGTTGTGAGTGAGGAGAGAGGGAATCTGTGATTGGAGGAGTTGTGAGTGAGGGAGAGGGGAATCTGTGATTGGAGGAGTTGTGAGTGAGTGAGAGAGGGAATCAGTGATTGGAGGAGTTGTGAGTGAGTGAGAGAGGGAATCTGTGATGCAAGGAGTTGTGAGTGAGGGAGAGAGGGAATCTGTGATTGGAGGAGTTGTGAGTGAGGAGAGAGGGAATCTGTGATTTGAGGAGTTGTGAGTGAGTGAGAGAGGAATCTGTGATGGAGGAGTTGTGAGTGAGGAGAGAGGGAATCTGTGATTGGAGAGTTGTGAGTGAGTGAGAGAGGGAATCTGTGATTGAGGAGTTGTGAGTGAGGGAGAGGGAAATCTGTGATTGGAGGAGTTGTGAGTGAGGGAGAGGGAATCTGTGATTGGAGGAGTTGTGAGTGAGGGATAGGGAATCTGTGATTGGAGGAGTTGTGAGTGAACAGGAGAAGGAATCTGTGTTCGGAGGAGTTGTGAGTGAGGGAGAGAGGGAATCTGTGATTGGAGGAGTTGTGAGTGAGCGGGAGAGGGAATCTGTGATTGGAGGAGTTGTGAGTGAGCGGGAGAGGGAATCTGTGATTGGAGGAGTTGTGAGTGAGTGGGAGAGAGGAATCTGTGATTGGAGGAGTTGTGAGTGAGGGAGAAGGGAATCTGTGATTGGAGGAGTTGTGATTGAGGGACGAGGGAATCTGTGATTGGAGGAGTTGTGAGTGAGGGAAAGAGGGAATCTGCGAATGGAGGAGTTGTGAGTGAGCGGCAGAGGGAATCTGTGATTGGAGGAGTTGTGAGTGAGCGGGAGAGGGAATCTGTGATTGGAGGAGTTGTGAGTGAGCGGGAGAGGGAATCTGTGATTGGAGGAGTTGTGAGTGAGCGAGAGAGGGAATCTGTGATTGGAGGAGTTGTGAGTGAGGGAGAGAGGGAATCTGTGATTGGAGGAGTTGTGAGTGAGGGAGAGAGGGAATCTGTGATTGGAGGAGTTGTGAGTGAGGGAGAGAGGGAATCTGTGATTGGAGGATTTGTGAGTGAGGGAGAGAGGGAATCTGTGATTGGAGGATTTGTGAGTGAGGGAGAGGGAATCAGTGATTTGAATATTTGTGAGTGAGGGAGAGGGAATCTGTGATTGGAGGAGTTGTGAGTGAGGGAGAGGGGGCAATATGTGATTGGAGGAGTTGTGAGTGAGGGAGAGGGGGATTCTGTGATTGGAGGAGTTGTGAGTGAGGGAGAGAGGGAATCTGTGATTGGAGGAGTTGTGAGTGAGGGAGAGAGGGAATCTGTGATTGGAGGAGTTGTGAGTGAGGGAGAGAGGGAATCTGTGATTGGAGGAGTTGTGAGTGAGGGAGAGAGGGAATCTGTGATTGGAGGAGTTGTGAGTGAGGGAGAGGGAATCTGTGATTGGAGGAGTTGTGAGTCGAGGGAGAGGGGAATCTGTGATTGGAGGAGTTGTGAGTGAGGGAGAGGGAATCTGTGATTGGAGGAGTTGTGAGTGAGGGAGAGAGGGAATCTGTGATTGGAGGAGTTGTGAGTGAGGGAGAGAGGAATCTGTGATTGGGAGGAGTTGTGAGTGAGGGAGAGAGGGAATCTGTGATTGGAGGAGTTGTGAGTGAGGGAGAGAGGGAATCTGTGATTGGAGGAGTTGTGAGTGAGGGAGCGAGGGAATCAGTGATTGGAGGAGTTGTGAGAGCAGCTGAGGGAATCTGTGATTGGAGGAGTTGTGAGTGAGGGAGAGGTGGATTCTGTGATTGGAGGAGTTGTGAGTGAGGGAGAGAGGGAATCTGTGATTGGAGGAGTTGTGAGTGAGCGGGAGAGGGAATCTGTGATTGGAGGAGTTGTGAGTGAGGGAGAGAGGGAATCTGTGATTGGAGGAGTTGTGAGTGAGGAGAGGGGGAATCTGTGATTGGAGGAGTTGTGAGTGAGGGAGAGGGGAATCTGTGATTGGAGGAGTTGTGAGTGAGAGAGAGAGTGAATCTGTTATTGGAGGAGTTGTGAGTGAGAGAGAGGGAATCTGTGATTGGAGGAGTTGTGAGTGAGGGAGAGAGGGAATCTGTGATTGGAGGAGTTGTGAGTGAGGGAGAGGGAATCTGTGATTGGAGGAGTTATGAGCGAGGGAGAGGGAATCTGTGATTGAGGAGTTGTGAGTGAGGGAGAGAGGGAATCTGTGATTGGAGGAGTTGTGAGTGAGGGAGAGAGGGAATCTGTGATTGGAGGAGTTGTGAGTGAGGGAGAGAGGGAATCTGTGATTGGAGGAGTTGTGAGTGAGGGAGAGGGGGAATCTGTGATTGGAGGAGTTGTGAGTGAGGGAGAGAGGGAATCTGTGATTGGAGGAGTTGTGAGTGAGGGAGAGGGAATCTGTGATTGGAGGAGTTGTGAGTGAGGGAGAGAGGGAATCTGTGATTGGAGGAGTTGTGAGTGAGGGAGAGAGGGAATCTGTGATTGGAGGAGTTGTGAGTGAGGGAGAGAGGGAATCTGTGATTGGAGGAGTTGTGAGTGAGGGAGAGAGGGAATCTGTGATTGGAGGAGTTGTGAGTGAGGGAGAGAGGGAATCTGTGATTGGAGGAGTTGTGAGTGAGGGAGAGAGGGAATCTGTGATTGGAGGAGTTGTGAGTGAGGGAGAGAGGGAATCTGTGATTGGAGGAGTTGTGAGTGAGGGAGAGAGGGAATCTGTGATTGGAGGAGTTGTGAGTGAGGGAGAGAGGGAATCTGTGATTGAGGAGTTGTGAGTGAGGGAGAGGGAATCTGTGATTGGAGGAGTTGTGAGTGAGGGAGAGAGGAATCTGTGATTGGAGGAGTTGTGAGTGAGGGAGAGGGGAATCTGTGATTGGAGGAGTTGTGAGAGAGGGAGAGAGGGAATCTGTGATTGGAGAGTTGTGAGTGAGGGAGAGAGGGAATCTGTGATTGGAGGAGTTGTGAGTGAGGGAGAGAGGGAATCTGTGATTGGAGGAGTTGTGAGTGAGGAGAGAGGGAATCTGTGATTGGAGGAGTTGTGAGTGAGGAGAGAGGGAATCTGTGATTGGAGGAGTTGTGAGTGAGGAGAGAGGGAATCTGTGATTGGAGGAGTTGTGAGTGAGGGAGAGAGGGAATCTGTGATTGGAGGAGTTGTGAGTGAGGGAGAGAGGGAATCTGTGATTGGAGGAGTTGTGAGTGAGGGAGAGGGGAATCTGTGATTGGAGGAGTTGTGAGTGAGGGAGAGGGGAATCTGTGATTGGAGGAGTTGTGAGTGAGGGAGAGGGAATCTGTGATTGGAGGAGTTGTGAGTGAGGGAGAGAGGAATCTGTGATTGGAGGAGTTGTGAGTGAGGGAGAGAGGGAATCTGTGATTGGAGGAGTTGTGAGTGAGGGAGAGAGGGAATCTGTGATTGGAGGAGTTGTGAGTGAGGAGAGAGGGAATCTGTGATTGGAGGAGTTGTGAGTGAGGGAGAGGGAATCTGTGATTGGAGGAGTTGTGAGTGAGGAGAGAGGAATCTGTGATTGGAGGAGTTGTGAGTGAGGGAGAGAGGGAATCTGTGATTGGAGGAGTTGTGAGTGAGGGAGAGAGGGAATCTGTGATTGGAGGAGTTGTGAGTGAGGGAGAGGGGAATCTGTGATTGGAGGAGTTGTGAGTGAGGGAGAGGGGAATCTGTGATTGGAGGAGTTGTGAGTGAGGAGAGAGGGAATCTCTGATTGGAGGAGTTGTGAGTGAGGGAGAGAGGGAATCTGCTATTGGAGGAGTTGTGAGTGAGGGAGAGAGGGAATCTGTGATTGGAGGAGTTGTGAGTGAGGGAGAGAGGGAATCTGTGATTGGAGGAGTTGTGAGTGAGGAGAGAGGGAATCTGTGATTGGAGAGTTGTGAGTGAGGGAGAGGGAATCTGTGATTGGAGGAGTGTGAGTGAGGGAGAAGGGAATCTGTGATTGGAGGAGTTGTGAGTGAGGGAGAGAGGGAATCTGTGATTGGAGGAGTTGTGAGTGAGGGAGAGAGGGAATCTGTGATTGGAGGAGTTGTGAGTGAGGGAGAGGGAATCTGTGATTGGAGGAGTTGTGAGTGAGGGAGAGGGAATCTGTGATTGGAGGAGTTGTGAGTGAGGGAGAGAGGGAATCTGTGATTGGAGGAGTTGTGAGTGACTGAGAGGGAATCTGTGATTGGAGGAGTTGTGAGTGAGGGAGAGGGAATCTGTGATTGGAGGAGCTGTGAGTGAGGGAGAGGGAATCTGTGTTTGGAGGAGTTGTGAGTGAGGGAGAGAGGGAATCTGTGATTGGAGAGAGTTTGTGAGTGAGGGAGAGGGAATCTGTGATTGGAGAGTTGGTGAGTGAGGGAGAGAGGGAATCTGTGCTTGGAGCGAGTTGTGATTGAGGGAGAGAGGGAATCTGTGATTGGAGGAGTTGTGAGTGAGGGAGAGAGGGAATCTCTGATTGGAGGAGTTGTGAGTGAGGGAGAGGGGAATCTTTGATTGCAGGAGTTGTGAGTGATCGGAGAGGGAATCTGTGATTGGAGAGTTGTGAGTGAGGAGAGTGGGAATCTGTGATTGGAGGATCTTGTGAGTGACGGGAGAGGGAATCTGTGATTGGAGGAGTTGTGAGTGAGGAGAGATGGAATCTGTGATTGGAGGAGTTGTGAGTGAGCTGGAGAGGGAACTGTGATTGGAGGAGTTGTGAGTGAGGGAGAGGGGAATCTGTGATTGGAGGAGTTGTGAGTGAACGGGAGAGGGAATCTGTGATTGGAGGAGTTGTGAGTGAGGGAGAGGGGAATCTGTGATTGGAGGAGTTGTGAGTGAGGGAGAGAGGGAATCTGTGATTGGAGGAGTTGTGTTTGAGGGAGAGAGGGAATTTTTGATTGGAGGAGTTGTGAGTAAGGGAGAGAGGGAATCTGTGATTGGAGGAGTTGAGAGTGAGGGAGAGGGGGAATCTGTGATTGGACGAGTTGTGAGTGAGGGAGAGTGGGAATCTGTGATTGGACGAGTTGTGAGTGAGGGAGAGGGAATCTGTGATTGGAGGAGTTGTGAGTGAGGGAGAGAGGGAATCTGTGATTGGAGGAGTTGTGAGTGAGCGAGAGAGGGAATCTGTGATTGGAGGAGTTGTGAGTGAGGGAGAGAGGGAATCTGTGATTGGATGAGTTGTGTTTGAGGGAGAGAGGGAATTTTTGATTGGAGGAGTTGTGAGTGAGGGAGACGGGGAGTCTGTGATTGGAGGAGTTGTGAGTGAGGGAGAGGGGGAATCTGTGATTGGAGTAGTTGTGAGTGAGGGAGAGAGGAATCTGTGATTGGAGGAGTTGTGAGTGAGGAGAGAGGGAATCTGTGATTGGAGGAGTTGTGAGTGAGGGAGAGAGGAATCTGTGATTGGAGGAGTTGTGAGTGAGGGAGAGAGGGAATCTGTGATTGGAGGAGTTGTGAGTAAGGGAGAGAGGGAATCTGTGATTGGAGGAGTTGTGAGTGAGGAGAGAGGGAATCTGTGATTGGAGGAGTTGTGAGTGAGGGAGAGGGAATCTGTGATTGGAGGAGTTGTGAGTGAGGAGAGAGGGAATCTGTGATTGGAGGAGTTGTGAGTGAGGGAGAGAGGAATCTGTGATTGGAGGAGTTGTGAGTGAGGGAGAGAGGGAATCTGTGATTGGAGGAGTTGTGAGTGAGGGAGAGGGAATCTGTGATTGGAGGAGTTGTGAGTGAGGAGAGAGGGAATCTGTGATTGGAGGAGTTGTGAGTGAGGGAGAGGGAATCTGTGATTGGAGGAGTTGTGAGTGAGGGAGAGAGGGAATCTGTGATTGGAGGAGTTGTGAGTGAGGGGAGAAGGGAATCTGTGATTGGAGGAGTTGTGAGTGAGGAGAGAGGGAATCTGTGATTGGAGGAGTTGTGAGTGAGGGAGAGAGGGAAACTGTGATTGGAGGAGTTGTGAGTGAGGGAGAGAGGGAATCTGTGATTGGAGGAGTTGTGAGTGAGGGAGAGAGGGAATCTGTGATTGGAGGAGTTGTGAGTGAGGGAGAGAGGGAATCTGTGATTGGAGGAGTTGTGAGTGAGGGTGAGGGAATCTGTGATTGGAGGAGTTGTGAGTGAGGGAAGGAAGGAATCTGTGATTGGAGGAGTTGTGAGTGAGGGAGAGAGGGAATCTGTGATTGGAGGAGTTGTGTTTGAGGGAGAGAGGGAATCTGTGATTGGAGGAGTTGTGAGTGAGGGAGAGGGAATCTGTGATTGGAGGAGTTGTGAGTGAGGAGAGGGGAATCTGTGATTGGAGGAGTTGTGAGTGAGGGAGAGAGGGAATCTGTGATTGGAGAGTTGTGAGTGAGGGAGAGGGAATCTGTGATTGGAGGAGTTGTGAGTGAGGGAGAGGGAATCTGTGATTGGAGGAGTTGTGAGTGAGGGAGAGGGAATCTGTGATTGGAGGAGTTGTGAGTGAGGGAGAGGGAATCTGTGATTGGAGGAGTTGTGAGTGAGGGAGAGGGAATCTGTGATTGGTGGATTATTGAGTGAGGGTGAGGGAATCTGTGATTGAAGGTGTTGTGTGTGAGGTAGAGGGAATCTGCAATTGGAGGAGTTGTGAGTGAGGGAGAGTGAATCTGTGATTGGAGGAGTTGTGAGTGAGGAGAGAGGGAATATGTGATTGGAGGAGTTGTGAGTGAGGGAGAGGGAATCTGTGATTGGAGGAGATGTGAGTGAGGGAGAGAGGGAATCTGTGATTGGAGGAGTTGTGAGTGAGGGAGAGGGAATCTGTGATTGAGGAGTTGTGAGTGAGGGAGAGAGGGAATCTGTGATTGAAGGAGCTGTGAGTGAGGGAGAGAGGGAATCTGTGATTGGAGAGTTGTGAGTGAGGACAGAGGGAATCTGTGTTTGGCGGAGTTTTGAGTGAAGGAGAGGGGAATCTGTGATTGGAGGAGTTGTGAGTGAGGGAGAGAGGGAATCTGTGATTGGAGGAGCTGTGAGTGAGGGAGAGAGGGAATCTGTGATTTGAAGATTTGTGAGTGAGGGAAAGGGAATCTGTGATTGGAGGAGTTGTGAGTGAGGGAGGGAGGGAATCTGTGATTCGAGGAGTTGTGAGTGAGGGGGAGGGAATCTGTGATTGGAGGAGTTGTGAGTGAACGGGAGATGGATTCTGTGATTGGAGGAGCTGTGAGTGAGGGAGAGAGGGAATCTGTGATTGGAGGAGTTGTGAGTGAGGTAGAAGAAATCTGTAATTGGAGGAGTTCTGAGTGAACAGGAGAGGGAATCTGTGATTGGAGGAGTTGTGAGTGAGGGAGTGAGGGAATCTGTGATTGGAGGAGTTGTGAGTGAGCGGGAAGGGGAATCTGTGATTGGAGGAGTTGTGAGTGAGGGTGGGGGAATCTGTGATTGGAGGAGTTTTGAGTGAGGGAGACAGGGAATCTGTGTTTGGAGGAGTTGTGAGTGAGGGTGGGGGAATCAGTGATTGGAGGAGTTGTGAGTGAGGGAGATAGTGAATCTGTGATTGGAGGAGTTGTGAGTGAGGGAGAGGGGGTATCTGTGATTGGAGGAGTTGTGAGTGAGGGAGAGAGGGAATCTGTGATTGGAGGAGTTGTGAGTGAGGGAGAGAGGAATCTGTGATTGGAGGAGTTGTGAGTGAGTGGGAGAGAGAATCTGTGATTGGAGGAGTTGTTATTGAGGGACAGAGGGAATCTGTGATTGGAGGAGTTGTGAGTGAGGGAGAGAGGGAATCTGTGATTGGAGGAGTTGTGAGTGAGGGAGAGAGGGAATCTGTGATTGGAGGAGTTGTGAGTGAGCGGCAGAGGGAATCTGTGATTGGAGGAGTTGTGAGTGAGGGAGAGAGGGAATCTGTGATTGGAGGAGTTGTGAGTGAGGGGAGAGGGAATCTGTGATTGGAGGAGTTGTGAGTGAGGGAGAGAGGGAATCTGTGATTGGAGGAGTTGTGAGTGAGGAGAGAGGGAATCTGTGATTGGAGGAGTTGTGAGTAAGCGGGTGAGGGAATCTGTGATTGGAGGAGTTGTGAGTGAGGGAGAGGGAATCTGTGATTGGAGGAGTTGTGAGTGAGGGAGAGAGGGAATCTGTGATTGGAGGAGTTGTGATTGAGGGAGAGAGGGAATCTGTGATTTGAGGAGTTGTGTAAGGGAGAGAGGGAATCTGCGATTGGAGGAGTTGTGAGTGAGGTGGAAGGAATCTGTAATTGGCGGAGTTGTGAGTGAGGGAGAGAGGGAATCTGTGATTGGAGGAGTTGTGAGTGAGGGAGAGAGGGAATCTGTGATTGGAGGAGTTGTGAGTGAGGGAGAGAGGGAATCTGTGATTGGAGCAGTTGTGAGTGAGGGAGAATGGGAATCTGTGATTGGAGGAGTTGTGAGTGAACAGGAGAGGGAATCTGTGATTGGAGGAGTTGTGAGTGAGCGAGAGAGGGAATCTGTGATTGGAGGAGTTGTGAGTGAGGGAGAGGGGAATCTGTGATTGGAGGAGTTCTGAGTGAGGAGAGGGGGAATCTGTGATTGGAGGAGTTGTGAGTGAGGGAGAGAGGGAATCTGTGATTGGAGGAGTTGTGAGTGAGGGACATAGTGAATCTGTGTTTGGAGGAGTTGTGAGCGAGGTAGAGGGGAATCTGTGATTGGAGGAGTTGTGAGTGAGGAGAGAGGGAATCTGTGATTGGAGGAGTTGTGAGTGAGCGAGAGAGGAATCTGTGATTGGAGGAGTTGTGAGTGAGGGAGAGAGGGAATCTTGATTGGAGGAGTTGTGAGTGAGGGAGAGGGAATCTGTGATTGGAGGAGTTGTGAGTGATGAGAGAGGGAATCTGTGATTGGAGGAGTTGTGAGTGTGCGGGAGAGAGGGAATATGTGATTGGAGGAGTTATGAGTGATTGAGAGAGGGAATCTGTGATTTGAAGATTTGTGAGTGAGGGAAAGGGAATCTGTGATTGGAGGTGTTGTGAGTGAGGGAGAGGGGGAATCTGTGATTGGAGGAGTTTTGATTGACGGAGAGGGGGATTCTGTGATTAGAGGAGTTGTGAGTGAGGGAGAGAGGGAATCTGTGATTGGAGGAGTTGTGAGTGAGGGGGAGAGGGAATCTGTGTTTGGCTGAGTTTTGAGTGAAGGAGAGGGGAATCTGTGATTGGAGGAGTTGTGAGTGAGGGAGAGAGGGAATCTGTGATTGGAGGAGTTGTGAGTGAGGGAGAGAGGGAATCTGTGATTGGAGGAGTTTTGAGTGATTGAGAGAGGGAATCTGTGATTTGAAGATTTGTGAGTGAGGGAATGGGAATCTGTGATTGGAGGAGTTGTGAGTGAGGGAGAGGGAATCTGTGATTGGAACAGTTGTGAGTGATTGAGAGAGGGAATGTGTGATTTGAAGATTTGTGTGTGAGTTAGAGGAAAACTGTGATTGGAGGAGTTGTGAGTGAGGGAGAGGGAATCAGTGATTGGAGGAGTTGTGAGTGAGGGAGTGAGGGAATCTGTGATTGCAGTAGTTGTGAGTGAGGGAGAGACGGAATCTGTGATTGGAGGAGTTGTGTAAGGGAGAGAGGGAATCTGTGATTGGAGGAGTTGTGAGTGAGGTAGAAGAAATCTGTAATTGGAGGAGTTGTGAGTGAGGTAGAAGAAATCTGTGATTGGAGGAGTTCTGAGTGAACAGGACAGGGAATCTGTGATTGGAGGAGTTGTGAGTGAACAGGAGAGGGAATCTGTGATTGGAGGAGTTGTGAGTGAGGGAGAGAGGGTATCTGTGATTGGAGGAGTTGTGAGTGAGCGGGAGAGGGAATCTGTGATTGAAGAGTTGTGAGTGAGTGAGAGAGGGAATCTGTGATTCAAGGAGTTGTGAGTGATTGAGAGAGGGAATCTGTGATTTGAAGATTTGTGTGTGAGGGAGAGGGAAACTGTGATTGGAGGAGTTGTGAGTGAGGTGGAAGGAATCTGTAATTGGCGGAGTTGTGAGTGAGGGACAGAGGGAATCTGTGATTGGAGGAGTTGTGAGTGAGGGAGAGGGGTAATCTGTGATTGGAGGCGTTGTGAGTGAGGGAGATAGTGAATCTGTGAATGGAGGAGTTGTGAGTGAGGGAGAGGGGTAATCTGTGATTGGAGGAGTTGTGAGTGAACAGGAGAAGGAATCTGTGTTTGGAGGAGTTGTGAGTGAGCGGGAGAGGGAATCTGTGATTGGAGGCGTTGTGAGTGAGTGGGAGAGAGAATCTGTGATTGGAGGAGTTGTGAGTGAGGGAGAAAGGGAATCTGTGATTGGAGGAGTTGTGAGTGAGCGAGAGGGAGAATCTGTGATTGGAGGAGTTGTGAGTGAGGGAGAATGGGAATCTGTGATTGGAGGAGTTGTGAGTGAGCGGCCGAGGGAATCTGTGATTGGAGGAGTTGTGAGTGAGCGAGAGGGGGAATCTGTGATTGGAGGAGTTGTGAGTGAGGGAGAGAGGGAATCTGTGATTGGAGGAGTTGTGAGTGAGGGAGAATGGGAATCTGTGATTGGAGGAGTTGTGAGTGAGCGGCCGAGGGAATCTGTGATTGGAGGAGTTGTGAGTGAGCGAGAGGGGGAATCTGTGATTGGAGGAGTTGTGAGTGAGGGAGAGAGGGAATCTGTGATTGGAGGAGTTGTGAGTGAGCGGGAGAGGGAATTTGTGATTGGAGTAGTTGTGAGTGATTGAGAGAGGGAATCTGTGATTTGAAGATTTGTGTGTGAGGGAGAGGGAAACTGTGATTGGAGGAGTTGTGAGTGAGGGAGAGGGAATCTGTGATTGTAGGAGTTGTGAGTGAGCGAAGGAAGGAATCTGTGATTGCATTAGTTGTGAGTGAGGGAGAGAGGGAATCTGTGATTGGAGGAGTTGTGAGTGAGGTGGAAGGAATCTGTAATTGGCGGAGTTGTGAGTGAGGGAGCGGGGTAATCTGTGATTGGAGGAGTTGTGAGTGAACAGGAGAAGGAATCTGTTTTTGGAGGAGTTGTGAGTGAGGGAGAGAGGGAATCTGTGATTGGAGGAGTTGTGAGTGAGTGGGAGAGAGAATCTGTGATTGGAGGAGTTGTGAGTGAGGGAGAAAGGGAATCTGTGATTGGAGGAGTTGTTATTGAGGGACAGAGGGAATCTGTGATTGGAGGAGTTGTGAGTGAGCGAGAGGGGGAATCTGTGATTGGAGGAGTTGTGAGTGAGCGGCAGAGGGAATCTGTGATTGGAGGAGTTGTGAGTGAGGGAGACAGGGAATCTGTAATTGGAGGAGTTGTGAGTGAGGGAGAATGGGAATCTGTGATTGGAGGAGTTGTGAGTGAGCGGCAGAGGGAATCTGTGATTGGAGGAGTTGTGAGTGAGCGAGAGAGGGAATCAGTGATTGGAGGAGTTGTGAGTGAGGGAGAGAGGGACTCTGTGATTGGAGGAGTTGTGAGTGCGGGAGAGAGGGAATCAGTGATTGGAGGAGTTGTGAGTGAGCGAGAGAGGGAATCTGTGATTGGAAGAGTTGTGAGTGCGGGAGAGAGGGAATCTGTGATTGGAGGAGTTGTGAGTGAGCGGCAGAGGAAATCTGTGATTGGAGGAGTTGTGAGTGAGGGAGAGAGGGAATCTGTGATTGGAGCAGTTGTGAGTGAGGGAGAATGGGAATCAGTGATTGGAGGAGTTGTGAGTGAGGGAGAGAGAATCTGACATAGCAGGAGTTGTGAGTGATTGAGAGAGGGAATCTGTGATTGGAGGATTTGTGAGTGAGGGAGAGAGGGAATGTGTGATTGGAGGAGTTATGAGTGATTGAGAGAGGGAATCTGTGATTTGAAGATTTGTGAGTGAGGGAGAGAGGGAATCTGTGACTGGAGGAGTTGTGAGTAATTGAGAGAGGGAATCTGCGATTGGAGGAGTTGTGAGTGATTGAGAGAGGGAATCTGTGATTGGAGAGTTGTGAGTGAGGGAGAGGGAATCTGTGATTGGAGGAGTTGTGAGTGAGGGAGAGAGGGAATCTGTGATTGGAGGAGTTGTGAGTGAGGAGAGAGGGAATCTGTGATTGGAGGAGTTGTGAGTGAGGGAGAGAGGGAATCTGTGATTGGAGGAGTTGTGAGTGAGGGAGAGAGGGAATCTGTGATTGGAGGAGTTGTGAGTGAGGAGAAAGGGAATCTGTGATTGGAGGAGTTGTGAGTGAGCGAGAGGGAGAATCTGTGATTGGAGGAGTTGTGAGTGAGGGAGAGAGGGAATCTGTGATTGGAGGAGTTGTGAGTGAGGGAGAAAGGGAATCTGTGATTGGAGGAGTTGTGAGTGAGGGAGAGAGGGAATCTGTGATTGGAGGAGTTGTGAGTGAGGGAGAGAGGGAATCTGTGATTGGAGGAGTTGTGAGTGAGGGATAGGGGAAATCTGTGATTGGAGGAGTTGTGAGTGAGCGGGAGAGAGAACCTGTGATTGGAGGAGTTGTTATTGAGGAACAGAGGGAATCTGTGATGGAGGAGTTTTGTGTGAGCGAGAGGGGAATCTGTGACTGGAGCAGTTGTGAGTGAACAGGGGAGGGAATCTGTGATTGGAGGAGTTGTGAGTGAGGGAGAATGGGAAACTGTGATTGGAGGAGTTGTGAGTCAGCGGCAGAGGGAATCTGTGATTGGAGGAGTTGTGAGTGAGGGAAGGAAGGAATCTGTGATTGCAGTAGTTGTGATTGAGGGAGAGAGGGAATCTGTGATTTGAGGAGTTGTGTAAGGGAGAGAGGGAATCTGTAATTGGCGGAGTTGTGAGTAAGGGAGCGGGGTAATCTGTGATTGGAGGAGTTGTGAGTGAACAGGAGAAGGAATCTGTGTTTGGAGGAGTTGTGAGTGAGGGAGAGAGGGAATCTGTGATTGGAGGCGTTGTGAGTGAGCGGGAGAGGGAATCTGTGATTGGAGGAGTTGTGAGTGAGTGGGAGAGAGAATCTGTGATTGGAGGAGTTGTGAGTGAGGGAGAAAGGGAATCTGTGATTGGAGGAGTTGTTATTGAGGGACAGAGGGAATCTGTGATTGGAGGAGTTGCGAGTGAGCGAGAGGGGGAATCTGTGATTGGAGGAGTTGTGAGTGAGCGGCAGAGGGAATCTGTGATTGGAGGAGTTGTGAGTGAGGGAGAGAGGGAATCTGTAATTGGAGGAGTTGTGAGTGAGGGAGAGAGGGAATCTGTGGTTGGAGCAGTTGTGAGTGAGGGAGAATTGGAATCTGTGATTGGAGGAGTTGTGAGTGAGCGGCAGAGGGAATCTGTGATTGGAGGAGTTGTGAGTGAGCGAGGGAGGGAATCAGTGATTGGAGGAGTTGTGAGTGAGGGAGAGAGGGAATCTGTGATTGGAAGAGTTGTGAGTGCGGGAGAGAGGGAATCTGTGATTGGAGGAGTTGTTATTGAGGGACAAAGGGAATCTGTGATTGGAGGAGTTGTGAGTGAGCGGGAGAGGAAATTTTTGATTGGAGGAGTTGTGAGTCAGGGAGAGAGGGAATCTGTGATTGGAGGAGTTGTGAGTGAGGGTGAGGTATTTTGTGATTGGAGGAGTTGTGAGTGAACAGGAGAGGGAATCAGTGATTGGAGGAGTTGTGAGTGAGCGGGAGAGGGAATCTGTGATTGGAGGAGCTGTGAGTGAGCGGGAGAGAGAACCTGTGATTGGAGGAGTTGTGAGTGAGGGAGAAAGATAATCTGTGATTGGAGGAGTTGTTATTGAGGAACAGAGGGAATCTGTGATGGAGGAGTTTTGTGTGAGCGAGAGGGGAATCTGTGATTGGAGGAGTTGTGAGTGAGGGAGAATGGGAAACTGTGATTGGAGGAGTTGTGAGTAAGCGGCAGAGGGACTCTGTGATTGGAGGAGTTGTGTGAGTGAGGGAAGGAAGGAATCTGTGATTGGAGGAGTTGTGATTGAGGGAGAGAGGGAATCTGTGATTGGAGGAGTTGTGAGTGAGGTGGAAGGAATCTGTAATTGGAGGAGTTGTGAGTGATGGAGAGGGGTAATCTGTGATTGGAGGAGTTGTGAGTGAACAGGAGAAGGAATCTGTGTTTGGAGGAGTTGTGAGTGAGGGAGAGAGGGAATCTGTGATTGGAGGCGTTGTGAGTGAGCGGGAGAGGGAATCTGTGATTGGAGCAGTTGTGAGTGAGCGAGAGAGGAAATCTGTGATTGGAGGAGTTGTTATTGAGGGACAGAGGGAATCTGTGGTTGGAGCAGTTGTGAGTGAGGGAGAATTGGAATCTGTGATTGGAGGAGTTGTGAGTGAGCGAGGGAGGGAATCAGTGATTGGAGGAGTTGTGAGTGAGGGAGAGAGGGAATCTGTGATTGGAAGAGTTGTGAGTGCGGGAGAGAGGGAATCTGTGATTGGAGGAGTTGTGAGTGAGCGGCAGAGGAAATCTGTGATTGGAGGAGTTGTGAGTGAGGGAGAGAGGGAATCTGTGATTGGAGCAGTTGTGAGTGAGGGAGAGAGGGAATCTGTGATTGGAGGAGCTGTGAGTGAGGGAGAGAGAATCTGACATAGCAGGAGTTGTGAGTGATTGAGAGAGGGAATCTGTGATTGGAGGATTTGTGAGTGAGGGAGAGAGGGAATCTGTGACTGGAGGAGTTGTGAGTGATTGAGAGAGGGAATCTGCGATTGGAGGAGTTGTCAGTGTGCGGGAGAGAGGGAATGTGTGATTGGAGGAGTTATGAGTGATTGAGAGAGGGAATCTGTGATTTGAAGATTTGTGAGTGAGGGAAAGGGAATCTGTGATTGGAGGTGTTGTGAGTGAGGGAGAGGGGGAATCTGTGATTGGAGGAGTTTTGATTGACGGAGAGGGGGATTCTGTGATTAGAGGAGTTGTGAGTGAGGGAGAGAGGGAATCTGTGATTGGAGGAGTTGTGTGAGGGACAGAGGGAATCTGTGTTTGGCGGAGTTTTGAGTGAAGGAGAGGGGAATCTGTGATTGGAGGAGTTGTGAGTGAGGGAGAATGGGAATCTGTGATTGGAGGAGTTGTGAGTGATTGAGAGAGGGAATCTGCGATTTGAAGATTTGTGAGTGTGCGGGAGAGAGGGAATGTGTGATTGGAGAAGTTATGAGTGAGTGAGAGAGGGAATCTGTGATTGGAGGTGTTATGAGTGAGGGAGAGGGGATTCTGTGATTGGAGGAGTCTTGATTGACGGAGAGGGGGATTCTGTGATTGGAGGAGTTGTGAGTGAGGGAGAGAGGGAATCTGTGATTGGAGGAGTTGTGAGTGAGGGAGAGAGGGAATCTGTCATTGGAGGAGTTGTGAGCGAGGGAGAGGGAATCTGTGATTGGAGGAGTTGTGCGTGAGGGAGAAAGGGAATCTGTGATTGGAGGAGTTGTGAGTGAGGGAGAAAGGGAATCTGTGATTGGCGGAGTTGTGAGTGAAGGGAGAGGGAATCTGTGATTGGAGGAGTTGTGAGTGAGCGGGAGAGGAAATTTTTGATTGGAGGAGTTGTGAGTCAGGGAGAGAGGGAATCTGTGATTGGAGGAGTTGTGAGTGAGGGTGAGGTATTTTGTGATTGGAGGAGTTGTGAGTGAACAGGAGAGGGAATCAGTGATTGGAGGAGTTGTGAGTGAGCGGGAGAGAGAACCTGTGATTGGAGGAGTTGTGAGTGAGGGAGAAAGATAATCTGTGATTGGAGGAGTTGTTATTGAGGAACAGAGGGAATCTGTGATGGAGGAGTTTTGTGTGAGCGCGAGGGGAATCACTGATTGGAGCAGTTGTGAGTGAGGGAGAATGGGAAACTGTGATTGGAGGAGTTGTGAGTGAGCGGGAGAAGGAATCTGTGATTGGAGGAGTTGTGAGTGAGCGGGAGAAGGAATCTGTGATTGGAGGAGTTGTGAGTGAGGGAGAGGGAATCTGTCATAGCAGGAGTTGTGAGTGATTGAGAGAGGGAATCTGCGATTGGAGGAGTTGTGAGTGTGCGGGAGAGAGGGAATGTGTGATTGGAGGAGTTATGAGTGATTGAGAGAGGGAATCTGTGATTTGAAGATTTGTGAGTGTGGGAAAGGGAATCTGTGATTGGAGGAGTTGTGAGTGAGGGAGAGGAGGAATCTGTGATTGGAGGAGTTTTGATTGACGGAGAGGGGGATTCTGTGATTGGAGGAGTTGTGAGTGAGGGAGAGAGGGAATCTGTGATTGGAGGAGTTGTGAGAGAGGGGGAGAGGGAATCTGTGATTGGAGGAGTTGTGAGTGAGGGACAGAGGGAATCTGTGATTGGAGGAGTTGTGGATGAGGGAGAGAGGGAATCTGTGATTGGAGGAGTTGTGAGTGAGGGAGAGAGAATCTGACATAGCAGGAGTTGTGAGTGATTGAGAGAGGGAATCTGTGATTGGAGGATTTGTGAGTGAGGGAGAGAGGGAATGTGTGATTGGAGGAGTTATGAGTGATTGAGAGAGGGAATCTGTGATTTGAAGATTTGTGAGTGAGGGAGAGAGGGAATCTGTGACTGGAGGAGTTGTGAGTAATTGAGAGAGGGAATCTGCGATTGGAGGAGTTGTGAGTGTGCGGGAGAGAGGGAATGTGTGATTGGAGAAGTTATGAGTGATTGAGAGAGGGAATCTGTGATTGGAGGTGTTGTGAGTGAGGGAGAGAGGGAATCTGTGATTGGAGGAGTTGTGAGCGAGGGAGAGAGGGAATCTGTGATTGGAGGAGTTGTGCGTGAGGGAGAAAGGGAATCTGTGATTGGAGGAGTTGTTATTGAGGGACAAAGGGAATCTGTGTTTGGCGGAGTTTTGAGTGAAGGAGAGGGGAATCTGTGATTGGAGGAGTTGTGAGTGAGCGGGAGAGGAAATTTTTGATTGGAGGAGTTGTGAGTCAGGGAGAGAGGGAATCTGTGATTGGAGGAGTTGTGAGTGAGGGTGAGGTATTTTGTGATTGGAGGAGTTGTGAGTGAACAGGAGAGGGAATCAGTGATTGGAGGAGTTGTGAGTGAGCGGGAGAGGGAATCTGTGATTGGAGGAGCTGTGAGTGAGCGGGAGAGAGAACCTGTGATTGGAGGAGTTGTGAGTGAGGGAGAAAGATAATCTGTGATTGGAGGAGTTGTTATTGAGGAACAGAGGGAATCTGTGATTGGAGGAGTTGTGAGTGAGGGAGAATGGGAAACTGTGATTGGAGGAGTTGTGAGTAAGCGGCAGAGGGACTCTGTGATTGGAGGAGTTGTGAGTGAGGGAAGGAAGGAATCTGTGATTGGAGGAGTTGTGATTGAGGGAGAGAGGGAATCTGTGATTGGAGGAGTTGTGAGTGAGGTGGAAGGAATCTGTAATTGGAGGAGTTGTGAGTGATGGAGAGGGGTAATCTGTGATTGGAGGAGTTGTGAGTGAACAGGAGAAGGAATCTGTGTTTGGAGGAGTTGTGAGTGAGGGAGAGAGGGAATCTGTGATTGGAGGCGTTGTGAGTGAGCGGGAGAGGGAATCTGTGATTGGAGCAGTTGTGAGTGAGCGAGAGAGGAAATCTGTGATTGGAGGAGTTGTTATTGAGGGACAGAGGGAATCTGTGGTTGGAGCAGTTGTGAGTGAGGGAGAATTGGAATCTGTGATTGGAGGAGTTGTGAGTGAGCGGCAGAGGGAATCAGTGATTGGAGGAGTTGTGAGTGAGGGAGAGAGGGAATCTGTGATTGGAAGAGTTGTGAGTGCGGGAGAGAGGGAATCTGTGATTGGAGGAGTTGTGAGTGAGCGGGAGAGGGAAATCTGTGATTGGAGGAGTTGTGAGTGCGGGAGAGAGGGAATCTGTGATTGGAGGAGTTGTGAGTGAGGGAGAGAGGGAATCTGTGATTGGAGGAGTTGTGAGTGAGGGAGAATGGGAATCTGCGATTGGAGGAGTTGTGAGTGATTGAGAGAGGGAATCTGTGATTGGAGGATTTGTGAGTGAGGGAGAGAGGGAATCTGTGACTGGAGGAGTTGTGAGTGATTGAGAGAGGGAATCTGCGATTGGAGGAGTTGTCAGTGTGCGGGAGAGAGGGAATGTGTGATTGGAGGAGTTATGAGTGATTGAGAGAGGGAATCTGTGATTTGAAGATTTGTGAGTGAGGGAAAGGGAATCTGTGATTGGAGGTGTTGTGAGTGAGGGAGAGGGGGAATCTGTGATTGGAGGAGTTTTGATTGACGGAGAGGGGGATTCTGTGATTAGAGGAGTTGTGAGTGAGGGAGAGAGGGAATCTGTGATTGGAGGAGTTGTGAGTGAGGGACAGAGGGAATCTGTGTTTGGCGGAGTTTTGAGTGAAGGAGAGGGGAATCTGTGATTGGAGGAGTTGTGAGTGAGGGAGAATGGGAATCTGTGATTGGAGGAGTTGTGAGTGATTGAGAGAGGGAATCTGCGATTGGAGGATTTGTGAGTGTGCGGGAGAGAGGGAATGTGTGATTGGAGAAGTTATGAGTGATTGAGAGAGGGAATCTGTGATTGGAGGTGTTATGAGTGAGGGAGAGGGGGATTCTGTGATTGGAGGAGTCTTGATTGACGGAGAGGGGGATTCTGTGATTGGAGGAGTTGTGAGTGAGGGAGAGAGGGAATCTGTGATTGGAGGAGTTGTGAGTGAGGGAGAGAGGGAATCTGTCATTGGAGGAGTTGTGAGCGAGGGAGAGAGGGAATCTGTGATTGGAGGAGTTGTGCGTGAGGGAGAAAGGGAATCTGTGATTGGAGGAGTTGTTATTGAGGGACAAAGGGAATCTGTGTTTGGCGGAGTTTTGAGTGAAGGAGAGGGGAATCTGTGATTGGAGGAGTTGTGAGTGAGCGGGAGAGGAAATTTTTGATTGGAGGAGTTGTGAGTCAGGGAGAGAGGGAATCTGTGATTGGAGGAGTTGTGAGTGAGGGTGAGGTATTTTGTGATTGGAGGAGTTGTGAGTGAACAGGAGAGGGAATCAGTGATTGGAGGAGTTGTGAGTGAGCGGGAGAGAGAACCTGTGATTGGAGGAGTTGTGAGTGAGGGAGAAAGATAATCTGTGATTGGAGGAGTTGTTATTGAGGAACAGAGGGAATCTGTGATGGAGGAGTTTTGTGTGAGCGCGAGGGGAATCACTGATTGGAGCAGTTGTGAGTGAGGGAGAATGGGAAACTGTGATTGGAGGAGTTGTGAGTCAGCGGCAGAGGGAATCTGTGATTGGAGGATTTGTGAGTGAGCGGGAGAAGGAATCTGTGTTTGGAGGAGTTGTGGGTGAGGGAGAGAGGGAATCTCTGATTGGAGGAGTTGTGTGATGGAGAGAGGGAATCTGTGATTGTAGGAGTTGTGAGTGAGGGAGAGGGAATCTGTCATAGCAGGAGTTGTGAGTGATTGAGAGAGGGAATCTGCGATTGGAGGAGTTGTGAGTGTGCGGGAGAGAGGGAATGTGTGATTGGAGGAGTTATGAGTGATTGAGAGAGGGAATCTGTGATTTGAAGATTTGTGAGTGAGGGAAAGGGAATCTGTGATTGGAGGAGTTGTGAGTGAGGGAGAGGAGGAATCTGTGATTGGAGGAGTTTTGATTGACGGAGAGGGAGATTCTGTGATTGGAGGAGTTGTGAGTGAGGGAGAGAGGGAATCTGTGATTGGAGGAGTTGTGAGAGAGGGGGAGAGGGAATCTGTGATTGGAGGAGTTGTGAGTGAGGGACAGAGGGAATCTGTGTTTGGCAGAGTTTTGAGTGAAGGAGAGGGGAATCTGTGATTGGAGGAGTTGTGAGTGAGGGAGAGAGGGAATCTGTGATTGGAGGAGTTGTGAGTGAGGGAGAAAGGGAATCTGTAATTGGAGGAGTTGTGAGTGAGGGACAGAGGGAATCTGTAATTGGACGAGTTGTGTTTGAGGGAGAGAGGGAATCTGTGATTGGAGGAGTTGTGAGTGAGGGAGAGAGGGAATCTGTGATTGGAGGAGTTGTGAGTGAGCGGGAGAGGGAATCTGTGATTCAAGGAGTTGTGAGTGAGCGAGAGAGGGAATTTGTGATTGGAGGAGTTGTGAGTGATTGACAGAGGGAATCTGTGATTTGAAGATTTGTGTGTGAGGGAGAGGGAAACTGTGATTGGAGGAGTTGTGAGTGAGGGAAAGGGAATCTGTGACTGGAGGAGTTGTGAGTGAGGTGGAAGGAATCTGTAATTGGCGGAGTTGTGAGTGAGGGAGAGGGGTAATCTGTGATTGGAGGAGTTGTGAGTGAACAGGAGAAGGAACCTGTGTTTGGAGGAGTTGTGAGTGAGGGAGAGAGGGAATCTGTGATTGGAGGCGTTGTGAGTGAGCGGGAGAGGGAATCTGTGATTGGAGGAGTTGTGAGTGAGGGAGAAAGGGAATCTGTGATTGGAGGAGTTGTTATTGAGGGACAGAGGGAATCTGTGATTGGAGGAGTTGTGAGTGAGCGAGAGGGGGAATCTGTGATTGGAGGAGTTGTGAGTCAGGGAGAGAGGGAATCTGTGATTGGAGGAGTTGTGAGTGAGCGGCAGAGGGAATCTGTGATTGGAGGAGTTGTGAGTGAGCGAGAGAGGGAATCTGTGATTGGAGGAGTTGTGAAAGAGGGAGAGAGGGAATCTGTGATTGGAGGAGTTGTGAGTGCGGGAGAGAGGGAATCTGTGATTGGAGGAGTTGTGAGTGAGCGGCAGAGGGAATCTGTGATTGGAGGAGTTGTGAGTGAGGGAGAGAGGGAATCTGTGATTGGAGGAGTTGTGAGTGAGGGAGAGAGGGAATCTGTGATTGGAGGAGTTGTGAGTGAGGGAGAGAGAATCTGACATAGCAGGAGTTGTGAGTGATTGAGAGAGGGAATCTGTGATTGGAGGATTTGTGAGTGCGGGAGAGAGGGAATCTGTGACTGGAGGAGTTGTGAGTGATTGAGAGAGGGAATCTGCGATTGGAGGAGTTGTGAGTGTGCGGGAGAGAGGGAATGTGTGATTGCAGGAGTTATGAGTGATTGAGAGAGGGAATCTGTGATTTGAAGATTTGTGATTGAGGGAGAGAGGGAATCTGTGACTGGAGGAGTTGTGAGTGATGGAGAGAGAATCTGACATAGCAGGAGTTGTGAGTGAGGGAGAAAGGGAATCTGTGTTTGGAGGAGTTGTGAGTGAGCGGGAGAGGAAATTTTTGATTGGAGGAGTTGTGAGTCAGGGAGAGAGGGAATCTGTGATTGGAGGAGTTGTTAGTGAGCGGGAGAGGGAATCTGTGACTGGAGGAGTTGTGAGTGAGGGTGAGGTATTTTGTGATTGGAGGAGTTGTGAGTGAACAGGAGAGGGAATCAGTGATTGGAGGAGTTGTGAGTGAGGGAGAGAGGGAATCTGTGATTTGCGGAGCTGTGAGTGAGCGGGAGAGAGAACCTGTGATTGGAGGAGTTGTGAGTGAGGGAGAAAGATAATCTGTGATTGGAGGAGTTGTTATTGAGGAACAGAGGGAATCTGTGATGGAGGAGTTTTGTGTGAGCGAGAGGGGAATCACTGATTGGAGCAGTTGTGAGTGAGGGAGAATGGGAAACTGTGATTGGAGGAGTTGTGAGTCAGCGGCAGAGGGAATCTGTGATTGGAGGATTTGTGAGTGAGCGGGAGAAGGAATCTGTGATTGGAGGAGTTGTGGGTGAGGGAGAGGGAATCTGTCATAGCAGGAGTTGTGAGTGATTGAGAGAGGGAATCTGCGATTGGAGGAGTTGTGAGTGTGCGGGAGAGAGGGAATGTGTGATTGGAGGAGTTATGAGTGATTGAGAGAGGGAATCTGTGATTTGAAGATTTGTGAGTGAGGGAAAGGGAATCTGTGATTGGAGGAGTTGTGAATGAGGGAGAGGAGGAATCTGTGATTGGAGGAGTTTTGATTGACGGAGAGGGGGATTCTGTGATTGGAGGAGTTGTGAGTGAGGGAGAGAGGGAATCTGTGATTGGAGGAGTTGTGAGTGAGGGGGAGAGGGAATCTGTGATTGGAGAAGTTGTGAGTGAGGGACAGAGGGAATCTGTTTTTGGCGGAGTTTTGAGTGAAGGAGAGGGGAATCTGTGATTGGAGGAGTTTTGATTGACGGAGAGGGGGATTCTGTGATTGGAGGAGTTGTGAGTGAGGGAGAGAGGGAATCTGTGATTGGAGGAGTTGTGAGTGATCGGGAGATGGAATGTGTGATTGGACGAGTTGTGAGTGAGGGAGATGGGGATTCTGTGATTGGAGGAGTTGTGAGTGAGGGAGAGAGGGAATCTGTGATTGGAGGAGTTGTGAGTGAGCGGCAGAGGGAATCTGTGATTGGAGGAGTTGTGAGTGAGCGGGAGAGGGAATCTGTGATTGGAGGAGTTGTGAATGAGGGATAGAGGGAATCTGTGATTGGAGGAGTTGTGAATGAGGGATAGATGGAATCTGTGATTGGAGGAGTTGCGTGAGGGAGAGAGGAAATCTATGATTGGAGGAATTGTGAGTGAGGGAGAGGAAATCTGTCATAGCTGGAGTTGTGAGTGATTGAGACAGGGAATCTGTGATTGGAGGAGTTGTGAGTGTGGGAGAGGGAATCTGTGATTGGAGGAGTTGTGAGTGTGCGGGAAATGGCATCTGTGATTGGAGGAGTTGTGAGTGAGGGAGAGAGGGAATCTGTGATTGGAGGAGTTGTGAGTGTGGGAGAGGGAATCTGTGATTGGAGGAGTTGTGAGTGAGCGGGAAATGGCATCTGTGATTGGAGGAGTTGTGAGTGATTGAGAGAGGGAATCTGTGATTTGAAGATTTGTGAGTGAGGGAGAGGGAAACTGTGATTGGAGGAGTTGTGAGTGAGGGAGAGAGGGAATCTGTGATTGGAGGAGTTGTGAGTGAGGGAGAATGGGAATCTGTGATTGGAGGAGTTGTGAGTGATCGGGAGATGGAATGTGTGATTGGACGAGTTGTGAGTGAGGGAGAGAGGAAATCTGCGATTGGAGGAGTTGTGAGTGAGGGAGATGGGGATTCTGTGATTGGAGGAGTTGTGAGTGAGGGAGAGAGGGAATCTGTGATTGGAAGAGTTGTGAGTGAGGGAGAGGGAATTTGTGATTGGAGGAGTTGTGAGTGAGCGACAGAGGGAATCTGTGATTGGAGGAGTTGTGAGTGAGGGAGAGGGAATCTGTAATTGGACGAGTTGTGAGTGAGGGAGTGGGGGAATCTGTGATTGGAGCAGTTTTGAGTGAGGGAGAGGGAATCTGTGATTGGAGGAGTTGTGAGTGAGGGAGAGGGAATCTGTGATTGGAGGAGTTGTGAGTGAGGGAGAGGGAATCTGTGATTGGAGGAGTTGTGAGTGAGCGGTAGAGGGAATCTGTGATTGGAGGAGTTGTGAGTGAGCGAGAGGGGGATTCTGTGATTGGAGGAGTTGTGAGTGAGCGGTAGAGGGAATCTGTGATTGGAGGAGTTGTGAGTGAGTGGGAGATAGAATCTGTGATTGGAGGAGTTGTGAGTGAGGGAGAGAGGGAATCTGTGATTGGAGGAGTTGTTATTGAGGGACAGAGGGAATCTATGATTGGAGGAGTTGTGAGTGAGCGAGAGGGGGAATCTGTGATTGGAGGAGTTTTGAGAGAGCGGCAGAGGGAATCTGTGATTGGAGGAGTTGTGAGTGAGGGAGAGAGGGAATCTGTGATTGGAGGAGTTGTGAGTGAGGGAGAGAGGGAATCTGTGATTGGAGGAGTTGTGAGTGAGGGAGAGGGAATCTGCGATTGGAGGAGCTGTGAGTGAGGGGGAGGGGGAATCTGTGATTGGAGGAGATGTGAGTGAGGGAGAGAGGGAATCTGTGATTGGAGGAGTTGTGAGTGAGGGAGAGAGGGAATCTGTGATTGGAGCAGTTGTGAGTGAGGGAGAATGGGAATCTGTGATTGGAGGAGTTGTGAGTGAGGGAGAGAGGGAATCTGTGATTGGAGGAGTTGTGAGTGAGCGGCAGAGGGAATCTGTGATTGGAGGAGTTGTGAGTGAGCGGGAGAGGGAATCTGTGATTGGAGGAGTTGTGAATGAGGGATCGAGGGAATCTGTGATTGGAGGAGTTGCGTGAGGGAGAGAGGGAATCTGTGATTGGAGGAGTTGTGAGTGAGGGAGAGGGAATCTGTGATTGGAGGAGTTGTGAGTGAGCGGGAAATGGCATCTGTGATTCGAGGAGTTGTGAGTGAGGGAGAGAGGGAATCTGTGATTTGAAGATTTGTGAGTGAGGGAGAGGGAATCTGTGATTGGAGGAGTTGTGAGTGAGGGGGAGGGAATCTGTAATTGGAGGAGTTGTGAGTGAGGGAGAGGGGGAATCTGTGATTGGAGGAGTTTTGATTGATGGAGAGGGGGATTCTGTGATTGGAGGAGTTGTGAGTGAGGGAGAAAGGGAATCTGTGAGTGGAGGAGTTGTTATTGAGGGACAGAGGTAATCTGTGTTTGGAGGAGTTGTGAGTGAGCGGGAGAGGGAATCTGTGATTGGAGGAGTTGTGGGAGGGAGAGAGGGAACTTGTGATTGGAGGAGTTGTGAGTGAGGGAGAGGGAATCTGTGATACGAGGAGATGTGAGTGAGGGAGAGAGGGAATCTGTGATTGGCGGAGTTGTGAGTGAGGGACAGAGGGAATCAGTGATTGGACGAGTTGTGTCTGAGGGAGAGCGGGAATCTGCGATTGGAGGGGTTGTGAGTGAGGGAGAGTGAATCTGTGATTGGAGGAGTTGTGAGTGAACGGGAGATGGAATCTGTGATTGGAGGAGTTGTGAGTGAGGGAGAGAGGGAATCTGTGATTGGAGGAGTTGTGATTGAGGGAGATGGGGATTCTGTTATTGGAGGAGTTCTGAGTGAGGGAGAGAGGGAATCTCTGATTGGAGGAGTTGTGAGTGAGCGGCAGAGGGAATTTGTGATTGGAGGAGTTGTGAGTGAGCGGGAGAGGGAATCTGTGATTGGAGGAGTTGTGAGTGAGGGAGAGATGGAATCTGTGATTAGAGGAGTTGTGTGAGGGAGAGAGGGAATCTGCGATTGGAGGAGTTGTGAGTGAGGGAGAGGTAATCTGTGATTGGAAGAGTTGTGAGTGAGGGAGAGAGGGAATCTGTGACTGGAGGAGTTGTGAGTGATTGAGAGAGGGAATCTGTGATTTGAAGATTTGTGAGTGAGGGTGAGGGAATCTGTGATTGGCAGAGTTGTGAGTGAGCCACAGAGGGAATCTGTGTTTGGAGGAGTTGTGAGTGAGGGAGAAAGGGAATCTCTGAATGGAGGAGTTGTGAGTCAGGGAGAGAGGGAATCTGTGATTGGAGGAGCTGTGAGTGAGGGAGAGAGGAAATCTGTGATTGGAGGAGTTGTGTGAGGGAGTGAGGGAATCTGTGATTGTAGGAGTTGTGAGTGAGGGAGAGGGAATCTGTCATAGCAGGAGTTGTGAGTGATTGAGAGAGGGAATCTGCGATTGGAGGAGTTGTGAGTGTGCGGGAGAGAGGGAATGTGTGATTGGAGGAGTTATGATTGATTGAGAGAGGGAATCTGTGATTTGAAGATTTTTGAGTGAGGGAGAGGGAAAAAGTGATTGGAGGAGATGTGAGTGAGGGAGAGGGGGAATCTGTGATTGGAGGAGTTTTGATTGATGGAGAGGGGGATTCTGTGATTGGAGGAGTTGTGAGTGAGGGAGAGAGGGAATCTGTGATTGGAGGAGTTGTGAGTGAGGGAGAATGGGAATCTGTGATTGGAGGAGTTGTGAGTGATCGGGAGATGGAATGTGTGATTGGAGGAGTTGTGAGTGAGGGAGAATGGGAATCTGTGATTGGAGGAGTTGTGAGTGAGGGAGAGAGGGAATCTGTGATTGGAGGAGTTGTGAGTGAGGGAGATGGGGATTCTGTGATTGGAGGAGTTGTGAGTGAGGGAGAGAGGGAATCTGTGATTGGAGGAGTTGTGAGTGAGGGAGAGGGAATCTGTGATTGGAGGAGATGTGAGTGAGGGAGAGAGGGAATCTGTGATTGGAGGAGTTTTGATTGACGGAGATGGGGATTCTGTGATTGGAGGAGTTGTGAGTGAGGGAGATGGAATGTGTGATTGGACGAGTTGTGAGTGAGGGAGAGAGGGATTCTGTGATTGGAGGAGTTGTGAGTGAGGGAGAGAGGGAATCTGTGATTGGAGTAGTTGTGAGTGAGCGGGAGAGGGAATCTGTGATTGGAGGAGTTGTGAATGAGGGATCGAGGGAATCTGTGATTGGAGGAGTTGTGAGTGAGGGAGAGAGGGAATCTGTGATTGGAGGAGTTGTGATTGAGGGAGAGAGGGAATCTGTGATTGGAGGAGTTGTGAGTGAGGGAGAGAGGGAATCTGTGATTGGAGGAGTTGTGATTGAGGGAGATGTCGATTCTGTGATTGGAGGAGTTCTGAGTGAGGGAGAGAGGGAATCTCTGATTGAAGGAGTTGTGAGTGAGCGTCAGAGGGAATTTGTGATTGGAGGAGTTGTGAGTGAGCGGGAGAGGGAATCTGTGATTGGAGGAGTTGTGAGTGAGGGAGAGATGGAATCTGTGATTAGAGGAGTTGTGTGAGGGAGAGAGGGAATCTGTGATTGGAGGAGTTGTGAGTGAGGCAGAGGTAATCTGTCATAGCTGGAGTTGTGTGTGATTGAGACAGGGAATCTGCGATTGGAGGAGTTGTGAGTGTGGGAGAACGAATCTGTGATTGGAGGAGTTGTGAGTGTGCGGGAGAGGGAATCTGTGATTGGAGGACTTGTGAGTGAGTGGGAGAGGGCATCTTTGATTGGAAGAGTTGTGAGTGAGGGAGAGAGGGAATCTGTGACTGGAGGAGTTGTGAGTGATTGAGAGAGGGAATCTGTGATTTGAAGATTTGTGAGTGAGGGTGAGGGAATCTGTGATTGGCAGAGTTGTGAGTGAGCGACAGAGGGAATCTGTGTTTGGAGGAGTTGTGAGTGAGGGAGAAAGGGAATCTCTGAATGGAGGAGTTGTGAGTCAGGGAGAGAGGGAATCTGTGATTGGAGGAGCTGTGAGTGAGGGAGAGAGGAAATCTGTGATTGGAGGAGTTGTGTGAGGGAGAGAGGGAATCTGTGATTGGAGGAGATGTGAGTGAGGGGGAGGGGGATTCTGTGATTGGAGGAGTTGTGAGTGAACGGGAGATGGAATGTGTGATTTGACGAGTTGTGAGTGAGGGAGAGAGGGAATCTGTGATTGGAGGAGTTGTGATTGAGGGAGATGGGGAATCTGTGATTGGAGGAATTGTGAGTGAGGGAGAGAGGGAATCTGTGATTGGAGGAATTGTGAGTGAGCGGCAGTGGGAATCTGTGTTTGGAGGAGTTGTGAGTGAGCGGGAGTGGGAATCTGTGACTGGAGGAGTTGTGAATGAGGGATAGAGGGAATCTGTGATTGGAGGAGTTTTATGAGGGAGAGAGGGAATCTGTGATTGGAGGAGTTGTGAGTGAGGGAGAGAGGGAATCTGTGACTGGAGGAGTTGTGAGTGTGGGAGAGGGAATCTGTGATTGGAGGAGTTGTGAGTGTGCGGGAGATGGAATCTGTGATTGGAGGAGTTGTGAGTGAGGGAGAGAGGGAATCTGTAATTGGAGGAGTTTTGAGTGATGGAGAGGGAATCTGTAATTGGAGGAGTTGTGAGTGAGGGAGAGGGGGAATCTGTGATTGGAGGAGTTGTGATTGAGGGAGAGGGGAATTCTGTGATTGGAGGAGTTGTGAGCGAGGGAGAGAGGGAATCCGTGTTTGGAGGAGATGTGAGTGAGCGGGAGAGAGAATCTGTGATTGGAGGAGGTGTGAGTGAGGGAGAGAGGGAATCTGTGATTGGACGAGTTGTGAGTGAGGGAGAGAGTGAATCTGTAATTGGAGGAGTTGTGAGTGAGGTTGAAAGGGAATCTGTGAATGGAGGAGTTGTGAGTGAGGGTGAGTGAGGGAGAGAGGGAATCTGTGGTTGGCGGATTTGTGATTGAGGGATAGAGATTCTGTGATTGGAGCAGTTGTGAGTGAGGGATAGAGATTCTGTGATTGGAGGAGTTGTGAGCGAGGGAGAGAGGGAATCTGCGATTGGAGGAGTTGTGATTGAGGGAGAGAGGGAATCTGTGATTGGAGGAATTGTGAGTGAGGAGTGAGTGAGGGACTGGTACAGTGATTGAGGAGAGAGTAGGAATGGGATAGTGAGTGATGAGAGAGGGGGAATGGGACAGTGACTGAAAAGAGAGGGGGAATGGGACAGTGAGTGAGGAGAGAGAGAGGGAATGGGACAGTGAGTGAGGAGAGAGGGGGAATGGGACAGTGAGTGAGGAGAGAGGGGGAATGGGAAAGTGAGTGAGGAGAGAGGGGGAATGGGACAGTGAGTGAGGAGAGAGGGTGGGAATGGGACAGTGCGTGAGGAGAGACGGAGTGAATGGGACAGTGTGTGAGGAGAGAGGGGGAATGTGACAGTGTGTGAGGAGAGAGAGGGTATGAGACAGTGAGTGATGCCGAAGGGAAATGGGACAGTGAGTGATGCCGAAGGGGAATGGAACAGTGTGTGAGGAGATAGGGGGGAATGGGAGATTGAGAGAGGAGAGATTGGGAATGGGACTGAATGAGGTGAGAGGCGGAATGAGACAGTGTATGAGGAGAGAGTGAGGGACTGGGACAATGAGTGAGGAGAGAGAGGGAATGGGACAGTGAGTGAGGAGAGAGGGGGAATGGGACAGTGAGTGAGGAGAGAGTGAGGGAATGGGACAGTGAATGAGAAGAGAGCGAGGGAATGGGACAGTGAGTGAGGAGAGAGGGGGAATGGGACAGTGAGTGAGGAGATAGAGGGGAATGGGACATTGAGAGAGGAGAGAGTGGGAATGGGACAATGAGTGAAGAGAGAGGCGGAATGAGACAGTGAGTGAGAAGAGAGGGGGAATGGGACAAGGAGTGAGGATAGCGGGGGAATGGGACAGTGAGTGTGGAGAGAGGGGGAATGGGTCGGTGAGTGAGGAGAGGGGGGAGTGGGACATTGAGTGAGGAGGGAGGTGGAATTGGACAGTTAGTGAGGAGAGAGGGGGAATGGGAAAGTGATGGAGGAGATAGTGGGGAATGGGACATTGAGAGAGGAGAGAGTTGGAATGGGACGGTGACTGAGGAGAGAGAGGGAATGGGACAGTGTGTGAGGAGAGACGTGGAAGTGGACGGTGAGTGACGAGAGAGGGGGAATGGTACAGTGAGTGATGAGAGAGTAGGAATGGGAGAGTGAATGAGGAGAGAGCGAGGGAATGGGACAGTGAGTGAGGAGAGAGTGAGAATGGGACAGTGTGTGAGGAGAGAGGGGTACTGGGACAGTGAGCGAGGAGAGAGGGGGAATGGGAGAGTGTGTGAGGAGAGAGCGAGGGAATGGGACAGTGAGTGAGGAGAGAGCGAGGGAATGGGACAGTGAGTGAGGGGAGAGTGAGAATGGGACAGTGTGTGAGGAGAGAGGGGTACTGGGACAGTGAGCGAGGAGAGAGGGGGAATGGGACAGTGAGTGAGAAGAGAGGGGTAATGGGAGATGTGAGTGAGGAGAGAGCGGGAATGCGACAGTGAGTGAGGAGAGAGGGGGAATGGGACAGTGAGGGAGAAGAGAGGGAGGGAATGGGACAGTGAATAAGGAGAGAGAGGGAATGGGATAGTGAGTGAGAAGAGAGGGGAAATGGGACAGTGAGTTAGCGGAGAGGGGGAATGGGAGATGTGAGTGACGAGAGAGGGGGAATGGGACAGTGAGTGAGGAGAGAGTGAGAATGGGACAGTGAGTGAGGAGAAAGGGGGAATGGGAAAGTGTGTGAGGAGAGAGCGTGAATGGGACAGTGAGTGAGAAGAGAGGGGGAATGGTAGATGTGAGTGAGGAGAGAGCGGGACTGCGACAGTGAGTGAGGAGAGAGGGGGAATGGGACAGTGAGGGAGAAGAGAGGGAGGGAATGGGACAGTGTGTGAGGAGAGACGTGGAAGTGGACGGTGAGTGACGAGAGAGGGGGAATGGGACAGTGAGTGATGAGAGAGTAGGAATGGGAGAGTGAATGAGGAGAGAGCGAGGGAATGGGACAGTGAGTGAGGAGAGAGTGAGAATGGGACAGTGTGTGAGGAGAGAGGGGGAATGGGAGAGTGTGTGAGGAGAGAGGGGGAATGCGACCGTGAGTGAGGAGAGAGGGGGAATGGGACAGTGAGGGAGAAGAGAGGGAGGGAATGGGACAGTGAATGAGGAGAGAGAGGGAATGGGATAGTGAGTGAGAAGAGAGGGGAAATGGGACAGTGAGTTAGCGGAGAGGGGGAATGGGAGATGTGAGTGACGAGAGAGGGGGAATGGGACAGTGAGTGAGGAGAGAGTGGGAATGGGACAGTGAATGATGAGAGAGCGAGGGAATGGGACAGTGAGTGAGCAGAGAGCCGGAATGGGACAGTGAGTGAGCAGAGAGAGGGAATGGGACAGTGAGTGAGGAGAGAGAGGGAATGGGATAGTGAGTGTTAATATAGGGGAAATGTGACAGTGTGTGAGGAGAGAGAGGGAATAGGACAGTCAGTGAGCAGAGAGGGGGAATGGGATAGTCAGTGAGGAAAGAGGGGGAATGGGATAGTGAGTGAGCAGAGAGGGGGAAGGGAAGATGTGAGTGAGCCGAGAGTGGGAATGGAAGATGTGAGTGAGGAGAGAGGGGGAATGGGACAGTGAGAGAGGAGAGAGGGGGAATGGGCAAGTGAGTGAGGAGAGTGGGGGAAAGGGACAGTGAGTGAGGAGAGAGGGGGAATGGGACAGTGAGTGAGGATATAGGGGGAATGGTACAGTGAGTTAGTAGAGAGATGGAGTGGGACAATGAGTGAGGATAGAGGGGGAATGGGACAATGAGTGAGGATAGCGGGGGAATGGGACAGTGAGTGTGGAGAGAGGGGGAATGGGTCGGTGAGTGAGGAGAGAGGGGGAATGGGACATTGAGTGAGGAGGGAGGTGGAATTGGACAGTTAGTGAGGAGAGAGGGGGTATAGGAAAGTGATGGAGGAGATAGTGGGGAATGGGACATTGAGAGAGGAGAGAGTGTGAATGGGACAGTGACTGAGGAGAGAGAGGCAATGGGACAGTGTGTGAGGAGAGACGTGGAAGTGGACGGTGAGTGAAGAGAGAGGGGGAATGCTACAGTGAGTGATGAGAGAGTAGGAATGGGAGAGTGAATGAGGAGAGAGCGAGGGAATGGGACAGTGAGTGAGGAGAGAGTGAGAATGGGACAGTGTGTGAGGAGAGAGGGGTACTGGGACAGTGAGCGAGGAGAGAGGGGGAATGGGAGAGTGTGTGAGAAGAGAGGGAGGGAATGGGACAGTGAATGAGGAGAGAGAGGGAATGCGACAGTGAGTGAGGAGAGAGGGGGAATGGGACAGTGAGGGAGAAGAGAGGGAGGGAATGGGACAGTGAATGAGGAGAGAGAGGGAATGGGATAGTGAGTGAGGAGATAGAGGGGAATGGGACATTGAGAGAGGAGAGAGTGGGAATGGGAAAGTGTGTGAGGAGAGAGGGGTACTGGGACAGTGAGCGAGGAGAGTGGGGTAATGGGACAGTGTGTGAGGAGAGAGGGGGAATGGGAAGTGAGTGAGGAGAGAGGGGTACTGGGACAGTGAGCGAGGAGAGTGGGGTAATGGGACAGTGTGTGAGGAGAAAGCAGGAAAGGGACAGTGAGTGAGTAGAGAGATGGAAAGGGACAGTGAGTGAGAAGAGAGATTGAGTGGGACAGTGAGTGAGGAGAGAGGGGGAATGGGACAATGAGTGACGATAGCGGGGGAATGGGACAGTGAGTGTGGAGAGAGGGGGAATGGGTCGGTGAGTGAAGAGAGAGGGGGAATGGGACATTGAGTGAGGAGGGAGGTGGAATTGGATAGTTAGTGAGGAGAGAGGGGGAATGGGAAAGTGATGGAGGAGATAGTGGGGAATGGGACATTGAGAGAGGTGAGTGGGAGAATGGGACAGTGAGTTAGGAGAGACGTGGAAGTGGACGGTGAGTGAGGAGAGAGGGGGAATGGGACAGTGAGTGATGAGAGAGTAGGAATGGGAGAGTGAATGAGGAGAGAGCGAGGGAATGGGACAGTGAGTGAGGAGAGAGTGAGAATGGGACAGTGAATGAGGAGAGAGCGAGGGAATGGGACAGTGAGTGAGGAGAGAGTGAGAATGGGACAGTGCGTGAGGAGAGGGGGAATGGGACAGTGAGTGAGGAGAGAGGGGGAATGGGACAGTGAGGGAGAAGAGAGGGAGGGAATGGGACAGTGAATGAGGAGAGAGTGAGGGAATGGGATAGTGAGTGAGAGAGAGAGGGGAAATGGGACAGTGAGTGATCAGAAAGGGGGAATGGGACAGTGTGTAAGGAGAAAGGGGGAATGGGACAGTGAGTGAGGAGAGAGGGAGGGATGGAAGGTGAGTGAGGAGAGAATGAGAATGGTAAAGTGTGTGAGGAGAGAGGTGGAAGTGGACGGTGAGTGACGAGAGAGGGGGAATGGTACAGTGAGTGATGAGAGAGTAGGAATGGGAGAGTGAATGAGGAGAGAGCGAGGCAATGGGACAGTGAGTGAGGAGAGAGTGAGAATGGGACAGTGTGTGAGGAGGGAGGGGTACTGGGACAGTGAGCGAGGAGAGAGGGGGAATGGGAGAGTGTGTGAGAAGAGAGGGGGAATGGGACAGTGAGTGAGAAGAGAGGGGGAATGGGAGATGTGAGTGAGGAGAGAGCGGGAATGCGACAGTGAGTGAGGAGAAAGGGGGAATGGGACAGTGAGGAAGAAGAGAGGGAGGGAATGGGACAGTGAATGAGGAGAGAGAGGGAATGGGATAGTGAGTGAGAAGAGAGAGGAAATGGGACAGTGAGTTAGCGGAGAGGGGGAAAGGGAGATGTGAGTGACGAGAGAGGGGGAATGGGACAGTGAGTGAGGAGAGAGTGGGAATGGGACAGTGAATGAGGAGAGAGCGAGGGAATGGGACAGTGAGTGAGAAGAGAGGGGGAATGGTAGATGTGAGTGAGGAGAGAGCGGGACTGCGACAGTGAGTGAGGAGAGAGGGGGAAAGGGACAGTGAGGGAGAAGAGAGGGAGGGAATGGGACAGTGAATGAGGAGAGAGTGAGAGAATGGGATAGCGAGTGAGGAGAGAGGGGAAATGGGACAGTGTGTGAGGAGAAAGGGGGAATGGGACAGTGAGTGAGGAGAGAGGGGGAATGGGACAGTGTGTGAGGAGAGAGGTGGAAGTGGACGGTGAGTGACGAGAGAGGGGGAATGGTACAGTGAGTGAGGAGAGAGGGAGGGAATGGGAAAGTGAGTGAGGAGAGAGTGAGAATGGGACAGTGAGTGAGGAGAGAGGGAGGGAATGGGAAAGTGAGTGAGGAGAGAGTGAGAATGGGACAGTGAGTGAGGAGAGAGGGGGAATGGAACAGTGAGTGAGGAGAGAGTGGGAATGGGACAGTGAATGAGGAGAGAGCGAGGGAATGGGACAATGAGTGAGGAGAGAGTGAGAATGGGACAGTGTGAGAGGAGAGAGGGGTACAGGGACAGTGAGCGAGGAGAAAGGGGGAATGGGACAATGTGTGAGGAGAGAGGGGGAATGGGACAGTGTGTGAGGAGAGAGGGGGAATGGGACAGTGAGGGAGAAGAGAGGGGGAATGGTACAGTGAGTGATGAGAGAGTAGGAATGGGAGAGTGAATGAGGAGAGAGCGAGGGAATGGGACAGTGAGTGTGGAGAGAGTGAGAATGGGACAGTGTGTGAGGAGAGAGGGGTACTGGGACAGTGAGCGAGGAGAGAGGGGGAATGGGAGAGTGTGTGAGGAGAGAGGGGGAATGGGACAGTGAGGAAGAAGAGAGGGAGGGAATGGGACAGTGAATGAGGAGAGAGAGGGAATGGGATAGTGAGTGAGAAGAGAGAGGAAATGGGACAGTGAGTTAGCGGAGAGGGGGAATAGGAGATGTGAGTGATGAGAGAGGGGGAATGGGTCAGTGAGTGAGGAGAGAGGGGGAATGGGACAGTGAGGAAGAAGAGAGGGAGGGAATGGGACAGTGAATGAGGAGAGAGAGGGAATGGGATAGTGAGTGAGAAGAGAGAGGAAATGGGACAGTGAGTTAGCGGAGAGGGGGAATGGGAGATGTGAGTGACGAGAGAGGGGGAATGGTACAGTGAGTGAGGAGAGAGGGGGAATGGGACAGTGAATGAGGAGAGAGCGAGGGAATGGGACAGTGAATGAGGAGAGAGTGAGAATGGGACAGTGTGTGAGGAGAGAGGGGTACTGGGACAGTGAGCGAGGAGAAAGGGGGAATGGGACAATGTGTGACGAGAGAGGGGGAATGGGACAGTGTGTGAGGAGAGAGGGGGAGTGGGACAGTGAGTGAGAAGAGAGGGGGAATGGGAGACGTCAGTGAGGAGAGAGCGGGAATGTGACCGTGAGTGAGGAGAGAGGGGGAATGCGATAGTGAGGAAGAAGAGAGGGAGGGAATGGGACAGTGAATGAGGAGAGAGAGGGAATAGGATAGTGAGTGAGAAGAGAGAGGAAATGGGACAGTGAGTTAGCGGAAAGGGGGAATGGGAGATGTGAGTGACGAGAGAGGGGGAATGGGACAGTGAATGATGAGAGAGCGAGGGAATGGGACAGTGAGTGAGGAGAGAGGGAGAATGGGACAGTGTGTGAGGAGAGAGGGGGACTGGGACAGTGAGTGAGAAGAGAGGGGTAATGGGAGATGTGAGTGAGGAGAGAGCGGGACTGCGTCAGTGAGTGAGGAGAGTGGGGGAAAGGGACAGTGAGTGAGGAGAGAGGGGGAATGGGACAGTGAGTGAGGAGATAGGGGGAATGGTACAGTGAGTGAGTAGAGAGATGGAGTGGGACAATGAGTGAGGATAGAGGGGGAATGGGACAATGAGTGAGGATAGCGGCGGAATGGGACAGTGAGTGTGGAGAGAGGGGGAATGGGTCGGTGAGTGAGGAGAGAGGGGGAATGGGACATTGAGTGAGGAGGGAGGTGGAATTGGACAGTTAGTGAGGAGAGAGGGGGTATAGGAAAGTGATGGAGGAGATAGTGGGGAATGGGACATTGAGAGAGGAGAGAGTGTGAATGGGACAGTGACTGAGGAGAGAGAGGCAATGGGACAGTGTGTGAGGAGAGACGTGGAAGTGGACGGTGAGTGAAGAGTGAGGGGGAATGCTACAGTGAGTGATGAGAGAGTAGGAATGGGAGAGTGAATGAGGAGAGAGCGAGGGAATGGGACAGTGAGTGAGGAGAGAGTGAGAATGGGACAGTGTGTGAGGAGAGAGGGATACTGGGACAGTGAGCGAGGAGAGAGGGGGAATGGGAGAGTGCGCGAGGAGAGAGGGGGAATGGGACAGTGAGGGAGAAGAGAGGGAGGGAATGGGACAGTGAATGAGGAGAGAGTGAGGGAATGGGATAGTGAGTGAGAGAGAGAGGGGAAATGGGACAGTGAGTGATCAGAAAGGGGGAATGGGACAGTGTGTAAGGAGAAAGGGGGAATGGGACAGTGAGTGAGGAGAGAGGGAGGGATGGAAGGTGAGTGAGGAGAGAATGAGAATGGTACAGTGTGTGAGGAGAGAGGTGGAAGTGGACGGTGAGTGACGAGAGAGGGGGAATGGTACAGTGAGTGATGAGAGAGTAGGAATGGGAGAGTGAATGAGGAGAGAGCGAGGCAATGGGACAGTGAGTGAGGAGAGAGTGAGAATGGGACAGTGTGTGAGGAGGGAGGGGTACTGGGACAGTGAGCGAGGAGAGAGGGGGAATGGGAGAGTGTGTGAGAAGAGAGGGGGAATGGGACAGTGAGTGAGAAGAGAGGGGGAATGGGAGATGTGAGTGAGGAGAGAGCGGGAATGCGACAGTGAGTGAGGAGAAAGGGGGAATGGGACAGTGAGGAAGAAGAGAGGGAGGGAATGGGACAGTGAATGAGGAGAGAGAGGGAATGGGATAGTGAGTGAGAAGAGAGAGGAAATGGGACAGTGAGTTAGCGGAGAGGGGGAAAGGGAGATGTGAGTGACGAGAGAGGGGGAATGGGACAGTGAGTGAGGAGAGAGTGGGAATGGGACAGTGAATGAGGAGAGAGCGAGGGAATGGGACAGTGAGTGAGAAGAGAGGGGGAATGGTAGATGTGAGTGAGGAGAGAGCGGGACTGCGACAGTGAGTGAGGAGAGAGGGGGAAAGGGACAGTGAGGGAGAAGAGAGGGAGGGAATGGGACAGTGAATGAGGAGAGAGTGAGAGAATGGGATAGCGAGTGAGGAGAGAGGGGAAATGGGACAGTGTGTGAGGAGAAAGGGGGAATGGGACAGTGAGTGAGGAGAGAGGGGGAATGGGACAGTGTGTGAGGAGAGAGGTGGAAGTGGACGGTGAGTGACGAGAGAGGGGGAATGGTACAGTGAGTGAGGAGAGAGGGAGGGAATGGGAAAGTGAGTGAGGAGAGAGTGAGAATGGGACAGTGAGTGAGGAGAGAGGGAGGGAATGGGAAAGTGAGTGAGGAGAGAGTGAGAATGGGACAGTGAGTGAGGAGAGAGGGGGAATGGAACAGTGAGTGAGGAGAGAGTGGGAATGGGACAGTGAATGAGGAGAGAGCGAGGGAATGGGACAATGAGTGAGGAGAGAGTGAGAATGGGACAGTGTGAGAGGAGAGAGGGGTACAGGGACAGTGAGCGAGGAGAAAGGGGGAATGGGACAATGTGTGAGGAGAGAGGGGGAATGGGACAGTGTGTGAGGAGAGAGGGGGAATGGGACAGTGAGGGAGAAGAGAGGGGGAATGGTACAGTGAGTGATGAGAGAGTAGGAATGGGAGAGTGAATGAGGAGAGAGCGAGGGAATGGGACAGTGAGTGTGGAGAGAGTGAGAATGGGACAGTGTGTGAGGAGAGAGGGGTACTGGGACAGTGAGCGAGGAGAGAGGGGGAATGGGAGAGTGTGTGAGGAGAGAGGGGGAATGGGACAGTGAGGAAGAAGAGAGGGAGGGAATGGGACAGTGAATGAGGAGAGAGAGGGAATGGGATAGTGAGTGAGAAGAGAGAGGAAATGGGACAGTGAGTTAGCGGAGAGGGGGAATAGGAGATGTGAGTGACGAGAGAGGGGGAATGGGTCAGTGAGTGAGGAGAGAGGGGGAATGGGACAGTGAGGAAGAAGAGAGGGAGGGAATGGGACAGTGAATGAGGAGAGAGAGGGAATGGGATAGTGAGTGAGAAGAGAGAGGAAATGGGACAGTGAGTTAGCGGAGAGGGGGAATGGGAGATGTGAGTGACGAGAGAGGGGGAATGGTACAGTGAGTGAGGAGAGAGTGGGAATGGGACAGTGAATGAGGAGAGAGCGAGGGAATGGGACAGTGAATGAGGAGAGAGTGAGAATGGGACAGTGTGTGAGGAGAGAGGGGTACTGGGACAGTGAGCGAGGAGAAAGGGGGAATGGGACAATGTGTGACGAGAGAGGGGGAATGGGACAGTGTGTGAGGAGAGAGGGGGAGTGGGACAGTGAGTGAGAAGAGAGGGGGAATGGGAGACGTCAGTGAGGAGAGAGCGGGAATGTGACAGTGAGTGAGGAGAGAGGGGGAATGCGATAGTGAGGAAGAAGAGAGGGAGGGAATGGGACAGTGAATGAGGAGAGAGAGGGAATAGGATAGTGAGTGAGAAGAGAGAGGAAATGGGACAGTGAGTTAGCGGAAAGGGGGAATGGGAGATGTGAGTGACGAGAGAGGGGGAATGGGACAGTGAATGATGAGAGAGCGAGGGAATGGGACAGTGAGTGAGGAGAGAGGGAGAATGGGACAGTGTGTGAGGAGAGAGGGGGACTGGGACAGTGAGTGAGAAGAGAGGGGTAATGGGAGATGTGAGTGAGGAGAGAGCGGGACTGCGTCAATGAGTGAGGAGAGTGGGGGAAAGGGACAGTGAGTGAGGAGAGAGGGGGAATGGGACAGTGAGTGAGGAGATAGGGGGAATGGTACAGTGAGTGAGTAGAGAGATGGAGTGGGACAATGAGTGAGGATAGAGGGGGAATGGGACAATGAGTGAGGAGAGAGGGGGAATGGTACAGTAAGTGAGTAGAGAGATGGAGCGGGACAATGAGTGAGGATAGAGGGGGAGTGGGACAATAAGTGAGGATAGCGGCGGAATGGGACAGTGAGTGTGGAGAGAGGAGGAATGGGTCGGTGAGTGAGGAGAGAGGGGGAATGGGACATTGAGTGAGGAGGGAGGTGGAATTGGACAGTTAGTGAGGAGAGAGGGGGTATAGGAAAGTGATGGAGGAGATAGTGGGGAATGGGACATTGAGAGAGGAGAGAGTGTGAATGGGACAGTGACTGAGGAGAGAGAGGCAATGGGACAGTGTGTGAGGAGAGACGTGGAAGTGGACGGTGAGTGAAGAGTGAGGGGGAATGCTACAGTGAGTGATGAGAGAGTAGGAATGGGAGAGTGAATGAGGAGAGAGCGAGGGAATGGGACAGTGAGTGAGGAGAGAGTGAGAATGGGACAGTGTGTGAGGAGAGAGGGGTACTGGGACAGTGAGCGAGGAGAGAGGGGGAATGGGAGAGTGCGCGAGGAGAGAGGAGGAATGGGACAGTGAGGGAGAAGAGAGGGAGGGAATGGGACAGTGAATGAGGAGAGAGAGGGAATGCCACAGTGAGTGAGGAGAGAGGGGGAATGGGAGATGTGAGTGAGGAGAGAGCGGGAATGCGACAGTGAGTGAGGAGAAAGGGGGAATGGGACAGTGAGGAAGAAGAGAGGGAGGGAATGGGACAGTGAATGAGGAGAGAGAGGGAATGGGATAGTGAGTGAGAAGAGAGAGGAAATGGGACAGTGAGTTAGCGGAGAGAGGGAAAGGGAGATGTGAGTGACGAGAGAGGGAGAATGGGACAGTGAGTGAGGAGAGAGTGGGAATGGGACAGTGAATGATGAGAGAGCGAGGCAATGGGACAGTGAGTGTGGAGAGAGTGAGAATGGGACAGTGTGTGAGGAGAGAGGGGTACTGGGACAGTGAGCGAGGAGAGAGGGGGAATGGGAGAGTGAGTGAGGAGAGAGGGGGAATGGGACAGTGAGTGAGAAGAGAGGGGGAATGGGAGATGTGAGTGAGGAGAGAGCGGGAATGCGACAGTGTTTGAGGAGAAAGGGGGAATGGGACAGTGAGGAAGAAGAGAGGGAGGGAATGGGACAGTGAATGAGGAGAGAGAGGGAATGGGATATTGAGTGAGAAGAGAGAGGAAATGGGACAGTGAGTTAGCGGAGAGGGGGAAAGGGAGATGTGAGTGACGAGAGAGGGAGAATGGGACAGTGAGTGAGGAGAGAGTGGGAATGGGACAGTGAATGTGGAGAGAGCGAGGGAATGGGACAGTGAATGAGGAGAGAGTGAGAATTGGACAGTGTGTGAGTAGAGAGGGGTACTGGGACAGTGAGCGAGGAGATAGGGGAAATGGGACAGTGTGTGAGGAGAGAGGGGGAATGGGACAGTGTGTGAGGAGAGAGGGGGAATGGGACAGTGAGGGAGAAGAGAGGGGGAATGGTAGATGTGAGTGAGGAGAGAGCGGGACTGCGACAGTGAGTGAGGAGAGAGGGGGAATGGGACAGTGAGGGAGAAGAGAGGGAGGGAATGGGACAGTGAATGAGGAGAGAGAGGGAATGGGATAGTGAGTGAGAAGAGAGGGTAAATGGGACAGTGAGTTAGCGGAGAGGGGTAATGGGAGATGTGAGTGACGACAGAGGGGGAATGGGACAGTGAGTGAGGAGAGAGTGGGAATGGGACAGTGAATGAGGAGAGAGCGAGGGAATGGGACATTGAGTGTGGAGAGAGTGAGAATGGGACAGTGTGTGAGGAGAAAGGGGGAATGGGACAGTGTGTGAGGAGAAAGGGGGAATGGGAAAGTGAGTGAGGAGAGAGGGAAAGAATGGGAAAGTGAGTGAGGAGACAGTGAGAATGGTACAGTGTGTGAGGAGAGAGGTGGAATTGGACGGTGAGTGACGAGAGAGGGGGAATGGTACAGTGAGTGATGAGAGAGTAGGAATGGGAGAGTGAATGAGGAGAGAGCGAGGCAATGAGACAGTGAGTGTGGAGAGAGTGAGAATGGGACAGTGTGTGAGGAGAGAGGGGTACTGGGACAGTGAGCGAGGAGAGAGGGGGAATGGGAGATTGTGTGAGGAGAGAGGGGGAATGGGACAGTGAGTGAGAAGAGAGGGGGAATGCGAGATGTGAGTGAGGAGAGAGCGGGAATGGGACAGTGAGGAAGAAGAGAGGGAGGGAATGGGACAGTGAATGAGGAGAGAGAGGGAATGGGTTAGTGAGTGAGAAGAGAGAGGAAATGGGACAGTGAGTTAGCGTAGAGGGGGAATAGGAGATGTGAGTGACGAGAGAGGTGGAATGGGACAGTGAGTGAGGAGAGAGTGGGAATGGGACAGTGGATGAGGAGAGAGCGAGGGAATGGGACAGTGAATGAGGAGAGAGTGAGAATGGGACAGTGTGTGAGGAGAGAGGGGTACTGGGACAGTGAGCGAGGAGAAAGGGGGAATGGGACATTGTGTGACGAGAGAGGGGGAATGGGACAGTGTATGAGGAGAGAGGGGGAATGGGACAGTGAGTGAGAAGAGAGGGGGAATGGGAGATGTCAGTGAGGAGAGAGCGGGAATGTGACAGTGAGTGAGGAGAGAGGGGGAATGGGATAGTGAGGAAGAAGAGAGGGAGGGAATGGGACAGTGAATGAGGAGAGAGAGGGAATGGGATAGTGAGTGAGAAGAGAGAGGAAATGGGAGTGTGAGTTAGCGGAAAGGGGGAATGGGAGATGTGAGTGACGAGAGAGGGGGAATGGGACAGTGAATGATGAGAGAGCGAGGGAATGGGACAGTGAGTGAGGAGAGAGGGAGAATGGGACAGTGTGTGAGGAGAGAGGGGGAATGGGACAGTGAGTGAGAAGAGAGGGGGAATGGGAGATGTGTGTGAGGAGAGAGCGGGACTGCGTCAGTGAGTGAGGAGAGAGGGGGAATGGGACAGTGAGGGAGAAGAGAGGGAGGGAATGGGACAGTGAATGAGGAGAGAGAGGGAATGCCACAGTGAGTGAGGAGAGAGGGGGAATGGGAGATGTGAGTGAGGAGAGAGCGGGAATGCGACAGTGAGTGAGGAGAAAGGGGGAATGGGACAGTGAGGAAGAAGAGAGGGAGGGAATGGGACAGTGAATGAGGAGAGAGAGGGAATGGGATAGTGAGTGAGAAGAGAGAGGAAATGGGACAGTGAGTTAGCGGAGAGAGGGAAAGGGAGATGTGAGTGACGAGAGAGGGAGAATGGGACAGTGAGTGAGGAGAGAGTGGGAATGGGACAGTGAATGATGAGAGAGCGAGGCAATGGGACAGTGAGTGTGGAGAGAGTGAGAATGGGACAGTGTGTGAGGAGAGAGGGGTACTGGGACAGTGAGCGAGGAGAGAGGGGGAATGGGAGAGTGAGTGAGGAGAGAGGGGGAATGGGACAGTGAGTGAGAAGAGAGGGGGAATGGGAGATGTGAGTGAGGAGAGAGCGGGAATTAGACAGTGAGTGAGGAGAGAGGGGGAATGGGACAGTGAGGAAGAAGAGAGGGAGGGAATGGGACAGTGAATGAGGAGAGAGAGGGAATGGGTTAGTGAGTGAGAAGAGAGAGGAAATGGGACAGTGAGTTAGCGGAGAGGGGGAATAGGAGATGTGAGTGACGAGAGAGGGGGAATGGGACAGTGAGTGAGGAGAGAGTGGGAATGGGACAGTGAATGAGGAGAGAGCGAGGGAATGGGACAGTGAATGAGGAGAGAGTGAGAATGGGACAGTGTGTGAGGAGAGAGGGGTACTGGGACAGTGAGCGAGGAGAAAGGGGGAATGGGACATTGTGTGACGAGAGAGGGGGAATGGGACAGTGTGTGAGGAGAGAGGGGGAATGGGACAGTGAGTGAGAAGAGAGGGGGAATGGGAGATGTCAGTGAGGAGAGAGCGGGAATGTGACAGTGAGTGAGGAGAGAGGGGGAATGGGATAGTGAGGAAGAAGAGAGGGAGGGAATGGGACAGTGAATGAGGAGAGAGAGGGAATGGGATAGTGAGTGAGAAGAGAGAGGAAATGGGAGTGTGAGTTAGCAGAAAGGGGGAATGGGAGATGTGAGTGACGAGAGAGGGGGAATGGGACAGTGAATGATGAGAGAGCGAGGGAATGGGACAGTGAGTGAGGAGAGAGGGAGAATGGGACAGTGTGTGAGGAGAGAGGGGGAATGGGACAGTGAGTGAGAAGAGAGGGGGAATGGGAGATGTGTGTGAGGAGAGAGCGGGACTGCGTCAGTGAGTGAGGAGAGAGGGGGAATGGGACAGTGAGGAAGAAGAGAGGGAGGGAATGGGACAGTGAATGAGGAGAGAGAGGGAATGGGATAGTGAGTGAGAAGAGAGAGGAAATGGGACAGTGAGTTAGCGGAGAGGGGTAATGGGAGATGTGAGTGACGAGAGAGGGGGAATGGGACAGTGAGTGAGGAGAGAGTGGGAATGGGACAGTGAATGATGAGAGAGCGAGGGAATGGGACAGTGAGTGAGGAGAGAGAGGGAATGGGATAGTGAGTGAGAAGAGAGAGGAAATGGGACAGTGAGTTAGCGGAAAGGGGGAATGGGAGATGTGAATGACGAGAGAGGGGGAATGGGACAGTGAATGATGAGAGAGCGAGGGAATGGGACAGTGAGTGAGGAGAGAGGGAGAATGGGACAGTGTGTGAGGAGAGAGGGGGTATGGGACAGTGAGTGAGAAGAGAGGGGGAATGGGAGATGTGAGTGAGGAGAGAGCGGGACTGCGTCAGTGAGTGAGGAGAGTGGGGGAAAGGGACAGTGAGTGAGGAGAGAGGGGGAATGGGACAGTGAGTGAGGAGATAGGGGGAATGGTACAGTGAGTGAGTAGAGAGATGTAGTGGGACAATGAGTGAGGATAGAGGGGGAATGGGACAATGAGTGAGGAGAGAGGGGGAATGGGACAATGAGTGAGGATAGCGGCGGAATGGGACAGTGAGTGTGGAGAGAGGGGGAATGGGTCGGTGAGTGAGGAGAGAGGGGGAATGGGACATTGAGTGAGGAGGGAGGTGGAATTGGACAGTTAGTGAGGAGAGAGGGGCTATAGGAAAGTGATGGAGGAGATAGTGGGGAATGGGACATTGAGAGAGGAGAGAGTGTGAATGGGACAGTGACTGAGGAGAGAGAGGCAATGGGACAGTGTGTGAGGAGAGACGTGGAAGTGGACGGTGAGTGAAGAGAGAGGGGGAATGCTACAGTGAGTGATGAGAGAGTAGGATGGGAGAGTGAATGAGGAGAGAGCGAGGGAATGGGACAGTGAGTGAGGAGAGAGTGAGAATGGGACAGTGTGTGAGGAGAGAGGGGTACTGGGACAGTGAGCGAGGAGAGAGGGGGAATGGGAGAGTGTGCGAGGAGAGAGGGGGAATGGGACAGTGAGTGAGAAGAGAGGGAGGGAATGGGACAGTGAATGAGGAGAGAGAGGGAATGCCACAGTGAGTGAGGAGAGAGGGGGAATGGGAGATGTGAGTGAGGAGAGAGCGGGAATGCGACAGTGAGTGAGGAGAAAGAGGGAATGGGACAGTGAGGAAGAAGAGAGGGAGGGAATGGGACAGTGAATGAGGAGAGAGAGGGAATGGGATAATGAGTGAGAAGAGAGAGGAAATGGGACAGTGAGTTAGCGGAGAGGGGGAAAGGGAAATGTGAGTGACGAGAGAGGGAGAATGGGACAGTGAGTGAGGAGAGAGTGGGAATGGGACAATGAATGAGGAGAGAGCGAGGCAATGGGACAGTGAGTGTGGAGAGATTGAGAATGGGACAGTGTGTGAGGAGAGAGGGGTACTGGGACAGTGAGCGAGGAGAGAGGGGGAATGGGAGAGTGAGTGAGGAGAGAGGGGGAATGGGACAGTGAGTGAGAAGAGAGGGGGAATGGGAGATGTGAGTGAGGAGAGAGCGGGAATGCGACAGTGAGTGAGGAGAAAGGGGGAATGGGACAGTGAGGAAGAAGAGAGGGAGGGAATGGGACAGTGAATGAGGAGAGAGAGGGAATGGGATAGTGAGTGAGAAGAGAGATGAAATGGGACAGTGAGTTAGCGGAGAGGGGGAATGGGAGATGTGAGTGACGAGAGAGGGGGAATGGTACAGTGAGTGAGGAGAGAGTGGGAATGGGACAGTGAATGAGGAGAGAGCCAGGGAATGGGACAGTGAGTGAGGAGAGAGTGAGAATGGGACAGTGTGTGAGGAGAGAGGGGGAATTGGACAGTGTGTGAGGAGAGAGGGGGAATGGGACAGTGAGGGAGAAGAGAGGGGGAATGGTAGATGTGAGTGAGGAGAGAGCGGGACTGCGACAGTGAGTGAGGAGAGAGGGGGAATGGGACAGTGAGGGAGAAGAGAGGGAGGGAATGGGACAGTGAATGAGGAGAGAGTGAGGGAATGGGATAGTGAGTGAGGAGAGAGGGGTACTGGGACAGTGAGCGAGGAGAAAGGGGGAATGGGACAGTGTGTGAGGAGAGAGGGGGGTGGGACAGTGAGTGAGAAGAGAGGGGGAATGGGAGATGTCAGTGAGGAGAGAGCGGGAATGTGACAGTGAGTGAGGAGAGAGGGGGAATGGGATAGTGAGGAAGAAGAGAGGGAGGGAATGGGACAGTGAATGAGGAGAGAGAGGGAATGGGTTAGTGAGTGAGAAGAGAGAGGAAATGGGACAGTGAGTTAGCGGAAAGGGGGAATGGGAGATGTGAGTGACGAGAGAGGGGGAATGGGACAGTGAATGATGAGAGAGCGAGGGAATGGGACAGTGAGTGAGGAGAGAGGGAGAATGGGACAGTGTGTGAGGAGAGAGGGGGAATGGGACAGTGAGTGAGAAGAGAGGGGGAATGGGAGATGTGAGTGAGGAGAGAGCGGGACTGCGTCAGTGAGTGAGGAGAGAGGGGGAATGGGACAGTGAGTTAGGAGAAAGGGGGAATGGGACAGTGAGGAAGAAGTGAGGGAGGGAATGGGACAGTGAATGAGGAGAGAGAGGGAATGGGATAGTGAGTGAGAAGAGAGAGGAAATGGGACAGTGAGTTAGCGGAGAGGGGTAATGGGAGATGTGAGTGACGAGAGAGGGGGAATGGGACAGTGAGTGAGGAGAGAGTGGGAATGGGACAGTGAATGATGAGAGAGCGAGGGAATGGGACAGTGAGTGAGGAGAGAGAGGGAATGGGATAGTGAGTGAGAGGAGAGAGGAAATGGGACAGTGAGTTAGCGGAAAGGGGGAATGGGAGATGTGAGTGACGAGAGAGGGGGAATGGGACAGTGAATGATGAGAGAGAGAGGGAATGGGACAGTGAGTGAGGAGAGAGGGAGAATGGGACAGTGTGTGAGGAGAGAGGGGGAATGGGACAGTGAGTGAGAAGAGAGGGGGAATGGGAGATGTGAGTGAGGAGAGAGCGGGACTGCGTCAGGGAGTGAGGTGAGAGGGGGAATGGGATAGTGAGTGAGAAGAAAGGGAGGGAATGGGACAGTGAATGAGGAGAGAATGAGTGAATGGGATAGTGAGTGAGGAGAGAGGGGAAATGGGACAGTGAGTGAGGAGAAAGGTGGAATGGGACAGTGAGTGAGGAGAGAGGGAGGGAATGGGAAAATGAGTGAGGAGAGAGTGAGAATGGGACAGTCTGTGAGGAGAGAGTAGGAATGGGACAGTGAGTGAGGAGAGAGAGGGAATGGGATGGTGAGAGTTTAGAGAGGGGGAATGGGACAGTGTTTGAGGAGAGAGAGGGAATAGGACAGTGAGTGAGGAGAGAGGGGGAATGGGATAGTCAGTGAGGAAAGAGGGGGAATGGGATAGTGAGTGAGCAGAGAGGGGGAATGGAAGATGTGAGTGAGGAGAGAGGGGGAATGGGACAGTGAATGAGGAGAGAGCCAGGGAATGGGACAGTGAGTGAGGAGAGAGTGAGAATGGGACAGTGTGTGAGGAGAGAGGGGGAATTGGACAGTGTGTGAGGAGAGAGGGGGAATGGGACAGTGAGGGAGAAGAGAGGGGGAATGGTAGATGTGAGTGAGGAGAGAGCGGGACTGCGACAGTGAGTGAGGAGAGAGGGGGAATGGGACAGTGAGGGAGAAGAGAGGGAGGGAATGGGACAGTGAATGAGGAGAGAGTGAGGGAATGGGATAGTGAGTGAGAAGAGAGGGGAAATGGGACAGTGATTGAGGAGAAATGGGGAATGGGACAGTGTGTGTGGAAAAAGGGGGAATGGGAAAGTGAGTGAGGAGAGAGGGAGGGAATGGGAAAGTGAGTGAGGAGACAGTGAGAATGGTACTGTGTGTGAGGAGAGAGGTGGAAGTGGATGGTGAGTGAGGAGAGAGGGGGAATGGGACAGTGATGAAGAAGAGAGGGAGGGAATGGGACAGTGAATGAGGAGAGAGAGGGAATGGGATAGTGAGTGAGAAGAGACAGGAAATGGGACAGTGAGTTAGCGGAGAGGGGGAATAGGAGATGTGAGTGACGAGAGAGGGGGAATGGGACAGTGAGTGAGCAGAGAGGGGGAATGGGACAGTGAGGAAGAAGAGAGGGAGGGAATGGGACAGTGAGTGAGAAGAGACAGGAAATGGGACAGTGAGTTAGCGGAGAGGGGGAATAGGAGATGTGAGTGACGAGAGAGGGGGAATGGGACAGTGAGTGAGGAGAGAGTGGGAAAGGGACAGTGAATGAGGAGAGAGCGAGGGAATGGGACAGTGAATGAGGAGAGAGTGAGAATGGGACAGTGTGTGAAGAGATAGGGGGAGTGGGACAGTGAGTGAGGAGAGAGTAGGAATGGGAGAGTGAATGATGAGAGAGCGAGGGAATGGGACAGTGAGTGAGGAGAGAGTGAGAATGGGACAGTGTGTGAGGAGAGAGGGGGAATGGGAAAGTGAGTGAGAAGAGAGGGGGAATGGGAGATGTGAGTGAGGAGAGAGCGGGACTGCGTCAGTGAGTGAGGAGAGAGGGGGAATGGGACAGTGAGGAAGAAGAGAGGGAGGGAATGGGACAGTGAATGAGGAGAGAGAGGGAATGGGATAGTGAGTGAGAAGAGAGGGGAAATGGGACAGTGAGGAAGAAGAGAGGGAGGGAATGGGACAGTGAGTGAGAAGAGACAGGAAATGGGACAGTGAGTTAGCGGAGAGGGGGAATAGGAGATGTGAGTGACGAGAGAGGGGGAATGGGACAGTGAGTGAGGAGAGAGTGGGAAAGGGACAGTGAATGAGGAGAGAGCGAGGGAATGGGACAGTGAATGAGGAGAGAGTGAGAATGGGACAGTGTGTGAAGAGAAAGGGGGAGTGGGACAGTGAGTGAGGAGAGAGTAGGAATGGGAGAGTGAATGATGAGAGAGCGAGGGAATGGGACAGTGAGTGAGGAGAGAGTGAGAATGGGACAGTGTGTGAGGAGAGAGGGGGAATGGGACAGTGAGTGAGAAGAGAGGGGGAATGGGAGATGTGAGTGAGGAGAGAGCGGGACTGCGTCAGTGAGTGAGGAGAGAGGGGGAATGGGACAGTGAGGAAGAAGAGAGGGAGGGAATGGGACAGTGAATGAGGAGAGAGAGGGAATGGGATAGTGAGTGAGAAGAGAGGGGAAATGGGACAGTGAGTTAGCGGAGAGGGGGAATGGGAGATGTGAGTGACGAGAGAGGCGGAATGGGACAGTGAGTGAGGAGAGAGTGGGAATGGGACAGTGAATGATGAGAGAGCGAGGGAATGGGACAGTGAGTGAGGAGAGAGGGGTTCTGGGAAGTGAGCGAGGAGAAAGGGGGAATGGGACAGTGTGTGAGGAGAGAGGGGGAATGGGACAGTGAGTGAGAAGAGAGGGGGAATCGGAGAATTGAGTGAGGAGAGAGCGGGACTGCGTCAGTGAGTGAGGAGAGAGGGGGAATGGGATAGTGAGTGAGAAGAAAGGGAGGGAATGGGATAGTGAATGAGGAGAGAATGAGTGAATGGGATAGTGAGTGAGGAGAGAGGGGAAATGGGACAGTGAGTGAGGAGAAAGGTGGAATGGGACAGTGAGTGAGGAGAAGGGGGGAATGGGACAGTGAGTGAGGAGAGAGGGAGGGAATAGGAAAATGAGTGAGGAGAGAGAGAGAATGGTACAGTCTGTGAGGAGAGAGGTGGAATGGGACAGTCTGTGAGGAGAGAGTGGGAATGGGACAGTGAGTGAGGAGAGAGAGGGAATGGGATAGTGAGAGTTTAGAGAGGGGGAATGGGACAGTGTGTGAGGAGAGAGAGGGAATAGGACAGTGAGTGAGGAGAGAGGGGGAATGGGATAGTCAGTGAGGAAAGAGGGGGAATGGGATAGTGAGTGAGCAGAGAGGGGGAATGGAAGATGTGAGTGAGGAGAGAGGGGGAATGGGACAGTGAATGAGGAGAGAGGGGGAATGGGCCAGTGAGTGAGGAGAGTGGGGGAAAGGGACAGTGAGTGAGGAGAGAGCGAGGGAATGGGACAGTGAATGAGAAGAGAGTGAGGGAATGGGAACGTGAGTGAGGAGAGAGTGAGAATGGGACAAGCTGTGAGGAGAGAGGGGGAATGGGACATTGAACGAGGAGGGAGGGGGAATGGGACAGAGTGTGAGGAGAGAGGGGGAATGGGACAGTGAGTGAGGAGAAAGGGGGAACTGGACAGTGAATGAGGAGAGAGGAGGAATGGGACAGTGAGTGAGGAGAGAGGGGGAATGGGACAGTGAGTGAGGAGATAGAGGGGAATGGGACATTGAGAGAGGAGAGAGTGGGAATGGGACAATGAGTGAGGAGAGAGGCGGAATGAGACAGTGAGTGAGAAGAGAGGGGGAATGGGACAATGAGTGAGGATAGCGGGGGAATGGGACAGTGAGTGACGAGAGAGGGGGAATGGGTCGGTGAGTGAGGAGAGGGGGGAATGGGACATTGAGTGAGGAGGGAGGTGGAATTGGACAGTTAGTGAGGAGAGAGGGGGAATGGGAAAGTGATGGAGGAGATAGTGGGGAATGGGACATTGAGAGAGGAGAGAGTTGGAATGGGACAGTGACTGAGGAGGGAGAGGGAATGGGACATTGTGTGAGGAGAGACGTGGAAGTGGACGGTGAGTGACGAGAGAGGGGGAATGGTACAGTGAGTGATGAGAGAGTAGGAATAGGAGAGTGAATGAGGAGAGAGCGAGGGAATGGGACAGTGAGTGAGGAGAGAGTGAGAACGGGACAGTGTGTGAGGAGAGAGGGGTACTGGAACAGTGAGCGAGGAGAGAGGGGGAATGGGAGAGTGTGTGAGGAGAGAGGGGTACTGGGACAGTGAGCGAGGAGAGAGGGGGAATGGGAGAGTGTGTGAGGAGAGAGGGGGAATGGGACAATGAGTTAGCGGAGAGGGGTAATGGGAGATGTGAGTGACGAGAGAGGGGGAATGGGACAGTGAGTGAGGAGAGAGGGGGAATGGGACAGTGAGGAAGAAGAGAGGGAGGGAATGGGACAGTGAATGAGGAGAGAGAGTGTTTGGGATAGTGAGTGAGAAGAGAGAGGAAATGGGACAGTGAGTTAGCGGAGAGGGGGAATCGGAGATGTGAGTGTCGAGAGAGGGGGAATGGGACAGTGAGTGAGGAGAGAGCGGGAATGCGACAGTGAGTGAGGTGAGAGGGGGAATGGGACAGTGAGGAAGAAGAGAGGGAGGGAATGGGACTGTGAATGAGGAGAGAGAGGGAATGGGATAGTGAGTGAGAAGAGAGAGGAAATGGGAAAGTGAGTTAGCGGAGAGGGGGAATGGGAGATGTGAGTGACGAGAGAGCGGGAATGGGACAGTGAGTGAGGAGAGAGTGGGAATGGGACAGTGAATGAGGAGAGAGCGAGGGAATGGGACAGTGAATGAGGAGAGAGTGAGAATGGGAAAGTGTGTGAAGAGAGGGGTACTGGGAAGTGAGCGAGAAGAAAGGGGGAATGGGACAGTGTGTGAGGAGAGAGGGGGAATGGGACAGTGAGTGAGAAGAGAGGGGGAATGGGAGATGTGTGTGAGGTGAGAGCGGGACTGCGTCAGTGAGTGAGGAGAGAGGGGGAATGGGATAGTGAGTGAGGATAGAGCGGGAATGGGAGATGTGAGTGAGGAGAGAGAGAGGGAATGCGACAGTGAGTGAGGAGAGAGGGGGAATGGGACAGTGATGAAGAAGAGAGGGAGGGAATGGGACAGTGAATGAGGAGAGAGAGGGAATGGGATAGTGAGTGAGAAGAGAGAGGAAATGGGACAGTGAGTTAGCGGAGAGGGGGAATGGGAGATGTGAGTGACGAGAGAGGGGGAATGCGACAGTGAGTGAGGAGAGAGTAGGAATGGGACAGTGAATGATGAGAGAGCGAGGGAATGGGACAGTGAGTGAGGAGAGAGTGAGAATGGGACAGTGTGTGAGGAGAGAGGGGTACTGGGAAGTGAGCGAGGAGAAAGGGGGAATGGGACAGTGTGTGAGGAGAGAGGGGGAATGGGACAGTGAGTGAGAAGAGAGGGGGAATGGGAGATGTGAGTGAGTAGAGAGCGGGACTGCGTCAGTGAGTGAGGAGAGAGGGGGAATGGGACAGTGAGGAAGAAGAGAGGGAGGGAATGGGACAGTGAGTGAGAAGAAAGGGAGGAAATGGGACAGTGAGTGAGGAGAGGGGGAATGGGATAGTGAGTGAGGAGAGAGGGGAAATGGGACAGTGAGTGAGGAGAAAGGGGGAATGGGACAGTGAGTTAGGAGAAGTGGGGAATGGGACAGTGAATGATGAGAGAGCGAGGGAATGGGACAGTGAGTGAGGAGAGAGTGAGAATGGGACAGTGTGTGAGGAGAGAGGGGTACTGGGAAGTGAGCGAGGAGAAAGGGGGAATGGGACAGTGTGTGAGGAGAGAGGGGGAATGGGACAGTGAGTGAGAAGAGAGGGGGAATGGGAGATGTGAGTGAGTAGAGAGCGGGACTGCGTCAGTGAGTGAGGAGAGAGGGGGAATGTGACAGTGAGGAAGAAGAGAGGGAGGGAATGGGACAGTGAGTGAGAAGAAAGGGAGGAAATGGGACAGTGAGTGAGGAGAGGGGGAATGGGATAGTGAGTGAGGAGAGAGGGGAAATGGGACAGTGAGTGAGGAGAAAGGGGGAATGGGACAGTGAGTTAGGAGAAGTGGGGAATGGGACAGTGAATGATGAGAGAGCGAGGGAATGGGACAGTGAGTGAGCAGAGAGCCGGAATGGGACAGTGAGTGAGCAGAGAGAGGGAATGGGACAGTGAGTGAGGAGAGACGGGGAATGTGACAGTGAGTGTGGAGCGAGTGGAAATCGGACAGTGAGTGAGGAGAGAGGGAGAACGTGACAGTGAGTGTGGAGAGAGTGGGAATGGGACAGTGAGTTAGGAGAGAGGGAGAATGGGACAGTGAGTGTGTAGAGAGGGGGAATGGTACAGTGAGTGATGAGAGAGTAGGAATGGGAGAGTGAATGAGGAGAGAGCGAGGCAATGGGACAGTGAGCGTGGAGAGATGGGAAATGGGACAGTGAGTGAGGAGAGAGGGAGAATGGGACAGTGAATGAGGAGAGAGGAGGAATGGGACAGTGAGTGAGGAGAGAGGGGGAATGGGACAGTGAGTGAGGAGAAAGGGGGAACTGGACAGTGAATGAGGAGAGAGGAGGAATGGGACAGTGAGTGAGGAGAGAGGGGGAATGGGACAGTGAGTGAGGAGATAGAGGGGAATGGGACATTGAGAGAGGAGAGAGTGGGAATGGGACAATGAGTGAGGAGAGAGGGGGAATGGGACAGTGAGAGAGAAGAGAGGGGGAATGGGAGATGTGAGTGAGGAGAGAGCGGAATGCGGACAGTGAGTGAGGAGAGAGGGGGAATGGGACAGTGAGGGAGGAGAGTGAGGGAATGGGACAGTGAATGAGGAGAGAGGGGAATGGGATAGTGAGTGAGAAGAGAGGGAAATGGGACAGTGAGTGAAGAGAGAGGGAATGGGAGAGTGAGTGAGGAGAGAGCGGGGAATGGGACATTGAGTGTGGAGAGAGGGGTAATGGGAAAGTGAGTGAGGAGAGAGCGAGGGAATGGGACAGTGAGTGAGGAGAGAGGGAAATGGGACAGTGAGTGAGGAGAGAGAGGGAATGGGACAGTGAGTGAGGAGAGAGATGGAATGGGACAGTGAGTGAGGAGAAAGGTTAAATGGGTCAGTGAGTGAGGAGAGAGGGTGAACGTGACAGTGAGTGAGGAGAGAGATGGAATGGGACAGTGAGTGAGGAGAAAGGTGCAATGTGTCAGTGAGTGAGGAGAGAGTGAGGGAATGGAACAGTGAGTGAGGAGAGAGTGGGAATGGGACAGTGAATGATGAGAGAGGGGTACTAGGGACAGTGTGTGAGGAGAGAGGGGGAATGGGAGATTGTGTGAGGAGAGAGGGGGAATGGGACAGTGAGTGAGAAGAGAGGGGTAATGGGAATGTGAGTGAGGAGAGAGCGGAATGCGAAAGTGAGTTAGGAGAGAGGGGAAATGGGACAGTGAGGGAGAAGAGAGGGAGGGAATGGGACAGTGATTGAGGAGAGAGAGGGAATGGGATAGTGAGTGAGAAGAGAGGGGAAATGGGACAGTGAGTTAGCGGAGAACGGGAATGGGAGATGTGAGTGACGAGAGGGGGAATGGGACAGTGAGTGAGGAGAGAGTGGGAATGGGACAGTGAATGATGAGAGAGCGAGGGAATGGGACAGTGAGTGAGCAGAGAGCCGGAATGGGACAGTGGAGTGAGCAGAGAGAGGGAATGGGACAGTGAGTGAGGAGAGAGGGGGAATGGGACAGTGAGTGTGGAGAGACGAAAAATGGGACAGTGAGTGTGGAGCGAGGGGGAAATCGGACAGTGAGTGAGGAGAGAGGGAGAACGTGACAGTGAGTGTGGAGAGAGTGGGAATGGGACAGTGAGTTAGGAGAGAGGGAGAATGGGACAGTGAGTGTGTAGAGAGGGGGAATGGGACAGTGAGTGAGGAGAGAGGGAGAATGGGACAGTGAGCGTGGGAGAGACGGGGAATGGGACAGTGAGTGAGGAGAGAGGGGGAATGGGAGAGTGAGTGAGGAGAGAGGGAGAATGGGACAGTGAGTGAGGAGAGAGGGGGAATGGGACAGTGATTGAGGAGAGAGGGAGAATGGGACATTGAATGAGGAGAGAGGGGGAATGTGACAATGTATGAGGAGAGACCGGGAATGCGACAGTGAGTGAGGAGAGAGGGAGAATGGGACAGTGAGTGAGGAGATAGGGGGAATGGGACCGTGAGTGAGGAGAGAGGGGGAATGGGACAGTGAGTGAGGAGATAGGGGGAATGGTACAGTGAGTGAGGAGGGAGAGGGAATGGTTCATTTAGTGAGCAGAGAGGGGGAATTGGACAGTGAGTGAGGAGAGAGGGGGAATGGGACAGTGAGTGAGTATGAAGGGGGAATGGGACAGTGAATGAGGAGAGAGAGGGAATGGATCAGTGATTGAGGAGAGAGGGGAAATGGGACAGTGAGTGAGGAGAGAAGGAGGGAATGGTACAGTGAGTGAGGAGAGAGAGGGAATGGGACAGGGGGCGAGGAGAGAGGGGGAATGAGACAGTGAGTGAGCAGAGAGGGCGAATGGGACAGTGTGTGAGGAGAGAGAGGGAATGGGACAGTGAGTGAGTGGAGAGATGGAGTGGGAAAATGAGTGAGGATAGCGGGGGAATGGGACAGTGAGTGTTGCGAGAGGGGGAATGGGTCGTTGAGTGAGTAGAGGGGGGAATGGGACATTGAGTGAGGAGGGAGGTGGAATTGGACAGTTAGTGAGGAGAGAGAGGGAATGGGATAGTGAGTGAGAAAAGAGGGGAAATGGGACAGTGAGTTAGCGGAGAGGGGGATTGGGAGATGTGAGTGACGAGAGAGGGGGAATGGGATAGTCAGTGAGGAAAGAGGGGGAATGGGATAGTGAGTGAGCAGAGAGGGGGAATGGAAGAAGTGAGTCAGCAGAGAGGGGGAATGGAGATGTGAATGAGGAGAGAGGGGGGAATGGGACAGTGAGTGAGGATAGAGGGGGGAATGGGCTAGTGAGTGAGGAGAGTGGGGGAAAGGGACAGTGAGTGAGGAGAGAGCGAGTGAATGGGACAGTGAATGAGAAGTGAGCGAGGGAATGGGAACGTGAGTGAGGAGAGAGTGAGAATGGGACAAGCTGTGAGGAGAGAGGGGGAATGGGACATTGAACGAGGAGGGAGGGGGAATGGGACAGAGTGTGAGGAGAGAGGAGGAATGGGGACAGTGAGTGAGGAGAAAGGGGAACTGGACAGTGAATGAGGAGAGAGGAGGAATGGGACAGTGAGTGAGGAGAGAGGGAGAATGGGACAGTGAGCGTTGAGAGACGGGGAATGGGACAGTGAGTGAGGAGAGACGGAGAATGGGACAGTGAGTGTGTAGAGAGGGGGAATGGGACAGTGAGTGAGGAGAGAGGGAGAATGGGACAGTGAGCGTGGAGAGAGGGGGAATGGGAGATTGATTGAGGAGAGAGGGAGAATGGGACAGTGAGTGAGGATAGCGGGGGAATGGGACAGTGAGTGACGAGAGAGGGGGAATGGGTCGGTGAGTGAGGAGAGGGGGGAATGGGACATTGATGGAGGAGGGGAGGTGGAATTGGACAGTTAGTGGGAGAGAGGGGGAATGGGGAAAGTGATGGAGGAGATAGTGGGGATGGGACATTGAGAGAGGAGAGAGTTGGAATGGGACAGTGACTGAGGAGGGAGAGGGAATGGGACATTGTGTGAGGAGAGACGTGGAAGTGGAGACAGTGAGTGAGCGGAGAGGGAATGGAGATGTGAGTGAGGAGAGAGGGAATGGGACAGTGAGTGAGGAGAGAGGGGGAATGGACAGTGAGTGAGGAGAGAGGGGGAATGGGACAGTGAGTGAGGAGAGAGAGGGAATGGGACAGTGATGAGGAGAGAGGGAATGGGACAGTGAGTGAGGAGAGAGGGGGAATGGGACAGTGAGTGAGGAGAGAGGGGGAATGGGACAGTGAGTGAGGAGAGGGGGAATGGACAGTGAGTGAGGAGAGAGGGGAATGGGACAGTGAGTGAGGAGAGGGGAATGGGACAGTGAGTGAGAAGAGAGAGGGGAATGGGACAGTGAGTGAGAGAGAGGGGGAATGGGACAGTGAGTGAGGAGAGAGGGGGAATGGGACAGTGAGTGAGGAGAGAGGGGGAATGGACAGTGAGTGAGGAGAGAGGGGGAATGGGACAGTGAGTGAGGAGAGAGAGGGAATGGGACAGTGAGTGAGGGAGAGAGGGAATGGGACAGTGAGTGAGGAGAGAGGGGGAATGGGACAGTGAGTGAGGAGAGAGGGGAATGGGACAGTGAGTGAGAGAGAGGGGAATGGGACAGTGAGTGAGGAGAGAGGGGAATGGGACAGTGAGTGAGGAGAGAGGGGGAATGGGACAGTGAGTGAGGAGAGAGGGGGAATGGACAGTGAGTGAGGAGAGAGGGGAATGGGACAGTGAGTGAGGAGAGAGAGGGAATGGGACAGTGAGTGAGGAGAGAGGGGAATGGAAGAGTGAGTGAGGAGAGAGGGGGAATGGGAGATGTGAGTGAGAGAGAGGGGGAATGGACAGTGAGTGAGGAGAGAGGGGGGGAATGGGACAGTGAGTGAGGAGAGGGGGAATGGGACAGTGAGTGAGGAGAGAGGAGGGAATGGACAGTGAGTGAGGAGAGAGGGGGAATGGGACGTGAGTGAGGAGAGAGGGAGAATGGACAGGTGTGAGGAGAGAGGGGAATGGATAGTGAGTGAGGAGAGAGGGGGAATGGGACAGTGTGTGAGGAGAGAGGGGGATTGGGACAGTGTGTGAGGAGAGAGGGGGAATGGGACAGTGAGTGAGAGAGAGGAGGAATGGGACAGTGAGTGAGGAGAGAGGGGGAATGGGACAGTGAGTGAGAGAGAGAGGGAATGGGACAGTGAGAGGAGAGAGAGGGAATGGGACAGTGAGTGAGGAGAGAGGGAATGGGACAGTGAGTGGAGAAGAGAGGAGTGAGGACAGTGGGTGGGAGAGGAATGAGATGGGGAGTGGAGAGGAGTGAGTGGGGAGAGATGGGGAAAAGTGAGGGGAGAGGAGGGAATGGGACAGTGAGTGAGTAGAGAGATGGAATGGGACAGTGAGTGAGGAGAGAGATTGAGTGGGACAGTGAGTGAGGAGAGAGGGGGAATGGGACAGTGATGGAGGAGATGGTGGGGAATGGGACATTGAGAGAGGAGAGAGTGTGAATGGGACAGTGAGTGAGGAGAGAGAGGGAATGGGACAGTGAGTGAGGAGAGAGGGGAAGTGGACGGTGAGTGAGGAGAGAGGGGGAATGGGACAGTGAGTGATGAGAAGGGGGGAATGGACAGTGAGTGAGGAGAGAGGGGGAATGGGGACAGTGAGTGAGAAGGAGAGGGGTGAATGGGAGATGTGAGTGAAGGAGAGAGGGGGACTGGGACAGTGAGTGAGGAGAGAGGGGGAATGGGGACAGGTGAAGGAGAGAGAAGGAGGGAATGGGACAGTGAGTGAGAGAGGAGAGGGAGGAATGGGACAGTGAGTGAGGTGAGAGGGGGAATGGGACAGTGAGTGAGGAGAGAGGGGAATGGGACAGTGAGTGAGGAGAGCGGGGGAAGTGGGACAGTGAGTGAGGAGGAGAGGGGGAATGGGACAGTGAATGAGGAGAGAGGGGGAATGGGACAGTGAGTGAGGAGAGAAGCGGAATGAGACAGTGTGTGAGGAGGGAGCGGGAATGGACAGGTGAGTGAGAGAGAGCAGGGGGCATGGGACAGTGTGTGAGGAGAGAGGTGGAATGGGACAGTGAGTGAGGAGAGAGGGGGAATGGGAAAGTGATGAGGAGAGGGGGAATGGGACAGTGAGTGAGGAGAGAGGGGGAATGGGACAGTGAGCTGAGGAGAGAGGGGAATGGGACAGTGTGCGAGAGAGAGGGGGAATGGACAGGTGTGTGAGGAAAGAGGGAGGGAATGGACAGTGAGTGTGGAGAGAGTAGGGAATGGGGACAGGGTATGAGGAAGAGAGGGGGAGTGGACAGTGAGTGAGGAGAGAGGGAGGAATGGGACAGTGATGAGGAGAGAGCGGGGAATGGGACAGTGAGTGAGGAGAGAGGGGAATGGGACAGTGAGTGGGAGGAGAGTGGGGGAATGGGACAGTGAGTGAGAAGAGAGGGGGAATGGGAGATGTTAGTGAGGAGAGAGCGGGAATGCGACAGTGAGTGAGAGAGAGGGGGAATGGGACAGTGAGGGAGAAGAGAGGGAGGGAATGGGACAGTGAATGAGTGAGAGAGGGGGAATGGATAGTGAGTGAGGAGAGAGGGGGAATGGGACAGTGAGTGAGAAGAGAGGGGGAATGGGACAGTGAGTGAGGAGAGAGGGAATGGTACAGTGAGTGAGGAGAGAGGGGGAATGGGACAGTGAGTGAGGAGAGAGTGGGAATGGGACAGTGAATGAGGAGAGAGCGAGGGAATGGGACAGTGAGTGAGGAGAGAGTGAGAATGGGACAGTGAGTGAGGAGAGAGGGGGAATGGGACAGTGAGTGAGGAGAGAGGGGGAATGGGACAGTGAGTGAGGAGAGAGGGGGAATGGGACAGTGAGTGAGAAGAGAGGGGGAATGGGAGATGTGAGTGAGGAGAGAGGGGGAATGGGACAGTGAGTGTGGAGAGAGGGAAATGGGACAGTGAGTGAGAAGAGAGGGAGGAATGGGACAGTGAGTGAGGAGAGAGGGGAATGGGACAGTGAGTGAGGAGAGAGGGGAATGGGACAGTGAGTGAGGAAGAGGGGAATGGGATGTGAGTGAGGAGAGAGGGGGAAATGGGACAGTGTAGTGAGGAGAGAGGGGGAATGGGACAGTGAGTGAGAAGAGAGGAGGGAAATGGACAGTGAGTGAGGAGAGAGGGGGAATGGGACAGTGAGTGAGGAGAGAGTGGGAATGGGGACAGTGTGTGAGGAGAGAGGGGGAATGGGACAGGTGAGTGAGGAGAGAGGGGGAATGGGCAGATGAGTGTGAGGCAGAGAGGAGGGAATGGGACAGTGAGTGGAGGAGGAGATGGGGAATGGGAGATGTGAGTGAGGAGAGAGCGGGAATGTGACAAGTGAGCTGAGGAGAGAGGCGGAATGGTGGACAGTGAAGTGAGGAGAGAGGGAGGAATGGGACAGGTGACTGAGGAGAGAGGGGGAATGGGATAGTGATGAGGAGGGAGTGGGGAATGGGACATGTGAGTGGAGGAGAGAGAGGAGAATGGTGACATTGAGGAGGAGAGAGGGGAATGGGACAGTGAGTGAGGAGAGAGGGCGAATGAGACAGTGTGTGAGGAGAGCTTGAGGGAAAGGGACAGTGATGAGGAGAGAGGAGGGAATGGGACAGTGAGTGAGGAGAGAGGGGGAATGGGACAGTGAGTGAGGAGAGAGGGAATGGGACAGTGAGTGAGGAGAGAGGGGAATGGGACAGTGAGTGAGGAGAGAGGGGAAATGGACAGTGAGTGAGGAGAGAGGGGAATGGGACAGTGATGAGGAGAGAGGGGGAATGGGACAGTGAGTGAGGAGAGAGGGGAATGGGACAGTGAGTGAGGAGAGAGGGGAATGGGACAGTGAGTGAGGAGAGAGGGGAATGGGACAGTGAGTGAGGAGAGAGGGAAATGGGACAGTGAGTGAGGAGAGAGGGGAATGGGACAGTGAGTGAGGAGAGAGGGGGAATGGGACAGTGAGTGAGGAGAGAGGGGAATGGGACAGTGAGTGAGAGAGAGGGGGAATGGGACAGTGAGTGAGGAGAGAGGGGAATGGGACAGTGAGTGAGGAGAGAGGGGAATGGGACAGTGAGTGAGGAGAGAGAGGGAATGGGACAGTGAGTGAGGAGAGGGAGTGGGAATGGGACAGTTAGTGATGAGAGAGTGGTAATGGGACAGTGAGTGAGGTGAGAGGGGGAATGGGACAGGTGAGGTGAGGAGAGAGGGGAATGGGACAGTGAGTGAGGAGGGAGGGAGGGAAGGGGACAAGTGAGTGAGGAAGAGAGGGGGAATGGACAGTGAGTGAGGAGAGAGGGGGGAATGGGACAGTGAGTGAGGAGAGAGGGGGAATGGGACAGGGATGAAGGAGAGACGGGAATGGAGCAGTGAGTGAGGAGAGAGGGGAATGGGACAGTGAGGTGAGGAGGAGAGGTGGGAATGGGACAGTGAGTGAGGAGAGAAGGGGAATGGGACAGTGAGTGGAGAGTGAGGGGGAATGGGACTAGTGAGTGAGGAGAGAGAGGAATGGGACAGTTAGTGAGGAGAGAGAGGGGGAATGGGACAGTGAGTGAGGAGAGAGGGGAATGGGACAGTGAGTGAGGATGAGAGGGGGAATGGGACAGTGAATGAGGAGCGAGGAGGGAATGGGACAGTGAGTGGGAGAGAGGCGGAATGGGACAGTGAGTGAGGAGAGAGCGGGAATGGGACAGTGAGTGAGGAGAGAGGGGGAATGGGACAGTGAGTGAGGAGAGAGGGGAAGGGACAGTGAGTGAGGAGAGAGGGGAAATGGGACAGTGAGTGAGGAGAGAGGGGAATGGACAGTGAGTGAGGAGAGAGGGGGAATGGGACAGTGAGTGAGGAGAGAGGGGGAATGGGACAGTGAGTGAGGGAGAGGGAAATGGGACAGTGTGTGAGGAGAGAGGGGGAATGGGACAGTGAGTGAGGAGGGAGGGGGAATGGGACAGTGAGTGAAGAGAGAGTGAGGGAATGGGACAGTGAGTGAGGAGAGAGGGTGAATGGGACAGAGTGTGAGGAAAGAGGGAGGGAATGGGACAGTGAATGAGGAGAGAGTGTGGGAATGGGATAGTGAGTGAGGAGAGAGGGGGAATGGGACAGTGAGTGAGGAGAGAGGGGAAATGGTTCAGTGAGTGAGGAAATAGGGAGGGAATGGGACAGTGAGTGAGGAGAGAGGGGGAATGGGACAGTGAGTCAGGAGAGAGATGGAATGGGACAGTGAGTGAGTAGAGAAGGAAATGGGAAGTGAGTTAGAGGAGAGGGAATGGGACAGTGAGTGAGGAGAGAGGGGGAATGGGACAGTGAGTGAGGAGAGAGTGGAATGGGACAGTGATGAGGAGAGAGGGGGAATGGGACAGTGAGTGAGGAGAGAGTGAGAATGGGACAGTGTGTGAGAGAGGGGAAATGGGACAGTGAGTGAGAAGAAGGGGGAATGGGACAGTGAGTGAGGAGAGAGGGGAATGGGACAGTGAGTGAGAGGAGAGGGGGAATGGGACAGTGAGTGTGAGGAGAGAGGGGAATGGGACAGTGAGTGAGGAGAGAGGGGAAATGGACAGTGAGTGAGGAGAGAGGGGGATTGGGACAGTGTGTGAGGAGAGAGAGGGAATTGGACAGTGTGTGAGGAGAGAGGGAGAATGGGATAGTGAGTGAGGAGAGAGGGAGGGAATGGGACAGTGAGTGAGGAGAGAGAGGAATGGACAGTGAGTGAGGAGAGAGAGGGAATGGGACAGTGAGTGAGGAGAGGGGGAATGGGACATGTGAGTGAGGAGAAGGGGGGGGGGGGAGAAGAGGGGGAATGGGACAGTGAGTGAGGAGAGAGGGGGAATGGGACAGTGAGTGAGGAGAGAGGGGGAATGGGACAGTGAGTGAGGAGAGAGGGGGAATGGGACAGTGAGTGAGGAGAGAGGGGGAATGGGACAGTGAGTGAGGAGAGGGGAGGGAATGGGAAAGTGAGTGAGGAGAGAGTGAGAATGGTACAGTGAGTGAGGAGAGAGGGGAATGGGACAGTGAGTGAGGAGAGAGGGGGAATGGGACAGTGAGTGAGAGAGAGAAAGGGAATGGGATAGTGAGTGTGGAGAGAGGGGTAACGGGACAGTGAGTGAGGAGAGAGAGGGAATGGGACAATGAGTGAGGAGAGAGGCAAATGGGACAGTGAGTGAGGAGAGAGGGAAATGGGACAGTGTGTGAGGAGAGAGATGGAATGGGACATTGAGTGAGGAGAAAGATGGAATGGGACAGTGAGTGAGGAGAGAGGGGGAATGGGACAGTGAGTGAGGAGAGAGGGGAATGGGACAGTGAGTGAGGAGAGAGTGAGAATGGGACAGTGATTAAGGAGAGAGGGAAATGGGACAGTGAGTGAGGAGAAAGGTGGAATGGGACAGTGAGTGAGGAGAAAGGTGCAATGGGTCAGTCAGTGAGGAGAGAGGGGAATGGGACAGTGAGTGAGGAGAGAGGGGGAATGGGACAGTGAGTGAGGAGAGAGGGGAATGGGACAGTGAGTGAGGAGAGGGGGGAATGCGACAGTGAGTGAGGAGAGAGGGGGAATGGGACAGTGAGTGAGGAGAGAGGGGAAATGGGACAGTGAGTGAGGAGAGAGGGGGAATGGGACAGTGAGTGAGAAGAGAAAGGGAATGGGATAGTGAGTGTGGAGAGAGGGGTAACGGGACAGTGAGTGAGGAGAGAGAGGGAATGGGACAGTGAGTGAGGAGAGAGGGGAATGGGACAGTGTGTGATCGGAGAGGGGGAATGGGAGATGTGAGTGAGGAGAGAGTGGGAATGGGACAGTGAGTGAGGAGAGAGTGGGAATGGGACAGTGAGTGAGGAGAGAGGGAGTGAATGGGAAAGTGAGTGAGGAGAGAGTGAGAATGGTTCAGTGTGTGAGGAGAGAGGGGGAATGGGACAGTGAGTGAGGAGAACGTGAGGGAATGGGACAGTGAGTGAGGAGAGAGGGTGAATGGGACAGTGAGTGAGGAGAGAGGGGGAATGGGACAGTGAGTGAGGAGAGAGGGTGAAAGGGACAGTGAGTGAGGAGAGAGGTGGAATGGACTGTGAGTGACGAGAGAGAGGGAATGGGACAGTGAGTGAGGAGAGAGTAGGAATTGGAGAGTGAATGAGGAGAGAGGAGGGAATGGGACAGTGAGTGAGAGAGAGCTGGAATGGGACAGTCAGTGAGGAGAGAGGGTGAATGGGACAGTGAATGAGGAGAGACGGGGAATGGGACAGTGTGTGATCGGAGAGGGGGAATGGGACAGTGAGTGAGGAGAAAGGGGGAATGGGACGGTGAGTGAGGAGAGAGGGAGGGAATGGGAAAATGAGTGAGGAGAGAGGGGAAATGGGACAGTGAGGGAGAAGAGAGGGAGGGAATGGGACAGTGAATGAGGAGAGAGCGAAGGAATGGGATAGGGAGTGAGGAGAGAGGGGAAATGGGACAGTGAGTGAGCGGAGAGCGGGAATGGGAGATATGAGTGAGGAGAGGGGGGGAATGGGACAGTGAGTGAGGAGAGAGTGGGCTGGGACAGTGAATGAAGAGAGAGAGAGACGGAATGGGACACTGAGTGAGGAGAGAGTGGGCTGGGAGAGTGAATGAAGAGAGAGAGAGACGGAATGGGACAGTGAGTGAGGAGAGAGGGGAATGGGACAGTGAGTGAGGAGAGAGGGAAATGGACAGTGAGTGAGGAGAGAGAGGGAATGGGATACTGAGTGTGGAGAGAGGGGAAACGGCACAGTGAGTGAGGAGAGAGAGGGAATGTGACAGTGATTGAGGAGAGAGGGAAATGGGACAGTGAGTGAGGAGAGAGGGAATGGGACAGTGAGTGAGGAGAGAGGGAGAATGGGACAGTGAGTGAGGAGAGAGGGGGAATGGGACAGTGAGTGAGGAGAGAGGGGGAATGGGAGTGAGTGAGGAGAGAGGGAGAATGGGACAGTGAGTGAGGAGAGAGGGGGAATGGGACAGTGAGTGAGGAGAGTGGGGGAATGGGTCGTTGAGTGAGGAGAGTGGGGGAATGGGACAGTGAGTGAGGAGAGAGAGGGAATTGGACAGTGTGTAAGGAGAGAGGGAGAATGGGATAGTGAGTGAGGAGAGAGGGTGAATGGGACAGAGTGTGAGGAAAGAGGGAGGGAATGGGACAGTGAATGAGGAGAGAGTGTGGGAATGGGACAGTGAGTGAGGAGAGAGGGGGAATGGGACAGTGAGTGAGGAGAGAGGGGAATGGGACAGTGAGTGAGGAGAGAGAGGGGGAATGGACAGTGAGTGAGGAGAGAGGGGGAATGGGACAGTGAGTGAGGAGAGAGAGGGAATGGACAGTGAGTGAGGAGAGAGGGGAATGGGACAGTGAGTGAGGAGAGAGGGGGAATGGGACAGTGAGTGAGGAGAGAGAGGGAATGGGACAGTGGTGAGGAGAGAGGGGGAATGGGACAGTGAGTGAGGAGAGAGGGGAATGGGACAGTGAGTGAGGAGAGAGGGGAATGGGACAGTGAGTGAGGGAGAGAGGGAATGGGACAGTGAGTGAGGAGAGAGGGGGAATGGGACAGTGAGTGAGGAGAGAGGGGGAATGGACAGTGAGTGAGGAGAGGGGGGAATGGGACAGTGAGTGAGGAGAGAGGGGAATGGGACAGTGAGTGAGGAAGAGTGGGAATGGGACAGTGAGTGAGGAGAGAGGGGAAATGGGACAGTGAGTGAGGGAGAGTGGGAATGGGACAGTGAGTGAGAGAGAGGGAATGGGACAGTGAGTGAGGAGAGAGGGGAATGGGACAGTGAGTGAGGAGAGAGGGGAATGGGAGAGTGAGTGAGGAGAGAGGGAATGGAAGACAGTGAGTGAGGAGAGAGGGGAATGGGACAGTGAGTGAGGAGAGAGGAATGGGACAGTGAGTGAGGAGAGAGGGGGAATGGACAGTGAGTGAGGAGAGAGGGGAATGGGACAGTGAATGAAAGAGAGCGAGGGAATGGGACAGAGTGAGGAGAGAGGGAGAATGGGACAGTGTGAGGAGAGAGGGGGAATGGGACAGTGAGTGAGGAGAGAGGGGAATGGGACAGTGAGTGAGGAGAGAGGAGGAATGGGACAGTGAGTGAGGAGAGAGGGGAATGGACAGTGAGTGAGGAGAGAGGAGGAATGGGACAGTGAGTGAGGAGAGAGGGAGAATGGGACAGTGAGTGAGGAGAGAGGGGAATGGGACAGTGAGTGAGGAGAGAGGGGAATGGGACAGTGAGTGAGGAGAGAGGGGAATGGGACAGTGAGTGAGGAGAGAGGGGGAATGGGACAGTGAGTGAGGAGAGAGGGGAATGGGACAGTGAGTGAGGAGAGAGGGGGAATGGGACAGTGAGTGAGGAGAGAGGGGAATGGGACAGTGAGTGAGGAGAGAGGGGGAATGGGACAGTGAGTGAGGAGAGAGGGGAATGGGACAGTGAGTGAGGAGAGAGGGGGAATGGGACAGTGAGTGAGGAGAGAGGGGAATGGGACAGTGAGTGAGGAGAAGGGGGAATGGGACAGTGATGAGGAGAGAGGGGGAATGGGACAGTGAGTGAGGAGAGAGGGGAATGGGACAGTGAGTGAGGAGAGAGGGGAATGGGACAGTGAGTGAGGAGAGAGGGGAATGGGACAGTGAGTGAGGAGAGAGGGGAATGGGACAGTGAGTGAGGAGAGAGAGGGAATGGGACAGTGAGTGAGGAGAGAGGGGGAATGGGACAGTGAGTGAGGAGAGAAGGGGGAATGGGACAGTGGAGTGAGGAGAGAGGGGGAGAATTGGGACAGTGAGTGTGTAGAGAGGGGGAATGGGACAGTGAGTGAGGAGAGAGGGAGGAATGGGACTAGTGAGTGAGGAGAGATCGGGGGAATGGGACAGTGAGTGAGAGAGAGGGAGGAATGGGACAGTGAATGAGGAGAGAGCGAGGAATGGCGACAGTGAGGTGAGGACAGAGGGGGAATGGGACAGTGTGTGAGGAGAGAGGGGGATTGGGACAGTGTGTGAGGAGAGAGGAGGGAATGGGACAGGTAGTGACGAGAGAGGGGGGAATGGGGAACAGTGAGTGAGGAGAGAGAGGGAATGGGACATTGAGTGAGGAGAGAGGGGAATGGGACAGTGAGGGAGGAGAGAGTGAGGAATGGGACAGTGTGTGAGGAGAGAGGGGGAATGGGAACAGTGAGTGAGGAGAGAGGGTGGAATGGGACAGTGAGTGAGGGAGAGAGTGGGAATGGTCTGTGAGTGAGGAGAGAGGGGGGGAATGGACATGTGAGTGAGGAGAGAGGGGGAATGGGACAGTGAGTGAGGAGAGAGGGGGAATGGGACAGTGAGTGAGGAGAGAGGGGGAATGGGACAGTGAGTGAGAGAGAGGGGAATGGGACAGTGAGTGAGGGAGAGAGGGAATGGGAAAAATGAGGAGAGAGAGGGGAATGGGACAGTGAGTGAGGAGAGAGGGGGAATGGGACAGTGAGTGAGGAGAGCTTGAGGGAATGGGACAGTGAGTGAGGAGAGAGGGGGAATGGGACAGTGAGTGAGGAGAGAGGGGGAATGGGACAGTGTGTGAGGAGAGAGGGGAAATGGGACAGTGAATGATCGGAGAGGGGGAATGGGATATGTGAGTGAGGAGAGAGGGGGAATGGGACAGTGAGGAGAAGAGGGGGAATGGGACAGTGAGTGAGGAGAGAGGGGAATGGACAGTGAGTGAGGAGAGAGGGGGAATGGGACAGTGAGTGAGGAGAGAGGGGAATGGGACAGTGAGTGAGGAGAGAGGGGGAATGGGACAGTGAGTGAGGAAGAGGGGGGAATGGGACAGTGAGTGAGGAGAGAGGGGGGAATGGGACAGTGAGTGAGGAGAGAGGGGAATGGGACAGTGAGTGAGGAGAGAGGGGAATGGGACAGTGAGTGAGGAGAGAGGGGAATGGGACAGTGAGTGAGGAGAGAGGGGAATGGACAGAGTGTGAGGAGAGAGGAGGAATGGGACAGTGAGTGAGGAGAGAGGGGGAATGGACAGTGAGTGAGGAGAGAGGGGAATGGGACAGTGAGTGAGGAGAGAGGGGAATGGGACAGTGAGTGAGGAGAGAGGGGAATGGGACAGTGAGTGAGGAGAGAGGGAGATGGGACAGTGAGTGAGGAGAGAGGGGGAATGGACAGTGAGTGAGGAGAGAGGGGAATGGGACAGTGAGTGAGGAGAGAGGGGAATGGGACAGTGAGTGAGGAGAGAGGGGGAATGGGACAGTGAGTGAGGAGAGAGGGGGAATGGGACAGTGAGTGAGGGAGAGGAGGGGGAATGGGACAGTGAGTGAGGAGATAGGGGGAATGGGACAGTGAGTGAGGAGAGAGGGGGAATGGACAGTGAGTGAGGAGAGAGGGAGAATGGGACATTGAATGAGGAGAGAGGGGGAATGTGACAATGTATGAGGAGAGACCGGGAATGCGACAGTGAGTGAGGACAGAGGAGAATGGGACAGTGAGTGAGGAGATTAGGGTGAATGGGACGTGAGTGAGGAGAGAGGGGGAATGGGACAGTGAGTGAGGAGATAGGAGGAATGGTACAGTGAGTGAGGAGGGAGAGGGAATGGGACATTGAGTGAGCAGAGAGGGGGAATTGGACAGTGAGTGAGGAGAGAGGGGGAATGGGACATTGAGTGAGTATGAAGGGGGAATGGGACAGTGAATGAGGAGAGATAGGGAATGGATCAGTGATGAGGAGAGAGGGAGAATGGGACAGTGAGTGAGGAGAGAAGGAGGGAATGGGACAGTGAGTGAGGAGAGAGGGAGAATGGGACAGTGAGTGAGAGAGAGAGGGAATGGGACAGTGAGTGAGGAGAGAGGGGAATGGGACAGTGAGTGAGGAGAGAGGGGAATGGGACAGTGAGAGAAGAGAGGGAATGGACAGTGAGTGAGGGAGAGAGGGAATGGGACAGTGAGTGAGGAGAGAGGGGGAATGGGACAGTGAGTGAGGAGGGAGGGGGAATGGGACAGTGAGTGAAGAGAGAAGAGGGAATGGGACAGTGAGTGAGGAGAGAGGGGGAATGGGACAGTGAGTGAGGAGAGAGAGGGAATGGGACAGTGAGTGAGGAGAGAGGGGAAATGGGACAGTGAGTGAGGAGAGAGGGGGAATGGGATAGTGAGTGAGGAGAGAGGGGGAATGTGACAGTGCGTGAGGAGAGAGGGGGAATGGGACAGTGATGAGGAGAGAGGGGGAATGGGACAGTGAGTGAGGAAGAGAGGGAATGGGACAGTGAGTGAGGAGAGAGGGAATGGGACAGTGAGTGAGGAGAGCGGGGGGAATGGGACAGTGAGTGTGCGAGAGGGGGGGGAAAGGGTCGTTGAGGTGAGTAGAGGGGGGGAATGGGACATTGAGTGAGGAGGGAGGTGGAATTGGACAGTTAGTGAGGAGAGAGAGGGAATGGGATAGTGAGTGAGAAAAGAGGGGGAAATGGGACAGTGAGTTAGCGGAGAGGGGGATTGGGAGATGTGAGTGACGAGAGAGGGGGAATGGATAGTCAGTGAGGAAAGAGGGGGAATGGGATAGTGAGTGAGCAGAGAGGGGGAATGGGACAGTGTGTGAGGAGAGAGAGGGAATGGGACAGTGAGTGAGTGGAGAGATGGAGTGGGAAAATGAGTGAGGATAGCGGGGGAATGGGACAGTGAGTGTTGCGAGAGGGGGAATGGGTCGTTGAGTGAGTAGAGGGGGGGGAATGGGACATTGAGTGAGGAGGGAGGTGGGATTGGACAGTTAGTGAGGAGAGAGGGGGAATGGGAAAGTGATGGAGGAGCTAGTGGGGAATGGGACATTGAGAGAGGAGAGAGTGGAATGGGACAGTGAATAAGGAGAGAGAGGGAATGGGATAGTGAGTGAGAAAAGAGGGGGAATGGAAGAAGTGAGTGAGCAGAGAGGGGGAATGGAAGATGTGAGTGAGGAGAGAGGGGGAATGGGACAGTGAGTGAGGAGAGAGGGGGAATGGGCCAGTGAGTGAGGAGAGTGGGGGAAAGGGACAGTGAGTGAGGAGAGAGCGAGGGAATGGGACAGTGAATGAGAAGAGAGCGAGGGAATGGGAACGTGAGTGAGGAGAGAGTGAGAATGGGACATGGTGTGAAGAGAGAGGGGGAATGGGACATTGAACGAGGAGGGAGGGGGAATGGGACAGAGTGTGAGGAGAGAGGGGTAATGGGACAGTGAGTGAGGAGAAAGGGGGAACTGGACAGTGAATGAGGAGAGAGGAGGAATGGGACAGTGAGTGAGGAGAGAGGGGGAATGGGACAGTGAGTGAGGAGATAGAGGGGAATGGGACATTGAGAGAGGAGAGTGTGGGAATGGGACAATGAGTGAGGAGAGAGGCGGAATGAGACAGTGAGTGAGAAGAGAGGGGGAATGGGACAATGAGTGAGGATAGCGGGGGAATGGGACAGTGAGCGTGGAGAGAGGGGGAATGGGTCGGTGAGTGAGGAGAGGGGGGAATGGGACATTGAGTGAGGAGGGAGGTGGAATTGGACAGTGAGTGAGGAGAGAGGGGGAATGGGAAAGTGATGGAGGAGATAGTGGGGAATGGGACATTGAGAGAGGAGAGAGTTGGAATGGGACAGTGACTGAGGAGAGAGAGGGAATGGACATTGTGTGAGGAGAGACGTGGAAGTGGACGGTGAGTGACGAGAGAGGGGGAATGGTACAGTGAGTGATGAGAGAGTAGGAATGGGAGCGTGAATGAAGAGAGAGCGAGGGAATGGGACAGTGAGTGAGGAGAGAGTGAGAACGGGACAGTGTGTGAGGAGAGAGGGGTACTGGGACAGTGAGCGAGGAGAGAGGGAGAATGGGAGAGTGTGTGAGGAGAGAGGGGAATGGGACAGTGAGTGAGGAGAGAGTGAGAATGGGACAGTGTGTGAGGAGAGAGGGGTACTGGGACAGTGAGTGAGGAGAAAGGGGGAATGGGAAAAAGTGTGAGGAGAGAGCGGGAATGGGACAGTGAGTGAGAAGAGAGGGGGAATTGGACAGTGAGGGAGAAGAGAGGGAGGGAATGGGACAGTGTGTGAGGAGAGACGTGGAAGTGTACGGTGAGTGACGAGAGAGGGGGAATGGAACATTGAGTGATGAGAGAGTAGGAAAGGGAGAGTGAATGAGGAGAGAGCGAGGGAATGGGACAGTGAGTGAGGAGAGAGTGAGAATGGGACAGTGTGTGAGGAGAGAGGGGTACTGGGACAGTGTGTGAGGAGAGAGGGGGAATGGGAGATTGTGTAAGGAGAGAGGGGGAATGGGACAGTGAGTTAGAAGAGAGGGGGAATGGGAGATGTGAGTGAGGAGAGAGCGGGAATGCCACAGTGAGTGAGGAGAGAGGGGAAATGGGACAGTGAGGGAGAAGAGAGGGAGGGAATGGGACAGTGAATGAGGAGAGAGAGGGAATGGGATAGTGAGTGAGAAGAGAGGGGAAATGGGACAGTGAGTTAGCGGAGAGGGGGAATGGGAGATGTGAGTGACGAGAGAGTGGGAATGGGACAGTGAGTGAGGAGAGAGTGGGAATGGGACAGTGAATGAGGAGAGAGCGAGGGAATGGGACAGTGAGTGAGGAGAGAGTGAGAATGGGACAGTGTGTGAGGAGAGGGGGAATGGGAAAGTGTGTGTGGAGAGAGCGGGAATGGGACAGTGAGTGAGGAGAGAGGGGGAATGGGACAGTGAGGGAGAAGAGAGGGAGGGAATGGGACAGTGTGTGAGGAGAGACGTGAAGTGTACGGTCAGTGACGAGAGAGGGCGAATGGTACAGTGAGTGATGAGAGAGTAGGAATGGGAGATTGAATGAGGAGAGAGCGAGGGAATGGGACAGTGAGTGAGGAGAGAGTGAGAATGGGACAGTGTGTGAGGAGAGAGGGGTACTGGGACAGTGAGCGAGGAGAAAGGTGGAATGGGAGATTGTGTGAGGAGAGAGGGGGAATGGGACAGTGAGTGAGAAGAGAGGGTAATGGGAGATGTGAGTGAGGAGAGAGCGGGAATGCGACAGTGAGTGAGGAGAGAGGGGAAATGGGACAGTGAGGGAGAAGAGAGGGAGGGAATGGGACAGTGAATGAGGAGAGAGAGGGAATGGGATAGTGAGTGAGAAGAGAGAGGAAATGTGACAGTGAGTTAGCGGAGAGGGGGAATGGGAGATGTGAGTGACGAGAGAGGGGGAATGGGACAGTGAGTGAGGAGAGAGTGGGAATGGGACAGTGAATGATGAGAGAGCGAGGGAATGGGACAGTGAGTGAGCAGAGAGCCGGAATGGGACAGTGAGTGAGCAGAGCGAGGGAATGGGACAGTGAGTGAGGAGAGAGTGAGAATGGGACAGTGTGTGAGGAGAGAGGGGTACTGGGAAGTGAGCGAGGAGAAAGGGGGAATGGGACAGTGTGTGAGGAGAGAGGGGGAATGGGACAGTGAGTGAGAAGAGAGGGGGAATGGGACATGTGAGTGAGGAGAAAGCGGGACTGCGTCAGTGAGTGAGGAGAGAGGGGGAATGGGACAGTGAGTGAGAAGAAAGGGAGGGAATGGGACAGTGAGTGAGGAGAAACGGGGAATGGGACGGTGAGTGAGGAGAGAGGGAATGGGATAGTGAGTGAGGAGAGAGGGGAAATGGGACAGTGAGTGAGGAGAAAGGGGGAATGGGACAGTGAGTGAGGAGAAGTGGGGAATGGGACAGTGAATGATGAGAGAGCGAGGGAATGGGACAGTGAGTGAGCAGAGAGCCGGAATGGGACAGTGAGTGAGCAGAGAGAGGGAATGGGACAGTGAGTGAGGAGAGACGGGGAATGTGACAGTGAGTGTGGAGCGAGTGGAAATCGGACAGTGAGTGAGGAGAGAGGGAGAACGTGACAGTGAGTGTGGAGAGAGTGGGAATGGGACAGTGAGTTAGGAGAGAGGGAGAATGGGACAGTGAGTGTGTAGAGAGGGGGAATGGGACAGTGAGTGAGGAGAGAGGGAGAAGGGGACAGTGAGCGTGGAGAGATGGGAAATGGGACAGTGAGTGAGGAGAGAGGGAGAATGGGACAGTGAATGAGGAGAGAGGAGGAATGGGACAGTGAGTGAGGAGAGAGGGGGAATGGGACAGTGAGTGAGGAGAAAGGGGGAACTGGACAGTGAATGAGGAGAGAGGAGGAATGGGACAGTGAGTGAGGAGAGAGGGGGAATGGGACAGTGAGTGAGGAGATAGAGGGGAATGGGACATTGAGAGAGGAGAGAGTGGGAATGGGACAATGAGTGAGGAGACAGGCGGAATGAGACAGTGAGTGAGAAGAGAGGGGGAATGGAACAATGAGTGAGGATAGCGGGGGAATGGGACAGTGAGTGTGGAGAGAGGGCGAATGGGTCGGTGAGTGAGGAGAGTGGGGAATGGGACATTGAGTGAGGAGGGAGGGGTAATGGGAGATGTGAGTGAGGAGAGAGCGGGAATGCGACAGTGAGTGAGGAGAGAGTGGGAAAGGGACAGTGAATGAGGAGAGAGCGAGATAATGGGACAATGAGTGAGGAGAGAGTGAGAATGGGACTGTGTGTGAGGAGAGAGGGGTACTGGGACAGTGAGTGAGGAGAAAGGGGGAATGGGAAAGTGTTTGAGGAGAGAGCGGGAATGGGACAGTGAGTGAGAAGAGAGGGGGAATTGGACAGTGAGGGAGAAGAGAGGGAGGGAAAGGGACAGTGTGTGAGGAGAGATGTGGAAGTGTACGGTGAGTGACGAGAGAGGGGGAATGGTACAGTGAGTGATGAGAGAGTAGGAATAGGAGAGTGAATGAGGAGAGAGCGAGGGAATGGGACAGTGAGTGAGGAGAGAGTGAGAACGGGACAGTGTGTGAGGAGAGAGGGGTACTGGAACAGTGAGCGAGGAGAGAGGGGGAATGGGAGAGTGTGTGAGGAGAGAGGGGTACTGGGACAGTGAGCGAGGAGAGAGGGGGAATGGGAGAGTGTGTGAGGAGAGAGGGGGAATGGGACAATGAGTTAGCGGAGAGGGCTAATGGGAGATGTGAGTGACGAGAGAGGGGGAATGGGACAGTGAGTGAGGAGAGAGGGGGAATGGGACAGTGAGGAAGTAGAGAGGGAGGGAATGGGACAGTGAATGAGGAGAGAGAGTGTTTGGGATAGTGAGTGAGAAGAGAGAGGAAATGGGACAGTGAGTTAGCGGAGAGGGGGAATCGGAGATGTGAGTGTCGAGAGAGGGGGAATGGGACAGTGAGTGAGGAGAGAGCGGGAATGCGACAGTGAGTGAGGTGAGAGGGGGAATGGGACAGTGAGGAAGAAGAGAGGGAGGGAATGGGACTGTGAATGAGGAGAGAGATGGAATGGGATAGTGAGTGAGAAGAGAGAGGAAATGGGAAAGTGAGTTAGCGGAGAGGGGGAATGGGAGATGTGAGTGACGAGAGAGCGGGAATGGGACAGTGAGTGAGGAGAGAGTGGGAATGGGACAGTGAATGAGGAGAGAGCGAGGGAATGGGACAGTGAATGAGGAGAGAGTGAGAATGGGAAAGTGTGTGAAGAGAGGGGTACTGGGAAGTGAGCGAGAAGAAAGGGGGAATGGGACAGTGTGTGAGGAGAGAGGGGGAATGGGACAGTGAGTGAGAAGAGAGGGGGAATGGGAGATGTGTGTGAGGTGAGAGCGGGACTGCGTCAGTGAGTGAGGAGAGAGGGGGAATGGGACAGTGAGTGAGGATAGAGCGGGAATGGGAGATGTGAGTGAGGAGAGAGAGAGGGAATGCGACAGTGAGTGAGGAGATAGGGGGAATGGGACAGTGATGAAGAAGAGAGGGAGGGAATGGGACAGTGAATGAGGAGAGAGAGGGAATGGGATAGTGAGTGAGAAGAGAGAGGAAATGGGACAGTGAGTTAGCGGAGAGTGGGAATGGGAGATGTGAGTGACGAGAGAGGGGGAATGCGACAGTGAGTGAGGAGAGAGTGGGAATGGGACAGTGAATGATGAGAGAGCGAGGGAATGGGACAGTGAGTGAGGAGAGAGTGAGAATGGGACAGTGAGTGAGAAGAAAGGGAGGGAATGGGACAGTGAGTGAGGAGAGGGGGAATGGGATAGTGAGTGAGGAGAGAGGGGAAATGGGACAGTGAGTGAGGAGAAAGGGGGAATGGGACAGTGAGTTAGGAGAAGTGGGGAATGGGACAGTGAATGATGAGAGAGCGAGGGAATGGGACAGTGAGTGAGCAGAGAGCCGGAATGGGACAGTGAGTGAGCAGAGAGAGGGAATGGGACAGTGAGTGAGGAGAGACGGGGAATGTGACAGTGAGTGTGGAGCGAGTGGAAATCGGACAGTGAGTGAGGAGAGAGGGAGAACGTGACAGTGAGTGTGGAGAGAGTGGGAATGGGACAGTGAGTTAGGAGAGAGGGAGAATGGGACAGTGAGTGTGTAGAGAGGGGGAATGGGACAGTGAGTGAGGAGAGAGGGAGAAGGGGACAGTGAGCGTGGAGAGATGGGAAATGGGACAGTGAGTGAGGAGAGAGGGAGAATGGGACAGTGAATGAGGAGAGAGGAGGAATGGGACAGTGAGTGAGGAGAGAGGGGGAATGGGACAGTGAGTGAGGAGAAAGGGGGAACTGGACAGTGAATGAGGAGAGAGGAGGAATGGGACAGTGAGTGAGGAGAGAGGGGGAATGGGACAGTGAGTGAGGAGATAGAGGGGAATGGGACATTGAGAGAGGAGAGAGTGGGAATGGGACAATGAGTGAGGAGACAGGCGGAATGAGACAGTGAGTGAGAAGAGAGGGGGAATGGAACAATGAGTGAGGATAGCGGGGGAATGGGACAGTGAGTGTGGAGAGAGGGCGAATGGGTCGGTGAGTGAGGAGAGTGGGGAATGGGACATTGAGTGAGGAGGGAGGGGTAATGGGAGATGTGAGTGAGGAGAGAGCGGGAATGCGACAGTGAGTGAGGAGAGAGTGGGAATGGGACAGTGAATGAGGAGAGAGCGAGATAATGGGACAATGAGTGAGGAGAGAGTGAGAATGGGACTGTGTGTGAGGAGAGAGGGGTACTGGGACAGTGAGTGAGGAGAAAGGGGGAATGGGAAAGTGTTTGAGGAGAGAGCGGGAATGGGACAGTGAGTGAGAAGAGAGGGGGAATTGGACAGTGAGGGAGAAGAGAGGGAGGGAAAGGGACAGTGTGTGAGGAGAGATGTGGAAGTGTACGGTGAGTGACGAGAGAGGGGGAATGGTACAGTGAGTGATGAGAGAGTAGGAATGGGAGAGTGAATGAGGAGAGAGCGAGGGAATGGAACAGTGAGTGAGGAGAGAGTGGGAATGGGACAGTGAATGATGAGAGAGGGGTACTGGGACAGTGTGTGAGGAGAGAGGGGGAATGGGAGATTGTGTGAGGAGAGAGGGGGAATGGGACAGTGAGTGAGAAGAGAGGGGTAATGGGAGATGTGAGTGAGGAGAGAGCGGGAATGCGACAGTGAGTGAGGAGAGAGGGGAAATGGGACAGTGAGGGAGAAGAGAGGGAGGGAATGGGACAGTGAATGAGGAGAGAGAGGGAATGGGATAGTGAGTGAGAAGAGTGGGTAAATGGGACACTGAGTTAGCGGAGAGCGGGAATGGGAGATGTGAGTGACGAGAGAGGGGGAATGGGACAGTGAGTGAGGAGAGAGTGGGAATGGGACAGTGAATGATGAGAGAGCGAGGGAATGGGACAGTGAGTGAGCAGAGAGCCGGAATGGGACAGTGAGTGAGCAGAGAGAGGGAATGGGACAGTGAGTGAGGAGAGAGGGGGAATGGGACAGTGAGTGTGGAGAGACGAAAAATGGGACAGTGAGTGTGGAGCGAGGGGAAATCGGACAGTGAGTGAGGAGAGAGGGAGAACGTGACAGTGAGTGTGGAGAGAGTGGGAATGGGACAGTGAGTTAGGAGAGAGGGAGAATGGGACAGTGAGTGTGTAGAGAGGGGGAATGGGACAGTGAGTGAGGAGAGAGGGAGAATGGGACAGTGAGCGTGGAGAGACGGGGAATGGGACAGTGAGTGAGGAGAGAGGGGGAATGGGAGAGTGAGTGAGGAGAGAGGGAGAATGGGACAGTGAGTGAGGAGAGAGGGGGAATGGGACAGTGATTGAGGAGAGAGGGAGAATGGGACATTGAATGAGGAGAGAGGGGGAATGTGACAATGTATGAGGAGAGACCGGGAATGCGACAGTGAGTGAGGAGAGAGGGAGAATGGGACAGTGAGTGAGGAGATAGGGGGAATGGGACCGTGAGTGAGGAGAGAGGGGGAATGGGACAGTGAGTGAGGAGATAGGGGGAATGGTACAGTGAGTGAGGAGGGAGAGGGAATGGTTCATTGAGTGAGCAGAGAGGGGGAATTGGACAGTGAGTGAGGAGAGAGGGGGAATGGGACAGTGAGTGAGTATGAAGGGGGAATGGGACAGTGAATGAGGAGAGAGAGGGAATGGATCAGTGATTGAGGAGAGAGGGGAAATGGGACAGTGAGTGAGGAGAGAAGGAGGGAATGGTACAGTGAGTGAGGAGAGAGAGGGAATGGGACAGGGGGCGAGGAGAGAGGGGGAATGAGACAGTGAGTGAGCAGAGAGGGCGAATGGGACAGTGTGTGAGGAGAGAGAGGGAATGGGACAGTGAGTGAGTGGAGAGATGGAGTTGGAAAATGAGTGAGGATAGCGGGGGAATGGGACAGTGAGTGTTGCGAGAGGGGGAATGGGTCGTTGAGTGAGTAGAGGGGGGAATGGGACATTGAGTGAGGAGGGAGGTGGAATTGGACAGTTAGTGAGGAGAGAGTGGGAATGGGATAGTGAGTGAGAAAAGAGGGGAAATGGGACAGTGAGTTAGCGGAGAGGGGGATTGGGAGATGTGAGTGACGAGAGAGGGGGAATGGGATAGTCAGTGAGGAAAGAGGGGGAATGGGATAGTGAGTGAGCAGAGAGGGGGAATGGAAGAAGTGAGTCAGCAGAGAGGGGGAATGGAAGACGTGAATGAGGAGAGAGGGGGAATGGGACAGTGAGTGAGGATAGAGGGGGAATGGGCTAGTGAGTGAGGAGAGTGGGGGAAAGGGACAGTGAGTGAGGAGAGAGCGAGTGAATGGGACAGTGAATGAGAAGTGAGCGAGGGAATGGGAACGTGAGTGAGGAGAGAGTGAGAATGGGACAAGCTGTGAGGAGAGAGGGGGAATGGGACATTGAACGAGGAGGGAGGGGGAATGGGACAGAGTGTGAGGAGAGAGGAGGAATGGGACAGTGAGTGAGGAGAAAGGGGGAACTGGACAGTGAATGAGGAGAGAGGAGGAATGGGACAGTGAGTGAGGAGAGAGGGAGAATGGGACAGTGAGCGTTGAGAGACGGGGAATGGGACAGTGAGTGAGGAGAGAGGGAGAATGGGACAGTGAGTGTGTAGAGAGGGGGAATGGGACAGTGAGTGAGGAGAGAGGGAGAATGGGACAATGTATGAGGAGAGACCGGGAATGCGACAGTGAGTGAGGACCGAGGGAGAATGGGACAGTGAGTGAGGAGATAGGGTGATTGGGACCGTGAGTGAGGAGAGAGGGGGAATGGGACAGTGAGTGAGGAGATAGGGGGAATGGGACAGTGAGTGAGGAGAGAGGGGGAATGGGACAGTGAGTGAGGAGAGAGGGAGAATGGGACATTGAATGAGGAGAGAGGGGGAATGGGACAATGTATGAGGAGAGACCGGGAATGCGACAGTGAGTGAGGACAGAGGGAGAATGGGACAGTGAGTGAGGAGATAGGGTGAATGGGACCGTGAGTGAGGAGAGAGGGGGAATGGGACAGTGAGTGAGGAGATAGGAGGAATGGTACAGTGAGTGAGGAGGGAGAGGGAATGGGACATTGAGTGAGCAGAGAGGGGGAATTGGACAGTGAGTGAGGAGAGAGGGGGAATGGGACATTGAGTGAGTATGAAGGGGGAATGGGACAGTGAATGAGGAGAGATAGGGAATGGATCAGTGATTGAGGAGAGAGGGAGAATGGGACAGTGAGTGAGGAGAGAAGGAGGGAATGGGACAGTGAGTGAGGAGAGAGGGAGGAAATGGTACAGTGAGTGAGGAGAGAGAGGGAATGGGACAGGGGGCGAGGAGAGAGGGGGAATGGGACAGTGAGTGAGCAGAGAGGGCGAATGGGATAGTGTGTGAGGAGAGAGAGGGAATGGGACAGTGAGTGAGTGGAGAGATGGAGTGGGAAAATGAGTGAGGATAGCGGGGGAATGGGACAGTGAGTGTTGCGAGAGGGGGAATGGATCGTTGAGTGAGTAGAGGGGGGAATGGGACATTGAGTGAGGAGGGAGGTGGAATTGGACAGTTAGTGAGGAGAGAGAGGGAATGGGATAGTGAGTGAGAAAAGAGGGGAAATGGGACAGTGAGTTAGCGGAGAGGGGGATTGGGAGATGTGAGTGACGAGAGAGGGGGAATGGGATAGTCAGTGAGGAAAGAGGGGGAATGGGATAGTGAGTGAGCAGAGAGGGGGAATGGGACAGTGTGTGAGGAGAGAGAGGGAATGGGACAGTGAGTGAGTGGAGAGATGGAGTGGAAAAATGAGTGAGGATAGCGGGGGAATGGGACAGTGAGTGTTGCGAGAGGGGGAATGGGTCGTTGAGTGAGTAGAGGGGGGAATGGGACATTGAGTGAGGAGGGAGGTGGAATTGGACAGTTAGTGAGGAGAGAGAGGGAATGGGATAGTGAGTGAGAAAAGAGGGGAAATGGGACAGTGAGTTAGCGGAGAGGGGGATTGGGAGATGTGAGTGACGAGAGAGGGGGAATGGGATAGTCAGTGAGGAAAGAGGGGGAATGGGATAGTGAGTGAGCAGAGAGGGGGAATGGAAGAAGTGAGTCAGCAGAGAGGGGGAATGGAAGACGTGAATGAGGAGAGAGGGGGAATGGGACAGTGAGTGAGGATAGAGGGGGAATGGGCTAGTGAGTGAGGAGAGTGGGGGAAAGGGACAGTGAGTGAGGAGAGAGCGAGTGAATGGGACAGTGAATGAGAAGTGAGCGAGGGAATGGGAACGTGAGTGAGGAGAGAGTGAGAATGGGACAAGCTGTGAGGAGAGAGGGGGAATGGGACATTGAACGAGGAGGGAGGGGGAATGGGACAGAGTGTGAGGAGAGAGGAGGAATGGGACAGTGAGTGAGGAGAAAGGGGGAACTGGACAGTGAATGAGGAGAGAGGAGGAATGGGACAGTGAGTGAGGAGAGAGGGAGAATGGGACAGTGAGCGTTGAGAGACGGGGAATGGGACAGTGAGTGAGGAGAGAGGGAGAATGGGACAGTGAGTGTGTAGAGAGGGGGAATGGGACAGTGAGTGAGGAGAGAGGGAGAATGGGACAATGTATGAGGAGAGACCGGGAATGCGACAGTGAGTGAGGACCGAGGGAGAATGGGACAGTGAGTGAGGAGATAGGGTGATTGGGACCGTGAGTGAGGAGAGAGGGGGAATGGGACAGTGAGTGAGGAGATAGGGGGAATGGGACAGTGAGTGAGGAGAGAGGGGGAATGGGACAGTGAGTGAGGAGAGAGGGAGAATGGGACATTGAATGAGGAGAGAGGGGGAATGTGACAATGTATGAGGAGAGACCGGGAATGCGACAGTGAGTGAGGACAGAGGGAGAATGGGACAGTGAGTGAGGAGATAGGGTGAATGGGACCGTGAGTGAGGAGAGAGGGGGAATGGGACAGTGAGTGAGGAGATAGGAGGAATGGTACAGTGAGTGAGGAGGGAGAGGGAATGGGACATTGAGTGAGCAGAGAGGGGGAATTGGACATTGAGTGAGGAGAGAGGGGGAATGGGACATTGAGTGAGTATGAAGGGGGAATGGGACAGTGAATGAGGAGAGATAGGGAATGGATCAGTGATTGAGGAGAGAGGGAGAATGGGACAGTGAGTGAGGAGAGAAGGAGGGAATGGGACAGTGAGTGAGGAGAGAGGGAGGAAATGGTACAGTGAGTGAGGAGAGAGAGGGAATGGGACAGGGGGCGAGGAGAGAGGGGGAATGGGACAGTGAGTGAGCAGAGAGGGCGAATGGGGATAGTGTGTGAGGAGAGAGAGGGAATGGGACAGTGAGTGAGTGGAGAGATGGAGTGGGAAAATGAGTGAGGATAGCGGGGGAATGGGACAGTGAGTGTTGCGAGAGGGGGAATGGATCGTTGAGTGAGTAGAGGGGGGAATGGGACATTGAGTGAGGAGGGAGGTGGAATTGGACAGTTAGTGAGGAGAGAGAGGGAATGGGATAGTGAGTGAGAAAAGAGGGGAAATGGGACAGTGAGTTAGCGGAGAGGGGGATTGGGAGATGTGAGTGACGAGAGAGGGGGAATGGGATAGTCAGTGAGGAAAGAGGGGGAATGGGATAGTGAGTGAGCAGAGAGGGGGAATGGGACAGTGTGTGAGGAGAGAGAGGGAATGGGACAGTGAGTGAGTGGAGAGATGGAGTGGAAAAATGAGTGAGGATAGCGGGGGAATGGGACAGTGAGTGTTGCGAGAGGGGGAATGGGTCGTTGAGTGAGTAGAGGGGGGAATGGGACATTGAGTGAGGAGGGAGGTGGAATTGGACAGTTAGTGAGGAGAGAGAGGGAATGGGATAGTGAGTGAGAAAAGAGGGGAAATGGGACAGTGAGTTAGCGGAGAGGGGGATTGGGAGATGTGAGTGACGAGAGAGGGGGAATGGGATAGTCAGTGAGGAAAGAGGGGGAATGGGATAGTGAGTGAGCAGAGAGGGGAATGGGACAGTGTGTGAGGAGAGAGAGGGAATGGGACAGTGAGTGAGTGGAGAGATGGAGTGGGAAAATGAGTGAGGATAGCGGGGGAATGGGACAGTGAGTGTTGCGAGAGGGGGAATGGGTCGTTGAGTGAGTAGAGGGGGGAATGGGACATTGAGTGAGGAGGGAGGTGGAATTGGACAGTTAGTGAGGAGAGAGGGGGAATGGGAAAGTGATGGAGGAGATAGTGGGGAATGGGACATTGAGAGAGGAGAGAGTGGGAATGGGACAGTGAATAAGGAGAGAGAGGGAATGGGATAGTGAGTGAGAAAAGAGGGGGAATGGAAGAAGTGAGTGAGCAGAGAGGGGGAATGGAAGATGTGAGTGAGGAGAGAGGGGGAATGGGACAGTGAGTGAGGAGAGAGGGGGAATGGGCCAGTGAGTGAGGAGAGTGGGGGAAAGGGACAGTGAGTGAGGAGAGAGCGAGGGAATGGGACAGTGAATGAGAAGAGAGCGAGGGAATGGGAACGTGAGTGAGGAGAGAGTCAGAATGGGACAAGGTGTGAGGAGAGAGGGGGAATGGGACATTGAACGAGGAGGGAGGGGGAATGGGACAGAGTGTGAGGAGAGAGGGGGAATGGGACAGTGAGTGAGGAGAAAGGGGGAACTGGACAGTGAATGAGGAGAGAGGAGGAATGGGACAGTGAGTGAGGAGAGAGGGGGAATGGGACAGTGAGTGAGGAGATAGAGGGGAATGGGACATTGAGAGAGGAGAGAGTGGGAATGGGACAATGAGTGAGGAGACAGGCGGAATGAGACAGTGAGTGAGAAGAGAGGGGGAATGGGACAATGAGTGAGGATAGCGGGGGAATGGGACAGAGAGTGTGGAGAGAGGGGGAATGGGTCGGTGAGTGAGGAGAGGGGGGAATGGGACATTGAGTGAGGAGGGAGGTGGAATTGGACAGTTAGTGAGGAGAGAGGGGGAATGGGAAAGTGATGGAGGAGATAGTGGGGAATGGGACATTGAGAGAGGAGAGAGTTGGAATGGGACAGTGACTGAGGAGAGAGAGGGAATGGGACAGTGTGTGAGGAGAGACGTGGAAGTGGACGGTGAGTGACGAGAGAGGGGGAATGGTACAGTGAGTGATGAGAGAGTAGGAATGGGAGAGTGAATGAGGAGAGAGCGAGGGAATGGGACAGTGAGTGAGGAGAGAGTGAGAATGGGACAGTGTGTGAGGAGAGAGGGGTACTGGCACAGGGAGCGAGGAGAGAGTGAGAATGGGAGAGTGTGTGAGGAGAGAGGGGGAATGGGACAGTGAGTGAGGAGAGAGTGAGAATGGGACAGTGTGTGAGGAGAGAGGGGTACTGGGACAGTGAGTGAGGAGAAAGGGGGAATGGGAAAAAGTGTGAGGAGAGAGCGGGAATGGGACAGTGAGTGAGAAGAGAGGGGGAATTGGACAGTGAGGGAGAAGAGAGGGAGGGAATGGGACAGTGTGTGAGGAGAGACGTGGAAGTGTACGGTGAGTGACGAGAGAGGGGGAATGGAACATTGAGTGATGAGAGAGTAGGAAAGGGAGAGTGAATGAGGAGAGAGCGAGGGAATGGGACAGTGAGTGAGGAGAGAGTGAGAATGGGACAGTGTGTGAGGAGAGAGGGGTACTGGGACAGTGTGTGAGGAGAGAGGGGGAATGGGAGATTGTGTAAGGAGAGAGGGGGAATGGGACAGTGAGTTAGAAGAGAGGGGGAATGGGAGATGTGAGTGAGGAGAGAGCGGGAATGCCACAGTGAGTGAGGAGAGAGGGGAAATGGGACAGTGAGGGAGAAGAGAGGGAGGGAATGGGACAGTGAATGAGGAGAGAGAGGGAATGGGATAGTGAGTGAGAAGAGAGGGGAAATGGGACAGTGAGTTAGCGGAGAGGGGGAATGGGAGATGTGAGTGACGAGAGAGGGGGAATGGGACAGTGAGTGAGGAGAGAGTGGGAATGGGACAGTGAATGAGGAGAGAGCGAGGGAATGGGACAGTGAGTGAGGAGAGAGTGAGAATGGGACAGTGTGTGAGGAGAGGGGGAATGGGAAAGTGTGTGTGGAGAGAGCGGGAATGGGACAGTGAGTGAGGAGAGAGGGGGAATGGGACAGTGAGGGAGAAGAGAGGGAGGGAATGGGACAGTGTGTGAGGAGAGACGTGGAAGTGTACGGTCAGTGACGAGAGAGGGCGAATGGTACAGTGAGTGATGAGAGAGTAGGAATGGGAGATTGAATGAGGAGAGAGCGAGGGAATGGGACAGTGAGTGAGGAGAGAGTGAGAATGGGACAGTGTGTGAGGAGAGAGGGGTACTGGGACAGTGAGCGAGGAGAAAGGTGGAATGGGAGATTGTGTGAGGAGAGAGGGGGAATGGGACAGTGAGTGAGAAGAGAGGGGTAATGGGAGATGTGAGTGAGGAGAGAGCGGGAATGCGACAGTGAGTGAGGAGAGAGGGGAAATGGGACAGTGAGGGAGAAGAGAGGGAGGGAATGGGACAGTGAATGAGGAGAGAGAGGGAATGGGATAGTGAGTGAGAAGAGAGAGGAAATGTGACAGTGAGTTAGCGGAGAGGGGGAATGGGAAATGTGAGTGACGAGAGAGGGGGAATGGGACAGTGAGTGAGGAGAGAGTGGGAATGGGACAGTGAATGATGAGAGAGCGAGGGAATGGGACAGTGAGTGAGCAGAGAGCCGGAATGGGACAGTGAGTGAGCAGAGAGAGGGAATGGGACAGTGAGTGAGGAGAGAGTGAGAATGGGACAGTGTGTGAGGAGAGAGGGGTACTGGGAAGTGAGCGAGGAGAAAGGGGGAATGGGACAGTTTGTGAGGAGAGAGGGGGAATGGGACAGTGAGTGAGAAGAGAGGGTGAATGGGAGATGTGAGTGAGGAGAGAGCGGGACTGCGTCAGTGAGTGAGGAGAGAGGGGGAATGGGACAGTGAGGAAGAAGAGAGGGAGGGAATGGGACAGTGAGTGAGAAGAAAGGGAGGGAATGGGACAGTGAGTGAGGAGAGGGGGAATGGGATAGTGAGTGAGGAGAGAGGGGAAATGGGACAGTGAGTGAGGAGAAAGGGGGAATGGGACAGTGAGTTAGGAGAAGTGGGGAATGGGACAGTGAATGATGAGAGAGCGAGGGAATGGGACAGTGAGTGAGCAGAGAGCCGGAATGGGACAGTGAGTGAGCAGAGAGAGGGAATGGGACAGTGAGTGAGGAGAGACGGGGAATGTGACAGTGAGTGTGGAGCGAGTGGAAATCGGACAGTGAGTGAGGAGAGAGGGAGAACGTGACAGTGAGTGTGGAGAGAGTGGGAATGGGACAGTGAGTTAGGAGAGAGGGAGAATGGGACAGTGAGTGTGTAGAGAGGGGGAATGGGACAGTGAGTGAGGAGAGAGGGAGAAGGGGACAGTGAGCGTGGAGAGATGGGAAATGGGACAGTGAGTGAGGAGAGAGGGAGAATGGGACAGTGAATGAGGAGAGAGGAGGAATGGGACAGTGAGTGAGGAGAGAGGGGGAATGGGACAGTGAGTGAGGAGAAAGGGGGAACTGGACAGTGAATGAGGAGAGAGGAGGAATGGGACAGTGAGTGAGGAGAGAGGGGGAATGGGACAGTGAGTGAGGAGATAGAGGGGAATGGGACATTGAGAGAGGAGAGAGTGGGAATGGGACAATGAGTGAGGAGACAGGCGGAATGAGACAGTGAGTGAGAAGAGAGGGGGAATGGAACAATGAGTGAGGATAGCGGGGGAATGGGACAGTGAGTGTGGAGAGAGGGCGAATGGGTCGGTGAGTGAGGAGAGTGGGGAATGGGACATTGAGTGAGGAGGGAGGGGTAATGGGAGATGTGAGTGAGGAGAGAGCGGGAATGCGACAGTGAGTGAGGAGAGAGTGGGAATGGGACAGTGAATGAGGAGAGAGCGAGATAATGGGACAATGAGTGAGGAGAGAGTGAGAATGGGACTGTGTGTGAGGAGAGAGGGGTACTGGGACAGTGAGTGAGGAGAAAGGGGGAATGGGAAAGTGTTTGAGGAGAGAGCGGGAATGGGACAGTGAGTGAGAAGAGAGGGGGAATTGGACAGTGAGGGAGAAGAGAGGGAGGGAAAGGGACAGTGTGTGAGGAGAGATGTGGAAGTGTACGGTGAGTGACGAGAGAGGGGGAATGGTACAGTGAGTGATGAGAGAGTAGGAATGGGAGAGTGAATGAGGAGAGAGCGAGGGAATGGAACAGTGAGTGAGGAGAGAGTGGGAATGGGACAGTGAATGATGAGAGAGGGGTACTGGGACAGTGTGTGAGGAGAGAGGGGGAATGGGAGATTGTGTGAGGAGAGAGGGGGAATGGGACAGTGAGTGAGAAGAGAGGGGTAATGGGAGATGTGAGTGAGGAGAGAGCGGGAATGCGACAGTGAGTGAGGAGAGAGGGGAAATGGGACAGTGAGGGAGAAGAGAGGGAGGGAATGGGACAGTGAATGAGGAGAGAGAGTGAATGGGATAGTGAGTGAGAAGAGTGGGTAAATGGGACACTGAGTTAGCGGAGAGCGGGAATGGGAGATGTGAGTGACGAGAGAGGGGGAATGGGACAGTGAGTGAGGAGAGAGTGGGAATGGGACAGTGAATGATGAGAGAGCGAGGGAATGGGACAGTGAGTGAGCAGAGAGCCGGAATGGGACAGTGAGTGAGCAGAGAGAGGGAATGGGACAGTGAGTGAGGAGAGAGGGGGAATGGGACAGTGAGTGTGGAGAGACGAAAAATGGGACAGTGAGTGTGGAGCGAGGGGAAATCGGACAGTGAGTGAGGAGAGAGGGAGAACGTGACAGTGAGTGTGGAGAGAGTGGGAATGGGACAGTGAGTTAGGAGAGAGGGAGAATGGGACAGTGAGTGTGTAGAGAGGGGGAATGGGACAGTGAGTGAGGAGAGAGGGAGAATGGGACAGTGAGCGTGGAGAGACGGGGAATGGGACAGTGAGTGAGGAGAGAGGGGGAATGGGAGAGTGAGTGAGGAGAGAGGGAGAATGGGACAGTGAGTGAGGAGAGAGGGGGAATGGGACAGTGATTGAGGAGAGAGGGAGAATGGGACATTGAATGAGGAGAGAGGGGGAATGTGACAATGTATGAGGAGAGACCGGGAATGCGACAGTGAGTGAGGAGAGAGGGAGAATGGGACAGTGAGTGAGGAGATAGGGGGAATGGGACCGTGAGTGAGGAGAGAGGGGGAATGGGACAGTGAGTGAGGAGATAGGGGGAATGGTACAGTGAGTGAGGAGGGAGAGGGAATGGTTCATTGAGTGAGCAGAGAGGGGGAATTGGACAGTGAGTGAGGAGAGAGGGGGAATGGGACAGTGAGTGAGTATGAAGGGGGAATGGGACAGTGAATGAGGAGAGAGAGGGAATGGATCAGTGATTGAGGAGAGAGGGGAAATGGGACAGTGAGTGAGGAGAGAAGGAGGGAATGGTACAGTGAGTGAGGAGAGAGAGGGAATGGGACAGGGGGCGAGGAGAGAGGGGGAATGAGACAGTGAGTGAGCAGAGAGGGCGAATGGGACAGTGTGTGAAGAGAGAGAGGGAATGGGACAGTGAGTGAGTGGAGAGATGGAGTGGGAAAATGAGTGAGGATAGCGGGGGAATGGGACAGTGAGTGTTGCGAGAGGGGGAATGGGTCGTTGAGTGAGTAGAGGGGGGAATGGGACATTGAGTGAGGAGGGAGGTGGAATTGGACAGTTAGTGAGGAGAGAGAGGGAATGGGATAGTGAGTGAGAAAAGAGGGGAAATGGGACAGTGAGTTAGCGGAGAGGGGGATTGGGAGATGTGAGTGACGAGAGAGGGGGAATGGGATAGTCAGTGAGGAAAGAGGGGGAATGGGATAGTGAGTGAGCAGAGAGGGGGAATGGGACAGTGTGTGAGGAGAGAGAGGGAATGGGACAGTGAGTGAGTGGAGAGATGGAGTGGGAAAATGAGTGAGGATAGCGGGGGAATGGGACAGTGAGTGTTGCGAGAGGGGGAATGGGTCGTTGAGTGAGTAGAGGGGGGAATGGGACATTGAGTGAGGAGGGAGGTGGAATTGGACAGTTAGTGAGGAGAGAGGGGGAATGGGAAAGTGATGGAGGAGATAGTGGGGAATGGGACATTGAGAGAGGAGAGAGTGACGAGAGAGGGGAATGGGATAGTCAGTGAGGAAAGGGAGGGAATGGGATAGTGAGTGAGCAGAGAGGGGGAATGGAAGATGTGAGTGAGCAGAGAGGGGGAATGGAAGATGTGAGTGAGGAGAGAGGGGGAATGGGACAGTGAGTGAGGAGAGAGGGGGAATGGGCCAGTGAGTGAGGAGAGTGGGGGAAAGGGACAGTGAGTGAGGAGAGAGCGAGGGAATGGGACAGTGAATGAGAAGAGAGCGAGGGAATGGGAACGTGAGTGAGGAGAGAGTGAGAATGGGACAAGGTGTGAGAAGAGAGGGGGAATGGGACATTGAACGAGGAGGGAGGGGGAATGGGACAGAGTGTGAGGAGAGAGGGGGACTGGGACAGTGAGTGAGGAGAAAGGGGGAACTGGACAGTGAATGAGGAGAGAGGAGGAATGGGACAGTGAGCGAGGAGAGAGGGGGAATGGGACAGTGAGTGAGGAGATAGAGGGGAATGGGACATTGAGAGAGGAGAGAGTGGGAATGGGACAATGAGTGAGGAGAGAGGCGGAATGAGACAGTGAGTGAGAAGAGAGGGGGAATGGGACAATGAGTGAGGATAGCGGGGGAATGGGACAGAGAGTGTGGAGAGAGGGGGAATGGGTCGGTGAGTGAGGAGAGGGGGGAATGGGACATTGAGTGAGGAGGGAGGTGGAATTGGACAGTTAGTGAGGAGAGAGGGGGAATGGGAAAGTGATGGAGGAGATAGTGGGGAATGGGACATTGAGAGAGGAGAGAGTTGGAATGGGACAGTGACTGAGGAGAGAGAGGGAATGGGACAGTGTGTGAGGAGAGACGTGGAAGTGGACGGTGAGTGACGAGAGAGGGGGAATGGTACAGTGAGTGATGAGAGAGTAGGAATGGGAGAGTGAATGAGGAGAGAGCGAGGGAATGGGACAGTGAGTGAGGAGAGAGTGAGAATGGGACAGTGTGTGAGGAGAGAGGGGTACTGGGACAGGGAGCGAGGAGAGAGGGGGAATGGGAGAGTGTGTGAGGAGAGAGGGGGAATGGGACAGTGAGTGAGGAGAGAGTGAGAATGGGACAGTGTGTGAGGAGAGAGGGGTACTGGGACAGTGAGTGAGGAGAAAGGGGGAATGGGAAAAAGTGTGAGGAGAGAGCGGGAATGGGACAGTGAGTGAGAAGAGAGGGGGAATTGGACAGTGAGGGAGAAGAGAGGGAGGGAATGGGACAGTGTGTGAGGAGAGACGTGGAAGTGTACGGTGAGTGACGAGAGAGGGGGAATGGAACATTGAGTGATGAGAGAGTAGGAAAGGGAGAGTGAATGAGGAGAGAGCGAGGGAATGGGACAGTGAGTGAGGAGAGAGTGAGAATGGGACAGTGTGTGAGGAGAGAGGGGTACTGGGACAGTGTGTGAGGAGAGAGGGGGAATGGGAGATTGTGTAAGGAGAGAGGGGGAATGGGACAGTGAGTTAGAAGAGAGGGGGAATGGGAGATGTGAGTGAGGAGAGAGCGGGAATGCCACAGTGAGTGAGGAGAGAGGGGAAATGGGACAGTGAGGGAGAAGAGAGGGAGGGAATGGGACAGTGAATGAGGAGAGAGAGGGAATGGGATAGTGAGTGAGAAGAGAGGGGAAATGGGACAGTGAGTTAGCGGAGAGGGGGAATGGGAGATGTGAGTGACGAGAGAGGGGGAAAGGGACAGTGAGTGAGGAGAGAGTGGGAATGGGACAGTGAATGAGGAGAGAGCGAGGGAATGGGACAGTGAGTGAGGAGAGAGTGAGAATGGGACAGTGTGTGAGGAGAGGGGGAATGGGAAAGTGTGTGTGGAGAGAGCGGGAATGGGACAGTGAGTGAGGAGAGAGGGGGAATGGGACAGTGAGGGAGAAGAGAGGGAGGGAATGGGACAGTGTGTGAGGAGAGACGTGGAAGTGTACGGTCAGTGACGAGAGAGGGCGAATGGTACAGTGAGTGATGAGAGAGTAGGAATGGGAGATTGAATGAGGAGAGAGCGAGGGAATGGGACAGTGAGTGAGGAGAGAGTGAGAATGGGACAGTGTGTGAGGAGAGAGGGGTACTGGGACAGTGAGCGAGGAGAAAGGTGGAATGGGAGATTGTGTGAGGAGAGAGGGGGAATGGGACAGTGAGTGAGAAGAGAGGGGTAATGGGAGATGTGAGTGAGGAGAGAGCGGGAATGTGACAGTGAGTGAGGAGAGAGGGGAAATGGGACAGTGAGGGAGAAGAGAGGGAGGGAATGGGACAGTGAATGAGGAGAGAGAGGGAATGGGATAGTGAGTGAGAAGAGAGAGGAAATGTGACAGTGAGTTAGCGGAGAGGGGGAATGGGAAATGTGAGTGACGAGAGAGGGGGAATGGGACAGTGAGTGAGGAGAGAGTGGGAATGGGACAGTGAATGATGAGAGAGCGAGGGAATGGGACAGTGAGTGAGCAGAGAGCCGGAATGGGACAGTGAGTGAGCAGAGAGAGGGAATGGGACAGTGAGTGAGGAGAGAGGGGGAATGGGACAGTGAGTGTGGAGAGACGGAAAATGGGACAGTGAGTGTGTAGAGAGGGGGAATGGGACAGTGAGTGAGGAGAGAGGGAGAATGGGACAGTGAGCGTGGAGAGACGGTGAATGGGACAGTGAGTGAGGAGAGAGGGAGAATGGGACAGTGAGCGTGGAGAGAGGGGGAATGGGACAGTGAGTGAGGAGAGAGGGAGAATGGGACAGTGAATGAGGACAGAGGAGGAATGCGACAGTGAGTGAGGAGAGAGGGGGAATGGGACAGTGAGTGAGGAGAAAGGGGGAACTGGACAGTGAATGAGGAGAGAGGAGGAATGGGACAGTGAGTGAGGAGAGAGGGGGAATGGGACCGTGAGCGAGGAGTTAGAGGGGAATGGGACATTGAGAGAGGAGAGAGTGGGAATGGGACAATGACTGAGGAGAAAGGCGGAATGAGACAGTGAGTGAGAAGAGAGGGAGAATGGAACAATGAGTGAGGATAGCCGGGGAATGGGACAGTGAGTGTGGAGAGAGGGGGAATGGGTCGGTGAGTTAAGAGAGGGGGGAATGGGACATTGAGTGAGGAGGGAGGTGGAATTGGACATTTAGTGAGGAGAGAGGGGGAATGGGAAAGTGATGGAGGAGATAGTGGGGAATGGGACATTGAGAGAGGAGAGAGTTGGAATGGGACAGTGACTGAGGAGAGAGAGGGAATGGGACAGTGTGTGAGGAGAGACGTGGAAGTGGACAGTGAGTGACGAGAGAGGGGGAATGGTACAGTGAGTGATGAGAGAGTAGGAATGGGAGAGTGAATGAGGAGAGAGCGAGGGAATGGGACAGTGAGTGAGGAGAGAGTGAGAATGGGACAGTGTGTGAGGAGAGAGGGGTACTGGGACAGTGAGCGAGGAGAGAGGGGGAATGGGAGAGTGTGTGAGGAGAGAGGGGGAATGGGACAGTGAGTGAGAAGAGAGGGGTAATGGGAGATGTGAGTGAGGAGAGAGCGGGAATGCGACAGTGAGTGAGGAGAGAGGGGGAATGGGAAAGTGAGGGAGAAGAGAGGGAGGGAATGGGACAGTGAATAAGGAGAGAGAGGGAATGGGATAGTGAGTGAGAAGAGAGGGGAAATGGGACAGTGAGTTAGCGGAGAGGGGGAATGGGAGATGTGAGTGACGAGAGAGGGGGAATGGGATAGTGAGTGAGGAGAGAGTGGGAATGGGACAGTGAATGAGGAGAGAGCGAGGGAATGGGACAGTGAGTGAGGAGAGAGTGAGAATGGGACAGTGTGTGAGGAGAGAGGGGTACTGGGACAGTGAGTGAGGAGAAAGGGGGAATGGGAAAGTGTGTGAGGAGAGAGCGGGAATGGGACAGTGAGTGATAAGAGAGGGGGAATTGGACAGTGAGGGAGAAGAGAGGCAGGGAATGGGACAGTGACTGAGGAGAGAGTGAGAATGGTACAGTGTGTGAGGAGAGACGTGGAAGTGTACGGTGAGTGACGAGAGAGGGGGAATGGTACAGTGAGTGATGAGAGAGTAGTAATGGGAGAGTGAATGAGGAGAGAGCGAGGGAATGGGACAGTGAGTGAGGAGAGAGGGGTACTGGGACATTGTGTGAGGGGAGAGGGGGAATGGGAGATTGTGTGAGGAGAGAGGGGGAATGGGACAGTGAGTGAGAAGAGAGGGGTAATGGGAGATGTGAGTGAGGAGAGAGCGGGAATGCGACAGTGAGTGAGGAGAGAGGGGAAATGGGACAGTGAGGGAGAAGAGAGGGAGAGAATGGGACAGTGAATGAGGAGAGAGAGGGAATGGGATAGTGAGTGAGAAGAGAGGGTAAATGGGACAGTGAGTTAGCGGAGAGGGGTAATGGGAGATGTGAGTGACGACAGAGGGGGAATGGGACAGTGAGTGAGCAGAGAGAGGGAATGGGAAAGTCAGTGAGGAGAGACGGAAAATGGGACAGTGAGTGTGGAGCGAGGGGAAATCGGACAGTGAGTGAGGAGAGAGGGAGAACGTGACAGTGAGTGTGGAGAGAGTGGGAATGGGACAGTGAGTTAGGAGAGAGGGAGAATGGGACAGTGAGTGTGTAGAGAGGGGGAATGCGACAGTGAGTGAGGAGAGAGGGAGAATGGGACAGTGAGTGAGGAGATAGGGGGAATGGGACAGTGAGTGAGGAGAGAGGGAGAATGGGACAGTGAGTGAGGAGATAGGGGGAATGGGACAGTGAGTGAGGAGATAGGGGGAATGGTACAGTGAGTGAGGAGGGAGAGGGAATGGGACATTGAGTGAGGATGAAGGGGGAATGGGACAGTTAATGAGGAGAGATAGGGAATGGATCAGTGATTGAGGAGAGAGGGGGAATGGGACAGTGAGTGAGGAGAGAAGGAGGAAATGGTACAGTGAGTGAGGAGAGAGAGGGAATGGGACAGGGGGCGAGGAGAGAGGGGGAATGGGACAGTGAGTGAGTAGAGAGATGGAGTGGGAAAATGAGTGAGGATAGCGGGGGAATGGGACAGTGAGTGTGGAGAGAGGGGGAATGGGTCGGTGAGTGAGTAGAGGGGGGAATGGGACTTTGAGTGAGGAGGGAGGTGGAATTGGACAGTTAGTGAGGAGAGAGGGGGAATGGGAAAGTGATGGAGGAGATAGTGCGGAATGGGACATTGAGAGAGGAGAGAGTGGGAATGGGACAGTGAATAAGGAGAGAGAGGGAATGGGATAGTGAGTGAGAAAAGAGGGGAAATGGGACAGTGAGTTAGCGGAGAGGGGGAATGGGAGATGTGAGTGACGAGAGAGGGGGAATGGGATAGTCAGTGAGGAAAGAGGGGGAATGGGATAGTGAGTGAGCAGAGAGGGGGAATGGAAGAAGTGAGTGAGCAGAGAGGGGGAATGGAAGATGTGAGTGAGGAGAGAGGGGGAATGGGACAGTGAGTGAGGAGAGAGGGGGAATGGGCCAGTGAGTGAGGAGAGTGGGGGAAAGGGACAGTGAGTGAGGAGAGAGCGAGGGAATGGGACAGTGAATGAGAAGAGAGCGAGGGAATGGGAATGTGAGTGAGGAGAGAGTCAGAATGGGACAAGGTGTGAGGAGAGAGGGGGAATGGGACAGTGAGTGAGGAGAAAGGGGGAACTGGACAGTGAATGAGGAGAGAGGAGGAATGGGACCGTGAGTGAGGAGAGAGGGGGAATGGGACAGTGAGTGAGGAGATAGAGGGGAATGGGATATTGAGAGAGGAGAGAGTGGGAATGGGACAATGAGTGAGGAGAGAGGCGGAATGAGACAGTGAGTGAGAAGAGAGGGGGAATGGGACAATGAGTGAGGATAGCGGGGGAATGGGACAGTGAGTGTGGAGAGAGGGGGAATGGGTCGGTGAGTGAGGAGAGGGGGGAATGGGACATTGAGTGAGGAGGGAGGTGGAATTGGACAGTTAGTGAGGAGAGAGGGGGAATGGGAAAGTGATGGAGGAGATAGTGGGGAATGGGACATTGAGAGAGGAGAGAGTTGGAATGGGACAGTGACTGAGGAGAGAGAGGAAATGCGTCAGTGTGTGAGGAGAGACGTGGAAGTGGACGGTGAGTGACGAGAGAGGGGGAATGGTACAGTGATTGATGAGAGAATAGTAATGGGAGAGTGAATGAGGAGAGAGCGAGGGAATGGGACAGTGAGTGAGGAGAGAGTGAGAATGGGACAGTGTGTGAGGAGAGAGGGGTACTGGGACAGTGAGCGAGGAGAGAGGGGGAATGGGAGAGTGAGCGAGGAGAGAGGGGGAATGGGAGAGTGTGTGAGGAGAGAGGGGGAATGGGACAGTGAGTGAGGAGAGAGGGGGAATGGGCCAGTGAGTGAGGAGAGTGGGGGAAAGGGACAGTGAGTGAGGAGAGAGCGAGGGAATGGGACAGTGAATGAGAAGAGAGCGAGGGACTGGGAACGTGAGTGAGGAGAGAGTCAGAATGGGACAAGGTGTGAGGAGAGAGGGGGAATGGGACATTGAACGAGGAGGGAGGGGGAATGGGACAGAGTGTGAGGAGAGAGGGGGAATGGGACAGTGAGTGAGGAGAAAGGGGGAACTGGACAGTGAATGAGGAGAGAGGAGGAATGGGACAGTGAGTGAGGAGAGAGGGGGAATGGGACAGTGAGTGAGGAGATAGAGGGGAATGGGAAATAGAGAGAGGAGAGAGTGGGAATGGTACAATGAGTGAGGAGAGAGGCGGAATGAGACAGTGAGTGAGAAGAGAGGGGGAATGGGACAGTGTGTGAGGAGAGAGGGGGAATGGGACAATGAGTGAGGATAGCGGGGGAATGGGACAGTTAGTGCGGAGAGAGGGGGAATGGGTCGGTGAGTGAGGAGGTAGGTGGAATTGGACAGTTAGTGAGGAGAGAGGGGGAATGGGAAAGTGATGGAGGAGATAGTGGGGAATGGGACATTGAGAGAGGAGAGAGTTGGAATGGGACAGTGACTGAGGAGAGAGAAGGAATGGGACAGTGTGTGAGGAGAGAGGTGGAAGTGGACGGTGAGTGACGAGAGAGGGGGAATGGTACAGTGAGTGATGAGAGAGTAGGAATGGGAGAGTGAATGAGGAGAGAGCGAGGGAATGGGACAGTGAGTGAGGAGAGAGTGAGAATGGGACAGTGTGTGAGGAGAGAGGGGTACTGGGACATTGTGTGAGGAGAGAGTGGGAATGGGAGATTGTGTGAGGAGAGAGGGGGAATGGGACAGTGAGTGAGAAGAGAGGGGTAATGGGAGATGTGAGTGAGGAGAGAGCGGGAATGCGACAGTGAGTGAGGAGAGAGGGGAAATGTGACAGTGAGGGAGAAGAGAGGGAGAGAATGGGACAGTGAATGAGGAGAGAGAGTGAATGGGATAGTGAGTGAGAAGAGAGGGTAAATGGGACAGTGAGTTAGCGGAGAGGGGTAATGGGAGATGTGAGTGACGAGAGAGGGGGAATGGGACAGTGAGTGAGCAGAGAGAGGGATGGTACAGTGAGTGAGGAGAGAGGGGGAATGGGACAGTGAGTGTGGAGAGACGGAAAATGGGACAGTGAGTGTGGAGCGAGGGGAAATCGGACAGTGCGTGAGGAGAGAGGGAATGGGACAGTGAGTGAGGAGAGAGCGGGAATGGGACAGTGAGTGTGGAGAGAAGGAAAATGGGACAGTGAGTCTGGAGAGAGTGGGAATGGGACAGTGAGTGAGGAGAGAGGGAGAATGGGACAGTGAGCGTGGAGAGAGGGGGAATGGGAGAGTGAGTGAGGAGAGAGGGAGAATTGGACAGTGAGTGAGGAGAGAGGGGGAATGGGACAGTGAGTGAGGAGAGAGGGAGAATGGGACATTGAATGAGGAGAGAGGGGGAATGTGACAATGTATGAGGAGAGACCGGGAATGCGACAGTGAGTGAGGAGAGAGGGAGAATGGGACAGTGAGTGAGGAGATAGGGGGAATGGGACCGTGAGTGAGGAGAGAGGGGGAAAGGGACAGTGAGTGAGGAGATAGGGGGAATGGTACAGTGAGTGAGGAGGGAGAGGGAATGGGACATTGAGTGAGCAGAGAGGGGTAATTGGACAGTGAGTGAGGAGAGAGGGGGAATGGGACAATGAGTGAGGATGAAGGGGGAATGGGACAGTGAATGAGGAGAGATAGGGAATGGATCAGTGATTGAGGAGAGAGGGGGAATGGGACAGTGAGTGAGGAGAGAAGGAGGAAATGGTACAGTGAGTGAGGAGAGAGAGGGAATGGGACAGGGGGCGAGGAGAGAGAGGGGAATGGGACAGTGTGTGAGGAGAGAGATGGAGTGGGAAAATGAGTGAGGATAGCGGGGGAATGGGACAGTGAGTGTGGAGAGAGGGGGAATGGGACAGTGTGTGAGGAGAGAGATGGAGTGGGAAAATGAGTGAGGATAGCGGGGGAATGGGACAGTGAGTGTGGAGAGAGGGGGAATGGATCGGTGAGTGAGTAGAGGGGGGAATGGGACATTGAGTGAGGAGGGAGGTGGAATTGGACAGTTATTGAGGAGAGAGGGGGAATGGGAAAGTGATGGAGGAGATAGTGGGGAATGGGACATTGAGAGAGGAGATAGTCTGAATGGGACAGTGAGGGAGAAGAGAGGGGGAATGGAAGAAGTGAGTGAGCAGAGAGGGGGAATGGAAGATGTGAGTGAGGAGAGAGGGGGAATGGGACAGTGAGTGAGGAGAGAGGGGGAATGGGCCAGTGAGTGAGGAGAGTGGGGGAAAGGGACAGTGAGTGAGGAGAGAGCGAGGGAATGGGACAGTGAATGAGAAGAGAGCGAGGGAATGGGAACGTGAGTGAGGAGAGAGTCAGAATGGGACAAGGTGTGAGGAGAGAGGGGGAATGGGACAGTGAGTGAGGTGAAAGGGGGAACTGGACAGTGAATGAGGAGAGAGGAGGAATGGGACCGTGAGTGAGGAGAGAGGGGGAATGGGACAGTGAGTGAGGAGATAGAGGGGAATGGGATATTGAGAGAGGAGAGAGTGGGAATGGGACAATGAGTGAGGAGAGAGGCGGAATGAGACAGTGAGTGAGAAGAGAGGGGGAATGGGACAATGAGTGAGGATAGCGGGGGAATGGGACAGTGAGTGTGGAGAGAGGGGGAATGGGTCGGTGAGTGAGGAGAGGGGGGAATGGGACATTGAGTGAGGAGGGAGGTGGAATTGGACAGTTAGTGAGGAGAGAGGGGGAATGGGAAAGTGATGGAGGAGATAGTGGGGAATGGGACATTGAGAGAGGAGAGAGTTGGAATGGGACAGTGACTGAGGAGAGAGAGGAAATGCGTCAGTGTGTGAGGAGAGACGTGGAAGTGGACGGTGAGTGAAGAGAGAGGGGGAATGGTACAGTGATTGATGAGAGAATAGTAATGGGAGAGTGAATGAGGAGAGAGCGAGGGAATGGGACAGTGAGTGAGGAGAGAGTGAGAATGGGACAGTGTGTGAGGAGAGAGGGGTACTGGGACAGTGAGCGAGGAGAGAGGGGGAATGGGAGAGTGAGCGAGGAGAGAGGGGGAATGGGAGAGTGTGTGAGGAGAGAGGGGGAATGGGAGAGTGTGTGAGGAGAGAGGGGGAATGGGACAGTGAGTGAGGAGAGAGGGGGAATGGGCCAGTGAGTGAGGAGAGTGGGGGAAAGGGACAGTGAGTGAGGAGAGAGCGAGGGAATGGGACAGTGAATGAGAAGAGAGCGAGGGACTGGGAACGTGAGTGAGGAGAGAGTCAGAATGGGACAAGGTGTGAGGAGAGAGGGGGAATGGGACATTGAACGAGGAGGGAGGGGGAATGGGACAGAGTGTGAGGAGAGAGGGGGAATGGGACAGTGAGTGAGGAGAAAGGGGGAACTGGACAGTGAATGAGGAGAGAGGAGGAATGGGACAGTGAGTGAGGAGAGAGGGGGAATGGGACAGTGAGTGAGGAGATAGAGGGGAATGGGAAATAGAGAGAGGAGAGAGTGGGAATGGTACAATGAGTGAGGAGAGAGGCGGAATGAGACAGTGAGTGAGAAGAGAGGGGGAATGGGACAGTGTGTGAGGAGAGAGGGGGAATGGGACAATGAGTGAGGATAGCGGGGGAATGGGACAGTTAGTGCGGAGAGAGGGGGAATGGGTCGGTGAGTGAGGAGGTAGGTGGAATTGGACAGTTAGTGAGGAGAGAGGGGGAATGGGAAAGTGATGGAGGAGATAGTGGGGAATGGGACATTGAGAGAGGAGAGAGTTGGAATGGGACAGTGACTGAGGAGAGAGAAGGAATGGGACAGTGTGTGAGGAGAGAGGTGGAAGTGGACGGTGAGTGACGAGAGAGGGGGAATGGTACAGTGAGTGATGAGAGAGTAGGAATGGGAGAGTGAATGAGGAGAGAGCGAGGGAATGGGACAGTGAGTGAGGAGAGAGTGAGAATGGGACAGTGTGTGAGGAGAGAGGGGTACTGGGACATTGTGTGAGGAGAGAGTGGGAATGGGAGATTGTGTGAGGAGAGAGGGGGAATGGGACAGTGAGTGAGAAGAGAGGGGTAATGGGAGATGTGAGTGAGGAGAGAGCGGGAATGCGACAGTGAGTGAGGAGAGAGGGGAAATGTGACAGTGAGGGAGAAGAGAGGGAGAGAATGGGACAGTGAATGAGGAGAGAGAGTGAATGGGATAGTGAGTGAGAAGAGAGGGTAAATGGGACAGTGAGTTAGCGGAGAGGGGTAATGGGAGATGTGAGTGACGAGAGAGGGGGAATGGGACAGTGAGTGAGCAGAGAGAGGGAATGGGACAGTGAGTGAGGAGAGAGGGGGAATGGGACAGTGAGTGTGGAGAGACGGAAAATGGGACAGTGAGTGTGGAGCGAGGGGAAATCGGACAGTACGTGAGGAGAGAGGGAATGGGACAGTGAGTGAGGAGAGAGCGGGAATGGGACAGTGAGTGTGGAGAGACGGAAAATGGGACAGTGAGTCTGGAGAGAGTGGGAATGGGACAGTGAGTGAGGAGAGAGGGAGAATGGGACAGTGAGCGTGGAGAGAGGGGGAATGGGAGAGTGAGTGAGGAGAGAGGGAGAATTGGACAGTGAGTGAGGGGAGAGGGGGAATGGGACAGTGAGTGAGGAGAGAGGGAGAATGGGACATTGAATGAGGAGAGAGGGGGAATGTGACAATGTATGAGGAGAGACCGGGAATGCGACAGTGAGTGAGGAGAGAGGGAGAATGGGACAGTGAGTGAGGAGATAGGGGGAATGGGACCGTGAGTGAGGAGAGAGGGGGAATGGGACATTGAGTGAGCAGAGAGGGGTAATTGGACAGTGAGTGAGGAGAGAGGGGGAATGGGACAATGAGTGAGGATGAAGGGGGAATGGGACAGTGAATGAGGAGAGATAGGGAATGGATCAGTGATTGAGGAGAGAGGGGGAATGGGACAGTGAGTGAGGAGAGAAGGAGGAAATGGTACAGTGAGTGAGGAGAGAGAGGGAATGGGACAGGGGGCGAGGAGAGAGAGGGAATGGGACAGTGTGTGAGGAGAGAGATGGAGTGGGAAAATGAGTGAGGATAGCGGGGGAATGGGACAGTGAGTGTGGAGAGAGGGGGAATGGGACAGTGTGTGAGGAGAGAGATGGAGTGGGAAAATGAGTGAGGATAGCGGGGGAATGGGACAGTGAGTGTGGAGAGAGGGGGAATGGATCGGTGAGTGAGTAGAGGGGGGAATGGGACATTGAGTGAGGAGGGAGGTGGAATTGGACAGTTATTGAGGAGAGAGGGGGAATGGGAAAGTGATGGAGGAGATAGTGGGGAATGGGACATTGAGAGAGGAGATAGTCTGAATGGGACAGTGAGGGAGAAGAGATGGAGGGAATGGGACAGTGAATAAGGAGAGAGAGGGAATGGGATAGTGAGTGAGAAAAGAGGGGAAATGGGACAGTGAGTTAGCGGAGAGGGGGAATGGGAGATGTGAGTGACGAGAGAGGGGGAATGGGATAGTCAGTGAGGAATGAGGGGGAATGGGATAGTGAGTGAGCAGAGAGGGGGAATGGAAGAAGTGAGTGAGCAGAGAGGGGGAATGGAAGATGTGAGTGAGGAGAGAGGGGGAATGGGACAGTGAGTGAGGAGAGAGGGGGAATGGGCCAGTGAGTGAGGAGAGTGGGGGAAAGGGACAGGGAGTGAGGAGAGAGCGAGGGAATGGGACAGTGAATGAGAAGAGAGCGAGGGAATGGGAACGTGAGTGAGGAGAGAGTCAGAATGGGATAAGGTGTGAGGAGAGAGGGGGAATGGGACAGTGAGTGAGGAGAAAGGGGGAACTGGACAGTGAATGAGGAGAGAGGAGGAATGGGACCGTGAGTGAGGAGAGAGGGGGAATGGGACAGTGAGTGAGGAGATAGAGGGGAATGGGACATTGAGAGAGGAGAGAGTTGGGAATGGGGTAATGAGTGAGGAGAGAGGCGGAATGAGACAGTGAGTGAGAAGAGAGGGGGAATGGGACAATGAGTGAGGATAGCGGGGGAATGGGACAGTGAGTGTGGAGAGAGGGGGAATGGGTCGGTGAGTGAGGAGAGGGGGGAATGGGACATTGAGTGAGGAGGGAGGCGGAATTGGACAGTTAGTGAGGAGAGAGGGGGAATGGGAAAGTGATGGAGGAGATAGTGGGGAATGGGACATTGAGAGAGGAGAGAGTTAGAATGGGACAGTGACTGAGGAGAGAGTGGGAATGGGACAGTGTGTGAGGAGAGACGTGGAAGTGGACGGTGAGTGACGAGAGAGGGGGAATGGCACAGTGATTGATGAGAGAGTAGTAATGGGAGAGTGAATGAGGAGAGAGCGAGGGAATGGGACAGTGAGTGAGGAGAGAGTGAGAATGGGACAGTGTGTGAGGAGAGAGGGTTACTGGGACAGTGAGCGAGGAGAGAGGGGGAATTGGAGAGTGAGCGAGGAGAGAGGGGGAATGGGAGAGTGTGTGAGGAGAGAGGGGGAATGGGACAGTGAGTGAGAAGAGAGGGGTAATGGGAGATGTGAGTGAGGAGAGAGCGGGAATGGGACAGTGAATAAGGAGAGAGAGGGAATGGGATAGTGAGTGAGAAGAGAGGGGAAATGGGACAGTGAGTTAGCGGAGAGGGGGAATGGGAGATGTGAGTGACGAGAGAGGGGGAATGGGACAGTGACTGAGGAGAGAGTGGGAATGGGACAGTGAATGAGGAGAGAGCGAGGGAATGGGACAGTGAGTGAGGAGAGAGTGAGAATGGGACAGTGTGTGAGGAGAGAGGGGTACTGGGACAGTGAGGAGGAGAAAGGGGGAATGGGAAAGTGTGTGAGGAGAGAGCGGGAATGGGACAGTGAGTGAGAAGAGAGGGGGAATTGGACAGTGAGGGAGAAGAGAGGGAGGGAATGGGACAGTGAGTGAGGAGAGAGAGGGAATGGGATAGTGAGTGAGAAGAGAGGGGAAATGGGACAGTGAGTTAGCGGAGAGGGGGAATGGGAGATGTGAGTGACGAGAGAGGGGGAATGGGACAGTGAGTGAGGAGAGAGTGGGAATGGGACAGTGAATGATGAGAGAGCGAGGGAATGGGACAGTGAGTGAGCAGAGAGCCGGAATGGGACAGTGAGTGAGCAGAGAGAGGGAATGGGACAGTGAGTGAGGAGAGAGGGGGAATGGGACAGTGAGTGTGGAGAGACGGAAAATGGGACAGTGAGTGTGGAGCGAGGGGAAATCGGACAGTGAGTGAGGAGAGAGGGAGAACGTGACAGTGAGTGTGGAGATAGGGGGAATGGTACAGTGAGTGAGGAGGGAGAGGGAATGGGACATTGATTGAGCAGAGAGGGGGAATTGGACAGTGAGTGAGGATAGAGGGGGAATGGGACAGTGAGTGAGGATGAATGGGGAATGGGACAGTGAGTGTGGAGAGAAGGAGGGAATGGGACAGTGAGTGAGGAGAGAGGGGGAATGGGACAGTAAGTGAGGAGAGAAGGAGGGAATGGGACAGTGAGTGAGGAGAGAGGGAGGAAATGGTACAGTGAGTGAGGAGAGACAGGGAATGGGACAGGGGGCGAGGAGAGAGGGGGAATGGGACAGTGAGTGAGCAGAGAGGGCGAATGGGACAGTGTGTGAGGAGAGAGAGGGAATGGGACATTGAGTGAGTAGAGAGATGGAGTGGGACAATGAGTGAGGATAGCGGGGGAATGGGACAGTGAGTGTTGAGAGAGGGGGAATGGGTCGGTGAGTGAGTAGAGAGGGGGAATGGGACATTGAGTGAGGAGGGAGGTGGAATTGGACAGTTAGTGAGGAGAGAGGGGGGATGGGAAAGTGATGGAGGAGATGGTGGGGAATGGGATAGTGAGTGAGAAGAGAGGGGAAATGGGACAGTGAGTTAGCGGAGAGGGGGAATGGGAGATGTGAGTGACGAGACAGGGGGAATGGGATAGTCAGTGAGGAAAGAAGGGGAATGGGATAGTGAGTGAGCAGAGAGGGGGAATGGAAGAAGTGAGTGAGCAGAGAGGGGGAATGGAAGATGTGAGTGAGGAGAGAGGGGGAATGGGACAGTGAGTGAGGAGAGAGGGGGAATGGGCCAGTGAGTGAGGAGAGTGGGGGAAAGGGACAGTGAGTGAGGAGAGAGGGAGGGAATGGGACAGTGAATGAGAAGAGAGCGAGGGAATGGGAACGTGAGTGAGGATAGAGTCAGAATGGGACAAGGTGTGAGGAGAGAGGGGGAAGGGGACAGTGAGTGAGGAGAGAGTGAGAATGGGACATGGTGTGAGGAGAGAGGGGGAATGGGACATTGAACGAGGAGGGAGGGGGAATGGGACAGAGTGTGAGGAGAGAGGGGGAATGGGACAGTGAGTGAGGAGAAAGGGGGAACTGGACAGTGAATGAGGAGAGAGGCGGAATTAGACAGTGAGTGAGAAGAGAGGGGGAATGGGACAAAGAGTGAGGATAGCGGGGGAATGGGACAGTGAGTGCGGAGAGAGGTGGAATGGGTCGGTGAGTGAGGAGAGGGGGGAATGGGACATTGAGTGAGGAGGGAGGTGGAATTGGACAGTTAGTGAGGAGAGAGGGGGAATGGGAAAGTGATGGAGGAGATAGTGGGGAATGGGACATTGAGAGAGGAGAGAGTTGGAATGGGACAGTGACTGAGGAGAGAGAGGGAATGGGGCAGTGTTGAGGTGAGAGGGGTACTGGGACAGTGAGCGAGGAGAGAGGGGGAATGGGAGAGTGTGTGAGGAGAGAGGGGGAATGGGACAGTGAGTGAGAAGAGAGGGGTAATGGGAGATGTGAGTGAGGAGAGAGCGGGAATGCGACAGTGAGTGAGGAGAGAGGGGGAATGGGACAGTGAGGGAGAAGAGAGGGAGGGAATGGGACAGTGAATAAGGAGAGAGAGGGAATGGGATAGTGAGTGAGAAGAGAGGGAGGGAATGGGACAGTGAATAAGGAGAGAGAGGGAATGGGATAGTGAGTGAGAAGAGAGGGGAAATGGGACAGTGAGTTAGCGGAGAGGGGGAATGGGAGATGTGAGTGACGAGAGAGGGGGAATGGGACAGTGAATGAGGCGAGAGTGAGGGAATGGGACAGTGAGTGAGGAGAGAGTGAGAATGGGACAGTGTGTGAGGAGAGAGGGGTACTGGGACAGTGAGTGAGGAGAAAGGGGGAATGGGAAAGTGTGTGAGGAGAGAGCGGGAATGGGACAGTGAGTGAGAAGAGAGGGGGAATTGGACAGTGAGGGAGAAGAGAGGGAGGGAATGGGACAGTGTGTGAGGAGAGACGTGGAAGTGTACGGTGAGTGACGAGAGAGGGGGAATGGTACAGTGAGTGATGAGAGAGTAGGAATGGGAGAGTGAATGAGGAGAGAGCGAGGGAATGGGACAGTGAGTGAGGAGAGAGTGGGACTGGGACAGTGAATGATGAGACAGCGAGGGAATGGGACAGTGAGTGAGCAGAGAGAGGGAATGGGACAGTGAGTGAGGAGAGAGGGGGAATGGGACAGTGAGTGTGGAGAGACGGAAAATGGGACAGTGAGTGTGGAGCGAGGGGAAATCGGACAGTGAGTGAGGAGAGAGGGAGAACGTGACAGTGAGTGTGGAGAGAGTGGGAATGGGACAGTGAGTTAGGAGAGAGGGAGAACGTGACAGTGAGTGTGGAGAGAGTGCTAATGGGACAGTGAGTTAGGAGAGAGGGAGAATGGGACAGTGAGTGTGTAGAGAGGGGGAATGGGACAGTGAGTGAGGATAGAGGGAGAATGGGACAGTGAGCGTGGAGAGACGGGGAATGGGACAGTGAGTGAGGAGAGAGGGAGAATGGGACAGTGAGCGTGGAGAGAGGGGGAATGGGACAGTTAGTGAGGAGAGAGGGAGAATGGGACAATGAGTGAGGAGAGGGAGAATGGGACAGTGAGTGAGGAGAGAGGGAGAATGGGACATTGAATGAGGAGAGAGGGGGAATGTGACAATGTATGAGGAGAGACCGGGAATGCGACAGTGAGTGAGGACAGAGGGAGAATGGGACAGTGAGTGAGGAGATAGGGGGAATGGGACCGTGAGTGAGGAGAGAGGGGGAATGGGACAGTGAGTGAGGAGATAGAGGGAATGGTACAGTGAGTGAGGAGGGAGAGGGAATGGGACATTGAGTGAGCAGAGAGGGGGAATTGGACAGTGAGTGAGGAGAGAGGGGGAATGGGACAGTGAGTGAGTATGAAGGGGGAATGGAACAGTGAATGAGGAGATAGGGAATGGATCAGTGATTGAGGAGAGAGGGGGAATGGGTCAGTGAGTGAGGAGAGAAGGAGGGAATGGGACAGTGAGTGAGGAGAGAGAGAGGTAATGGTACAGTGAGTGAGGAGAGAAAGGGAATGGGACAGGGAACGAGGAGAGAGGGAGAATGGGACAGTGAGTGAGGAGAGAGAGGGAATGGGACTGTGAGTGAGTAGAGAGATGGAGTGGGACAATGAGTGAGGATAGCGGGGGAATGGGACAGTGAGTGTGGAGAGAGGGGGAATGGGTCGGTGAGTGAGTAGAGAGGGGGAATGGGACATTGAGTGAGGAGGGAGGTGGAATTGGCCATTTAGTGTGGAGAGAGGGGGAATGGGAAAGTGATGGAGGAGATAGTGGGGAATGGGACATTGAGAGAGGAGAGTGTGGGAATGGGACAGTGAATAAGGAGGGAGGGGGAATGGGATAGTGAGTGAGAAGAGAGGGGAAATGGGACAGTGAGTTAGCGGAGAGGGGGAATGGGAGATCTGAGTGACGAGAGAGGGGGAATGGGACAGTGAGTGATGAGAGAGTGGGAATTGGAGAGTGAATGAGGAGAGAGCGAGGGAATGGGACAGTGAGTGAGGAGAGAGTGAGAATGGGACAGTGTGTGAGGAGAGAGGGGTACTGGGACAGTGAGCGAGGAGAGAGGGGGAATGGGAGAGTGTGTGAGGAGAGAGGGGGAATGGGACAGTGAGTTAGAAGAAAGGGGGAATGCGAGATGTGAGTGAGGAGAGAGCGGGAATGCGACAGTGAGTGAGGAGAGAGGGGGAATGGGACAGTGAGGAAGAAGAGAGGGAGGGAATGGGACAGTGAATGAGGAGAGAGAGGGAATGGGATAGTGAGTGAGAAGAGAGAGGAAATGGGAAAGTGAGTTAGCGGAGAGGGGGAATGGGAGATGTGAGTGACGAGAGAGGGGGAATGGGACAGTGAGTGAGGAGAGAGTGGGAATGGGACAGTGAATGAGGAGAGAGCGAGGGAATGGGACAGTGAGTGAGGATGAGTGAGAATGGGACAGTGTGTGAGGAGAGAGGGGTACTGGGACAGTGAGCGAGGAGAAAGGGGGAATGGGAGAGTGTGTGAGGAGAGAGGGGGAATGGGACAGTGAGTGAGAAGAGAGGGGGAATGGTAGATGTGAGTGAGGAGAGAGCGGGACTGCGACAGTGAGTGAGGAGAGAGGGGGAATGGGACAGTGAGGGAGAAGAGAGGGAGGGAATGGGACAGTGAATGAGGAGAGAGTGAGGGAATGGGATAGTGAGTGACGAGAGAGGGGAAATGGGACAGTGAGTGAGGAGAAAGGGGTAATGGGACAGTGTGTGAAGAGAAAGGGGGAAAAGGACAGTGAGTGAGGAGAGAGGGAGGGAATGGGAAATTGAGTGAGGAGAGAGTGAGAATGGTACAGTGTGTGAGGAGAGAGGTGGAAGTGGACGGTGAGTGACGAGAGAGGAGGAATGGTACAGTGAGTGATGAGAGAGTAGGAATGGGAGAGTGAATGAGGAGAGAGCGAGGGAATGGGACAGTGAGTGGGGAGAGAGTGAGAATGGGACAGTGTGTGAGGAGAGAGGGGGAATGGGACAGTGAGTGAGAAGAGAGGGGTAATGGGAGATGTGAGTGAGGAGAGAGTGGGAATGCGACAGTGAGTGAGGAGAGAGGGGAATGGGACAGTGAGGGAGAAGGGAGGGAGGGAATGGGACAGTGAATAAGGAGAGAGATGGAATGGGATAGTGAGTGAGAAGAGAGGGAGGGAATGGGACAGTGAATAAGGAGAGAGAGGGAATGGGATAGTGAGTGAGAAGAGAGGGGAAATGGGACAGTGAGTTAGCGGAGAGGAGGAATGGGAGATGTGAGTGATGAGAGAGGGGGAATGGGACAGTGAGTGAGGAGAGAGTGGGAATGGGACAGTGAATGAGGAGAGAGCGAGGGAATGGGACAGTGAGTGAGGAGAGAGTGAGAATGGGACAGTGTGTGAGGAGAGAGGAGTACTGGGACAGTGAGTGAGGAGAAAGGGGGAATGGGAAAGTATGTGAGGAGAGAGCGGGAATGGGACAGTGAGTGAGAAGAGAGGGGGAATTGGACAGTAAGGGAGAAGAGAGGGAGGGAATGGGACAGTGTGTGAGGAGAGACGTGGAAGTGTACGGTGAGTGACGAGAGAGGGGGAATGGTACAGTGAGTGATGAGAGAGTAGGAATGGGAGAGTGAATGAGGAGAGAGCGAGGGAATGGGACAGTGAGTGAGGAGAGATTGGGAATGGGACAGTGAATGATGAGAGAGCGAGGGAATGGGACAGTGAGTGAGCAGTGAGCCGGAATGGGACAGTGAGTGAGGAGAGAGGGGGAATGGGACAGTGAGTGCGGAGAGACGGAAAATGGGACAGTGAGTGTGGAGCGAGGGGAAATCGGACAGTGAGTGAGGAGAGAGGGAGAACGTGACAGTGAGTGTGGAGAGAGTGGGAATGGGACAGTGAGTTAGGAGAGAGGGAGAATGGGACAGTGAGTGTGTAGAGAGGGGGAATGGGTCAGTGAGTGAGGATAGAGGGAGAATGGGACAGTGAGCGTGGAGAGACGGGGAATGGGACAGTGAGTGAGGAGAGAGGGAGAATGGGACAGTGAGCGTGGAGAGAGGGGGAATGGGACAGTTAGTGAGGAGAGAGGGAGAATGGGACAGTGAGTGAGGAGAGAGGGAGAATGGGACAGTGAGTGAGGAGAGAGGGAGAATGGGACATTGAATGAGGAGAGAGGGGGAATGTGACAATGTATGAGGAGAGACCGGGAATGCGACAGTGAGTGAGGACAGAGGGAGAATGGGACAGTGAGTGAGGAGATAGGGAGAATGGGACCGTGAGTGAGGAGAGAGGGGGAATGGGACAGTGAGTGAGGAGATAGGGGGAATGGTACAGTGAGTGAGGAGGGAGAGGGAATGGGACATTGAGTGAGCAGAGAGGGGGAATTGGACAGTGAGTGAGGAGAGAGGGGGAATGGGACAGTGAGTGAGGATGAAGGGGGAATGGGACAGTGAATGAGGAGATAGGGAATGGATCAGTGATTGAGGAGAGAGGGGGAATGGGACAGTGAGTGAGGAGAGAAGGAGGGAATGGGACAGTGAGTGAGGAGAGAGGGAGGAAATGGTACAGTGAGTGAGGAGAGAAAGGGAATGGGACAGGGAACGAGGAGAGAGGGAGAATGGGACAGTGAGTGAGGAGAGAGAGGGAATGAGACTGTGAGTGAGTAGAGAGATGGAGTGGGACAATGAGTGAGGATAGCGGGGGAATGGGACAGTGAGTGTGGAGAGAGGGGGAATGGGTCGGTGAGTGAGTAGAGAGGGGGAATGGGACATTGAGTGAGGAGGGAGGTGGAATTGGCCATTTAGTGTGGAGAGAGGGGGAATGGGAAAGTGATGGAGGAGATAGTGGGGAATGGGACATTGAGAGAGGAGAGTGTGGGAATGGGACAGTGAATAAGGAGAGAGAGGGAATGGGATAGTGAGTGAGAAGAGAGGGGAAATGGGACAGTGAGTTAGCGGAGAGGGGGAATGGGAGATGTGAGTGACGAGAGAGGGGGAATGGGACAGTGAGTGAGGAGAGAGTGGGAATGGGACAGTGAATGATGAGAGAGCGAGGGAATGGGACAGTGAGTGAGGAGAGAGTGAGAATGGGACAGTGTGTGAGGAGAGAGGGGTACTGGGACAGTGAGCGAGGAGAGAGGGGGAATGGGAGAGTGTGTGAGGAGAGAGGGGGAATGGGACAGTGAGTTAGAAGAAAGGGGGAATGCGAGATGTGAGTGAGGAGAGAGCGGGAATGCGACAGTGAGTGAGGAGAGAGGGTGAATGGGACAGTGAGGAAGAAGAGAGGGAGGGAATGGGACAGTGAATGAGGAGAGAGAGGGAATGGGTTAGTGAGTGAGAAGAGAGAGGAAATGGGAAAGTGAGTTAGCGGAGAGGGGGAATGGGAGATGTGAGTGACGAGAGAGGGGGAATGGGACAGTGAGTGAGGAGAGAGTGGGAATGGGACAGTGAATGAGGAGAGAGCGAGGGAATGGGACAGTGAGTGAGGATGAGTGAGAATGGGACAGTGTGTGAGGAGAGAGGGGTACTGGGACAGTGAGCGAGGAGAAAGGGGGAATGGGAGAGTTTGTGAGGAGAGAGGGGGAATGGGACAGTGAGTGAGAAGAGAGGGGGAATGGTAGATGTGAGTGAGGAGAGAGCGGGACTGCGACAGTGAGTGAGGAGAGAGGGGGAATGGGACAGTGAGGGAGAAGAGAGGGAGGGAATGGGACAGTGAATGAGGAGAGAGTGAGGGAATGGGATAGTGAGTGACGAGAGAGGGGAAATGGGACAGTGAGTGAGGAGAAAGGGGTAATGGGACAGTGTGTGAAGAGAAAGGGGGAAAAGGACAGTGAGTGAGGAGAGAGGGAGGGAATGGGAAAGTGAGTGAGGAGAGAGTGAGAATGGTACAGTGTGTGAGGAGAGAGGTGGAAGTGGACGGTGAGTGACGAGAGAGGGGAAATGGTACAGTGAGTGATGAGAGAGTAGGAATGGGAGAGTGAATGAGGAGAGAGCGAGGGAATGGGACAGTGAGTGGGGAGAGAGTGAGAATGGGACAGTGTGTGAGGAGAGAGGGGGAATGGGACAGTGAGTGAGAAGAGAGGGGTAATGGGAGATGTGAGTGAGGAGAGAGTGGGAATGCGACAGTGAGTGAGGAGAGAGGGGAATGGGACAGTGAGGGAGAAGGGAGGGAGGGAATGGGACAGTGAATAAGGAGAGAGATGGAATGGGATAGTGAGTGAGAAGAGAGGGAGGGAATGGGACAGTGAATAAGGAGAGAGAGGGAATGGGATAGTGAGTGAGAAGAGAGGGGAAATGGGACAGTGAGTTAGCGGAGAGGAGGAATGGGAGATGTGAGTGATGAGAGAGGGGGAATGGGACAGTGAGTGAGGAGAGAGTGGGAATGGGACAGTGAATGAGGAGAGAGCGAGGGAATGGGACAGTGAGTGAGGAGAGAGTGAGAATGGGACAGTGTGTGAGGAGAGAGGAGTACTGGGACAGTGAGTGAGGAGAAAGGGGGAATGGGAAAGTGTGTGAGGAGAGAGCGGGAATGGGACAGTGAGTGAGAAGAGAGGGGGAATTGGACAGTAAGGGAGAAGAGAGGGAGGGAATGGGACAGTGTGTGAGGAGAGACGTGGAAGTGTACGGTGAGTGACGAGAGAGGGGGAATGGTACAGTGAGTGATGAGAGAGTAGGAATGGGAGAGTGAATGAGGAGAGAGCGAGGGAATGGGACAGTGAGTGAGGAGAGAGTGGGAATGGGACAGTGAATGATGAGAGCGCGAGGGAATGGGACAGTGAGTGAGCAGAGAGAGGGAATGGGACAGTGAGTGTGGAGCGAGGGGAAATCGGACAGTGAGTGAGGAGAGAGGGAGAACGTGACAGTGAGTGTGGAGAGAGTGGGAATGGGACAGTGAGTTAGGAGAGAGGGAGAATGGGACAGTGAGTGTGTAGAGAGGGGGAATGGGACAGTGAGTGAGGAGAGAGTGGGAATGGGACAGTGAATGAGGAGAGAGTGAGAATGGGACAGTGTGTGATGAGAGAGGGGGAATGGGACAGTGTGTGAGGAGAGAGGGGTACTGGGACAGTGAGTGAGGAGAAAGGGGGAATGGGACAGTGTGTGAGGAGAGAGCGGGAATGGGAAGTGAGTGAGAAGAGAGTGGGAATGGTCGATGTGAGTGGGGAGAGAGCGGGACTGCGACAGTGAGTGAGGAGAGAGGGGGAATGGGACAGTGAGGGAGAAGAGAGGGAGGGAATGGGACAGTGAATGAGGAGAGAGTGAGGGAATGGGATAGTGAGTGAGGAGAGAGGGGTCATGGGAGAGTGAGTGAGGAGAATGGGGGAATGGGACAGTGAGTGAGGAGAAAGGGGGAATGGGACAGTGTGTGAGGAGAGAGATGGAATGGGACAGTGAGTGAGGAGAAAGGTGCAATGGGTCAGTGAGTGAGCAGAGAGGGGGAATGGGTCAGTGTGTGAGGAGAGAGGGGGAATGTGACAGTGAGTGAGGAGAGATGGAGTGAATTGGAAAGTGAGTGAGGAGAGAGTGAGAATGGGTCAGTGTGTGAGGAGAGAGAGGGAATGGTACAGTGAGTGAGGAGAGAGAGGGAATAGGACAGTGAGTGAGGAGAGAGGGTGAATGGGATGGTGAGTGAGGAGAAAGGGGTACTGGGACAGTGAGTGAGGAGAGAGGGGGAATGGGACAGTGAGTGAGGAGATAGAGGGGAATGGGACATTGAGAGAGGAGAGAGTGGGAATGGGACAATGAGTGAGGAGACAGGCGGAATGAGACAGTGAGTGAGAAGAGAGGGGGAATGGGACAATGAGTGAGGATAGAGGGGGAATGGGACAGTGAGTGTGGAGAGAGGGGGAATGGGTCGGTGAGTGAGGAGAGTGGGGAGTGGGACATTGAGTGAGGAGGGAGGTGGAATTGGACATTTAGTGAGGAGAGAGGGGGAATGGGAAAGTGATGGAGGAGATAGTGGGGAATGGGACATTGAGAGAGGAGAGAGTGTCAATGGGACAGTGAGTGAGGAGAGATGTAGAAGTGGACGGTGATTGAGGAGAGGGGGGAATGGGACAGTGAGTGATGAGAGAGTAGGAATGGGAGAGTGAATGAGGAGAGAGCGAGGGAATGCGACAGTGAGTGAGGAGAGAGTGAGAATGGGACAGTGTGTGAGGAGAGAGGGGTACTGGGAAGTGAGCGAGGAGAAAGGGGGAATGGGACAGTGTGTGAGGAGAGAGGGGGAATGGGACAGTGAGTGAGAAGAGAGGAGGAATGGTAGATGTGAGTGAGGAGAGAGCGGGAATGCGACAGTGAGTGAGGAGAGAGGGGGAATGGGACAGTGAGGAAGAAGAGAGGGAGGGAATGGGACAGTGAATGAGGAGAGAGAGGGAATGGGATAATGAGTGAGAAGAGAGTGGAAATGGGAAAGTGAGTTAGCGGAGAGGGGGAATGGGAGATGTGAGTGACGGGAGAGGGGGAATGGGACAGTGAGTGAGGAGAGAGTGGGAATGGGACAGTGAATGAGGAGAGAGCGAGGGAATGGGACAGTGAATGAGGAGAGAGTGAGAATGGGACAGTGTGTGAGGAAAAAGGTGGAATGGGACAGTGAGTGAGGAGAGAGGGGGAATGGGACAGAGTGTGAGGAGAGATGGGGAATGGGACAGTGAGTGAGAAGAGAGGGGGAATGGGACAGTGAGTGAGGAGAGAGGGGGAATGGGACAGTGTGTGAGGAGAGAGGGGGAATGGGACAGTGAGTGAGGAGATAGAGGGGAATGGGACATTGAGAGAGGAGAGAGTGGGAATGGGACAATGAGTGAGGAGACAGGGGGAATGAGACAGTGAGTGAGAAGAGAGGGGGAATGGGACAATGAGTGAGGATAGCGGGGGAATGGGACAGTGAGTGTGGAGAGAGGGGGAATGGGTCGGTGAGTGAGGAGAGGGGGGAGTGGGACATTGAGAGAGGAGAGAGTTGGAATGGGACAGTGACTGAGGAGAGAGAGGGAATGGGACAGTGTGTGAGGAGAGACGTGGAAGTGGACGGTGAGTGACGAGAGAGGGGGAATGGTACAGTGAGTGATGAGAGAGTAGGAATGGGAGAGTGAATGAGGAGAGAGCGAGGGAATGGGACAGTGAGTGAGGAGAGAGGGGGAATGGGACAGTGTTTGAGGAGTGAGAGGGAATAGGACAGTGAGTGAGGAGAGAGGGTGAATGGGATGGTGAGTGAGGAAAGAGGGGGAATGGGATAGTGAGTGATGAGAGAGGGGGAATGGGACAGTGTTTGAGGAGAGAGAGGGAATAGGACAGTGAGTGAGGAGAGAGGGTGAATGGGATGGTGAGTGAGGAAAGAGGGGGAATGGGATAGTGAGTGAGCTGAGAGGGGGAATGGAAGATGTGCGTGAGGAGAGAGGGGGAATGGGACAGTGAGTGAGGAGGGAGGTTGAATTGGACAGTTAGAGAGCAGAGAGGGGGAATGGGAAAGTGATGGAGGAGATAGTGGGGAATGGGACATTGAGAGAGGAGAGAGTGGGAATGGGACAGTGACTGAGGAGAGAGAGGGAATGGGACAGTGTGTGAGGAGAGAGGGAGGGAATGGGAAAGTGAGTGAGGAGAGAGTGAGAATGGTACAGTGTGTGAGGAGAGACGTGGAAGTGGACGGTGAGTGACGAGAGAGGGGGAATGGTACAGTGAGTGATGAGAGAGTAGGAATGGGAGAGTGAATGAGGAGAGAGCGAGGGAATGGGACAGTGAGTGAGGAGAGAGTGAGAATGGGACAGTGAGGGAGAAGAGAGGGAGGGAATGGGACAGTGAATGAGGCGAGAGAGGGAATCGGATATTGAGTGAGAAGAGAGGATAAATGGGACAGTGAGTTAGCGGAGAGGGGGAATGGGAGATGTGAGTGACGAGAGAGGGGGAATGGGACAGTGAGTGAGGAGAGAGTGGGAATAGGACAGTGAATGAGGAGAGAGTGAGGGAATGGGACAGTGAGTGAGGAGAGAGTGAGAATGGGACAGTGTGTGAGGAGATAGTGGTACTGGGACAGTGAGTGAGGAGAAAGGGGGAAAGGGAAAGTGTGTGAGGAGAGAGCGGGAATGGTACAGTGAGTGAGAAGAGAGTGGGAATGGGACAGTGAGTGAGGAGAAAGGGGTACTGGGACAGTGAGTGAGGAGAGAGGGGGAATGGGACAGTGAGTGAGGAGATAGAGGGGAATGGGACATTGAGAGAAAGAGTTGGGAATGGGACAATGAGTGAGGAGACAGGCGGAATGAGACAGTGAGTGAGAAGAGAGGGGGAATGGGACAATGAGTGAGGATAGCGGGGGAATGGGACAGTGAGTGTGGAGAGAGGGGGAATGGGTCGGTGAGTGAGGAGAGTGGGGAGTGGGACATTGAGTGAGGAGGGAGGTGGAATTGGACAGTTAGTGAGGAGAGAGGGGGAATGGGAAAGTGATGGAGGAGATAGTGGGGAATGGGACATTGAGAGAGGAGAGAGTTGGAATGGGACAGTGACTGAGGAGAGAGAGGGAATGGGACAGTGTGTGAGGAGAGATGTGGAAGTGGACGGTGAGTGACGAGAGAGGGGGAATGGTACAGTGAGTGATGAGAGAGTAGGAATGGGAGAGTGACTGAGGAGAGAGCGAGGGAATGGGACAGTGAGTGAGTAGATAGTGAGAATGGGACAGTGTGTGAGGAGAGAGGGGTACTGGGACAGTGAGCGAGGAGAGAGGGGGAATGGGAGAGTGTGTGAGGAGAGAGGGGGAATGGGAGAGTGTGTGAGGAGAGAGGTGGAAGTGGACGGTGAGTGACGAGAGAGGGGGAATGGTACAGTGAGTGATGAGAGAGTAGGAATGGGAGAGTGAATGAGGAGAGAGCGAGGCAATGGGACAGTGAGTGTGGAGAGAGTGAGAATGGGACAGTGTGTGAGGAGAGAGGGGTACTGGGACAGTGAGCGAGGAGAGAGGGGAAATGGGAGAGTGTGTGAGGAGAGAGGGGGAATGGGACAGTGAGTGAGAAGAGAGGGGGAATGGGAGATGTGAGTGAGGAGAGAGCGGGAATGCGACAGTGAGTGAGGAGAGAGGGGGAATGGGACAGTGAGGGAGAAGAGAGGGAGGGAATGGGACAGTGAATGAGGAGAGAGAGGGAATGGGCAAGTGAGTGAGAAGAGAGAGGAAATGGGAAAATGAGTTAGCGGAGAGGGGGAATGGGAGATGTGAGTGACGAGAGAGGGGGAATGGGACAGTGAGTGAGGAGAGAGTGGGAATGGGACAGTGAATGAGGAGAGAGCGAGGGAATGGGACAGTGAGTGAGGATGAGTGAGAATGGGACAGTGTGTGAGGAGAGAGGGGTACTGGGACAGTGAGCGAGGAGAAAGGGGGAATGGGACAGTGTGTGAGGAGAAAGGGGGAATGGGACAGTGAGTGAGGAGAGAGGGGGAATGGGACAGTGCATGAGAAGAGAGGGGGAATGGTAGATTTGAGTGAGGAGAGAGCGGGACTGCGACAGTGAGTGAGGAGAGAGGGGGAATGGGACAGTGAGGGAGAAGAGAGGGAGGGAATGGGACAGTGAATGAGGACAGAGTGAGGGAATGGGATAGTGACTGAGGAGAGAGGGGAAATGGGACAGTGAGTGAGGAGAAAGGGGGAATGGGACAGTGTGTGAGGAGAAATGAGGAAAAGGACAGTGAGTGAGGAGAGAGGGAGGGAATGGGAAAGTGAGTGAGGAGAGAGTGAGAATGGTACAGTGTGTGAGGAGAGAGGTGGAAGTGGACGGTGAGTGACGAGAGAGGGGGAATGGTAAAGTGAGTGATGAGAGAGTAGGAATGGGAGAGTGAATGAGGAGAGAGCGAGGGAATGGGACAGTGAGTGAGGAGATAGTGAGAATGGGACAGTGTGTGAGGAGAGAGGGGTACTGGGACAGTGAGCGAAGAGAGAGGGGGGAATGGGAGAGTGTGTGAGGAGAGAGGGGGAATGCGACAGTGAGTGAGAAGAGAGGGGGAATGGGAGATGTGAGTGAGGAGAGAGCGGGAATGCGACAGTGAGTGAGGAGAGAGGGGGAATGGGACAGTGAGGAAGAAGAGAGGGAGGGAATGGGACAGTGAATGAGGAGAGAGAGGGAATGGGATAGTGAGTGAGAAGAGAGAGGAAATGGGAAAGTGAGTTAGCGGAGAGGGGGAATGGGAGATGCGAGTGACGAGAGAGGGGGATTGGGACAGTGAGTGAGGAGAGAGTGGGAATGGGACAGTGAATGAGGAGAGAGCGAGGGAATGGGACAGTGAATGAGGAGAGAGTGAGAATGCGACAGTGTGTGAGGAAAAATGTGGAATGGGACAGTGTGAGGAGAGAGGGGGAATGGGACAGAGTGTGAGGAGAGATGGGGAATGGGACAGTGAGTGAGAAGAGAGGGGGAATGGGACAGTGAGTGAGGAGAAAGGGGGAATGGGACAGAGAGTGACGAGAGAGGGGGAATGGGACAGTGAGTGAGGAGATAGAGGGGAATGGGACATTGAGAGAGGAGAGAGTGGGAATGGGACAATGAGTGAGGAGACAGGCGGAATGAGACAGTGAGTGAGAAGAGAGGGGGAATGGGACAATGAGTGAGGATAGCGGGGGAATGGGACAGTGAGTGTGGAGAGAGGGGGAATGGGTCGGTGAGTGAGGAGAGGGGGGAGTGGGAAATTGAGTGAGGAGGGAGGTGGAATTGGACAGTTAGTGAGGAGAGAGGGGGAATGGGAAAGTGATGGAGGAGATAGTGGGGAATGGGACATTGAGAGAGGAGAGAGTTGGAATGGGACAGTGACTGAGGAGAGAGAGGGAATGGGACAGTGTGTGAGGAGAGACGTGGAAGTGGACGGTGAGTGACGAGAGAGGGGGAATGGTACAGTGAGTGATGAGAGAGTAGGAATGGGAGAGTGAATGAGGAGAGAGCGAGGGAATGGGACAGTGAGTGAGGAGATAGTGAGAATGGGACAGTGTGTGAGGAGAGAGGGGGAATGGGAGAGTGTGTGAGGAGAGAGGGGGAATGGGACAGTGAGTGAGAAGAGAGGGGTAATGGGTCAGTGAGTGAGGAGAGAGGGGGAATGGGACAGTGAGGAAGAAGAGAGGGAGGGAATGGGACAGTGAATGAGGAGAGAGAGGGAATGGGATAGTGAGTGAGAAGAGAGGGGAAATGGGACAGTGAGTTAGCGGAGAGGGGGAATGGGACAGTGAGTGAGGAGAGAGTGGGAATGGGACAGTGAATGAGGAGAGAGTGAGGGAATGGGACAGTGAGTGAGGATGAGTGAGAATGGGACAGTGTGTGAGGAGAGAGGGAGGGAATGGGACAGTGAATGAGGAGAGAGTGAGGGAATGGGATAGTGAGTGAGGAGAGAGGCGAGATGGGACAGTGAGTGATGAGAAAGGGGGAATGGGACAGTGTGTAAGGAGAAAGGGGGAATGGGACAGTGAGTGAGGAGAGAGGGAGGGAAAGGGAAAGTGAGTGAGGAGAGACTGAGAATGGTACAGTGTGTGAGGAGAGAGGTGGAAGTGGACGGTGAGTGACGAGAGAGGGGGAATGGTACAGTGAGTGATGAGAGAGTAGGAATGGGAGAGTGAATGAGGAGAGAGCGAGGCAATGGGACAGTGAGTGTGGAGAGAGCGAGAATGGGACAGTGTGTGAGGAGAGAGGGAGAATGGGACAGTGAGTTAGAAGAAAGGGGGAATGGGAGATGTGAGTGAGGAGAGAGCGGGAATGCGACAGTGAGTGAGGAGAGAGGGGGAATGGGACAGTGAGGAAGAAGAGAGGGAGGGAATGGGACAGTGAATGAGGAGAGAGAGGGAATGGGTTAGTGAGTGAGAAGAGAGAGGAAATGGGAAAGTGAGTTAGCGGAGAGGGGGAATGGGAGATGTGAGTGACGAGAGAGGGGGAATGGGACAGTGAGTGAGGAGAGAGGGGAATGGGACAGTGAGGGAGAAGAGAGGGAGGGAATGGGACAGTGAATAAGGAGAGAGAGGGAATGGGATAGTGAGTGAGAAGAGAGGGAGGGAATGGGACAGTGAATAAGGAGAGAGAGGGAATGGGATAGTGAGTGAGAAGAGAGGGGAAATGGCACAGTGAGTTAGCGGAGAGGGGGAATGGGAGATGTGAGTGACGAGAGAGGGGGAATGGGACAGTGAGTGAGGAGAGAGTGGGAATGGGACAGTGAAAGAGGAGAGAGCGAGGGAATGGGACAGTGAGTGAGGAGAGAGTGAGAATGGGACAGTGTGTGAGGAGAGAGGAGTACTGGGACAGTGAGTGAGGAGAAAGGGGGAATGGGAAAGTGTGTGAGGAGAAAGCGGGAATGGGACAGTGAGTGAGAAGAGAGGGGGAATTGGACAGTAAGGGAGAAGAGAGGGAGGGAATGGGACAGTGTGTGAGGAGAGACGTGGAAGTGTACGGTGAGTGACGAGAGAGGGGGAATGGTACAGTGAGTGATGAGAGAGTAGGAATGGGAGAGTGAATGAGGAGAGAGCGAGGGAATGGGACAGTGAGTGAGGAGAGAGTAGGAATGGGACAGTGAATGAGGAGAGAGCGAGGGAATGGGACAGTGAGTGAGGAGAGAGTGGGAATGGGACAGTGAATGATGAGAGAGCGAGGGAAAGGGACAGTGAGTGAGTAGAGAGATGGAATGGGCCTGTGAGTGAGAAGAGAGATGGAGTGGGACAGTGAGTGAGGAGAGAGTGGGAATGGGACAATGGGTGAGGATAGCGGGGGAATGGGACATGAGTGTGGAGAGAGGGGGAATGGGTCGGTGAGTGAGTAGAGAGGGGGAATGGGACATTGAGTGAGGAGGGAGGTGGAATTGGACATTTAGTGAGGAGAGAGGGGGAATGGGAAAGTGATGGAGGAGATAGTGGGGAATGGGACATTGAGAGAGGAGAGAGTGTGAATGGGACAGTGAGTGAGGAGAGACGTAGAAGTGGACGGTGATTGAGGAGAGGGGCGAATGGGACAGTGAGTGATGAGAGAGTAGGAATGGGAGAGTGAATGAGGAGAGAGCGAGGGAATGGGACAGTGAGTGAGGAGAGAGTGAGAATGGGACAGTGTGTGAGGAGAGAGGGGTACTGGGACAGTGAGCGAGGAGAGAGGGGAAATGGGAGAGTGTGCGAGGAGAGAGGGGGAATGGGAGTGTGAGTGAGAAGAGAGGGAGGGAATGGGACAGTGAGTGAGAAGAGAGGGGTAATGGGAGATGTGAGTGAGGAGAGAGTGGGAATGCGACAGTGAGTGTGGAGAGAGGGGAATGGGACAGTGAGGGAGAAGGGAGGGAGGGAATGGGACAGTGAATAAGGAGAGAGATGGAATGGGATAGTGAGTGAGAAGAGAGGGAGGGAATGGGACAGTGAATAAGGAGAGAGAGGGAATGGGATAGTGAGTGAGTAGAGAGGGGAAATGGGACAGTGAGTTAGCGGAGAGGTGGAATGGGAGATGTGAGTGATGAGAGAGGGGGAATGGGACAGTGAGTGAGGAGAGAGTGGGAATGGGACAGTGAATGAGGAGAGAGCGAGGGAATGGGACAGTGAGTGAGGAGAGAGTGAGAATGGGACAGTGTGTGAGGAGAGAGGAGTACTGGGACAGTGAGTGAGGAGAAAGGGGGAATGGGAAAGTGTGTGAGGAGAGAGCGGGAATGGGACAGTGAGTGAGAAGAGAGGGGGAATTGGACAGTAAGGGAGAAGAGAGGGAGGGAATGGGACAGTGTGTGAGGAGAGACGTGGAAGTGTACGGTGAGTGACGAGAGAGGGGGAATGGTACAGTGAGTGATGAGAGAGTAGGAATGGGAGAGTGAATGAGGAGAGAGCGAGGGAATGGGACAGTGAGTGAGGAGAGAGTGGGAATGGGACAGTGAATGATGAGAGCGCGAGGGAATGGGACAGTGAGTGAGCAGAGAGAGGGAATGGGACAGTGAGTGTGGAGCGAGGGGAAATCGGACAGTGAGTGAGGAGAGAGGGAGAACGTGACAGTGAGTGTGGAGAGAGTGGGAATGGGACAGTGAGTTAGGAGAGAGGGAGAATGGGACAGTGAGTGTGTAGAGAGGGGGAATGGGACAGTGAGTGAGGAGAGAGTGGGAATGGGACAGTGAATGAGGAGAGAGTGAGAATGGGACAGTGTGTGATGAGAGAGGGGGAATGGGACAGTGTGTGAGGAGAGAGGGGTACTGGGACAGTGAGTGAGGAGAAAGGGGGAATGGGACAGTGTGTGAGGAGAGAGCGGGAATGGGAAGTGAGTGAGAAGAGAGTGGGAATGGTCGATGTGAGTGGGGAGAGAGCGGGACTGCGACAGTGAGTGAGGAGAGAGGGGGAATGGGACAGTGAGGGAGAAGAGAGGGAGGGAATGGGACAGTGAATGAGGAGAGAGTGAGGGAATGGGATAGTGAGTGAGGAGAGAGGGGTCATGGGAGAGTGAGTGAGGAGAATGGGGGAATGGGACAGTGAGTGAGGAGAAAGGGGGAATGGGACAGTGTGTGAGGAGAGAGATGGAATGGGACAGTGAGTGAGGAGAAAGGTGCAATGGGTCAGTGAGTGAGCAGAGAGGGGGAATGGGTCAGTGTGTGAGGAGAGAGGGGGAATGTGACAGTGAGTGAGGAGAGATGGAGTGAATTGGAAAGTGAGTGAGGAGAGAGTGAGAATGGGTCAGTGTGTGAGGAGAGAGAGGGAATGGTACAGTGAGTGAGGAGAGAGAGGGAATAGGACAGTGAGTGAGGAGAGAGGGTGAATGGGATGGTGAGTGAGGAGAAAGGGGTACTGGGACAGTGAGTGAGGAGAGAGGGGGAATGGGACAGTGAGTGAGGAGATAGAGGGGAATGGGACATTGAGAGAGGAGAGAGTGGGAATGGGACAATGAGTGAGGAGACAGGCGGAATGAGACAGTGAGTGAGAAGAGAGGGGGAATGGGACAATGAGTGAGGATAGAGGGGGAATGGGACAGTGAGTGTGGAGAGAGGGGGAATGGGTCGGTGAGTGAGGAGAGTGGGGAGTGGGACATTGAGTGAGGAGGGAGGTGGAATTGGACATTTAGTGAGGAGAGAGGGGGAATGGGAAAGTGATGGAGGAGATAGTGGGGAATGGGACATTGAGAGAGGAGAGAGTGTCAATGGGACAGTGAGTGAGGAGAGATGTAGAAGTGGACGGTGATTGAGGAGAGGGGGGAATGGGACAGTGAGTGATGAGAGAGTAGGAATGGGAGAGTGAATGAGGAGAGAGCGAGGGAATGCGACAGTGAGTGAGGAGAGAGTGAGAATGGGACAGTGTGTGAGGAGAGAGGGGTACTGGGAAGTGAGCGAGGAGAAAGGGGGAATGGGACAGTGTGTGAGGAGAGAGGGGGAATGGGACAGTGAGTGAGAAGAGAGGAGGAATGGTAGATGTGAGTGAGGAGAGAGCGGGAATGCGACAGTGAGTGAGGAGAGAGGGGGAATGGGACAGTGAGGAAGAAGAGAGGGATGGAATGGGACAGTGAATGAGGAGAGAGAGGGAATGGGATAATGAGTGAGAAGAGAGTGGAAATGGGAAAGTGAGTTAGCGGAGAGGGGGAATGGGAGATGTGAGTGACGGGAGAGGGGGAATGGGACAGTGAGTGAGGAGAGAGTGGGAATGGGACAGTGAATGAGGAGAGAGCGAGGGAATGGGACAGTGAATGAGGAGAGAGTGAGAATGGGACAGTGTGTGAGGAAAAAGGTGGAATGGGACAGTGAGTGAGGAGAGAGGGGGAATGGGACAGAGTGTGAGGAGAGATGGGGAATGGGACAGTGAGTGAGAAGAGAGGGGTAATGGGACAGTGAGTGAGGAGAAAGGGGGAATGGGACAGTGAGTGAGGAGAGAGGGGGAATGGGACAGTGAGTGAGGAGATAGAGGGGAATGGGACATTGAGAGAGGAGAGAGTGGGAATGGGACAATGAGTGAGGAGACAGGGGGAATGAGACAGTGAGTGAGAAGAGAGGGGGAATGGGACAATGAGTGAGGATAGCGGGGGAATGGGACAGTGAGTGTGGAGAGAGGGGGAATGGGTCGGTGAGTGAGGAGAGGGGGGAGTGGGACATTGAGAGAGGAGAGAGTTGGAATGGGACAGTGACTGAGGGGAGAGAGGGAATGGGACAGTGTGTGAGGAGAGACGTGGAAGTGGACGGTGAGTGACGAGAGAGGGGGAATGGTACAGTGAGTGATGAGAGAGTAGGAATGGGAGAGTGAATGAGGAGAGAGCGAGGGAATGGGACAGTGAGTGAGGAGAGAGGGGGAATGGGACAGTGTTTGAGGAGTGAGAGGGAATAGGACAGTGAGTGAGGAGAGAGGGTGAATGGGATGGTGAGTGAGGAAAGAGGGGGAATGGGATAGTGAGTGAGGAGAGAGGGGGAATGGGACAGTGTTTGAGGAGAGAGAGGGAATAGGACAGTGAGTGAGGAGAGAGGGTGAATGGGATGGTGAGTGAGGAAAGAGGGGGAATGGGATAGTGAGTGAGCTGAGAGGGGGAATGGAAGATGTGCGTGAGGAGAGAGGGGGAATGGGACAGTGAGTGAGGAGGGAGGTTGAATTGGACAGTTAGAGAGCAGAGAGGGGGAATGGGAAAGTGATGGAGGAGATAGTGGGGAATGGGACATTGAGAGAGGAGAGAGTGGGAATGGGACAGTGACTGAGGAGAGAGAGGGAATGGGACAGTGTGTGAGGAGAGAGGGAGGGAATGGGAAAGTGAGTGAGGAGAGAGTGAGAATGGTACAGTGTGTGAGGAGAGACGTGGAAGTGGACGGTGAGTGACGAGAGAGGGGGAATGGTACAGTGAGTGATGAGAGAGTAGGAATGGGAGAGTGAATGAGGAGAGAGCGAGGGAATGGGACAGTGAGTGAGGAGAGAGTGAGAATGGGACAGTGAGGGAGAAGAGAGGGAGGGAATGGGACAGTGAATGAGGCGAGAGAGGGAATCGGATATTGAGTGAGAAGAGAGGATAAATGGGACAGTGAGTTAGCGGAGAGGGGGAATGGGAGATGTGAGTGACGAGAGAGGGGGAATGGGACAGTGAGTGAGGAGAGAGTGGGAATAGGACAGTGAATGAGGAGAGAGTGAGGGAATGGGACAGTGAGTGAGGAGAGAGTGAGAATGGGACAGTGTGTGAGGAGATAGTGGTACTGGGACAGTGAGTGAGGAGAAAGGGGAAAGGGAAAGTGTGTGAGGAGAGAGCGGGAATGGTACAGTGAGTGAGAAGAGAGTGGGAATGGGACAGTGAGTGAGGAGAAAGGGGTACTGGGACAGTGAGTGAGGAGAGAGGGGGAATGGGACAGTGAGTGAGGAGATAGAGGGGAATGGGACATTGAGAGAAAGAGTTGGGAATGGGACAATGAGTGAGGAGACAGGCGGAATGAGACAGTGAGTGAGAAGAGAGGGGGAATGGGACAATGAGTGAGGATAGCGGGGGAATGGGACAGTGAGTGTGGAGAGAGGGGGAATGGGTCGGTGAGTGAGGAGAGTGGGGAGTGGGACATTGAGTGAGGAGGGAGGTGGAATTGGACAGTTAGTGAGGAGAGAGGGGGAATGGGAAAGTGATGGAGGAGATAGTGGGGAATGGGACATTGAGAGAGGAGAGAGTTGGAATGGGACAGTGACTGAGGAGAGAGAGGGAATGGGACAGTGTGTGAGGAGAGATGTGGAAGTGGACGGTGAGTGACGAGAGAGGGGGAATGGTACAGTGAGTGATGAGAGAGTAGGAATGGGAGAGTGACTGAGGAGAGAGCGAGGGAATGGGACAGTGAGTGAGTAGATAGTGAGAATGGGACAGTGTGTGAGGAGAGAGGGGTACTGGGACAGTGAGCGAGGAGAGAGGGGGAATGGGAGAGTGTGTGAGGAGAGAGGGGGAATGGGAGAGTGTGTGAGGAGAGAGGTGGAAGTGGACGGTGAGTGACGAGAGAGGGGGAATGGTACAGTGAGTGATGAGAGAGTAGGAATGGGAGAGTGAATGAGGAGAGAGCGAGGCAATGGGACAGTGAGTGTGGAGAGAGTGAGAATGGGACAGTGTGTGAGGAGAGAGGGGTACTGGGACAGTGAGCGAGGAGAGAGGGGAAATGGGAGAGTGTGTGAGGAGAGAGGGGGAATGGGACAGTGAGTGAGAAGAGAGGGGGAATGGGAGATGTGAGTGAGGAGAGAGCGGGAATGCGACAGTGAGTGAGGAGAGAGGGGGAATGGGACAGTGAGGGAGAAGAGAGGGAGGGAATGGGACAGTGAATGAGGAGAGAGAGGGAATGGGCAAGTGAGTGAGAAGAGAGAGGAAATGGGAAAATGAGTTAGCGGAGAGGGGGAATGGGAGATGTGAGTGACGAGAGAGGGGGAATGGGACAGTGAGTGAGGAGAGAGTGGGAATGGGACAGTGAATGAGGAGAGAGCGAGGGAATGGGACAGTGAGTGAGGATGAGTGAGAATGGGACAGTGTGTGAGGAGAGAGGGGTACTGGGACAGTGAGCGAGGAGAAAGGGGGAATGGGACAGTGTGTGAGGAGAAAGGGGGAATGGGACAGTGAGTGAGGAGAGAGGGGGAATGGGACAGTGCATGAGAAGAGAGGGGGAATGGTAGATTTGAGTGAGGAGAGAGCGGGACTGCGACAGTGAGTGAGGAGAGAGGGGGAATGGGACAGTGAGGGAGAAGAGAGGGAGGGAATGGGACAGTGAATGAGGACAGAGTGAGGGAATGGGATAGTGACTGAGGAGAGAGGGGAAATGGGACAGTGAGTGAGGAGAAAGGGGGAATGGGACAGTGTGTGAGGAGAAATGAGGAAAAGGACAGTGAGTGAGGAGAGAGGGAGGGAATGGGAAAGTGAGTGAGGAGAGAGTGAGAATGGTACAGTGTGTGAGGAGAGAGGTGGAAGTGGACGGTGAGTGACGAGAGAGGGGGAATGGTAAAGTGAGTGATGAGAGAGTAGGAATGGGAGAGTGAATGAGGAGAGAGCGAGGGAATGGGACAGTGAGTGAGGAGATAGTGAGAATGGGACAGTGTGTGAGGAGAGAGGGGTACTGGGACAGTGAGCGAAGAGAGAGGGGGGAATGGGAGAGTGTGTGAGGAGAGAGGGGGAATGCGACAGTGAGTGAGAAGAGAGGGGGAATGGGAGATGTGAGTGAGGAGAGAGCGGGAATGCGACAGTGAGTGAGGAGAGAGGGGAATGGGACAGTGAGGAAGAAGAGAGGGAGGGAATGGGACAGTGAATGAGGAGAGAGAGGGAATGGGATAGTGAGTGAGAAGAGAGAGGAAATGGGAAAGTGAGTTAGCGGAGAGGGGGAATGGGAGATGCGAGTGACGAGAGAGGGGGATTGGGACAGTGAGTGAGGAGAGAGTGGGAATGGGACAGTGAATGAGGAGAGAGCGAGGGAATGGGACAGTGAATGAGGAGAGAGTGAGAATGCGACAGTGTGTGAGGAAAAATGTGGAATGGGACAGTGTGAGGAGAGAGGGGGAATGGGACAGAGTGTGAGGAGAGATGGGGAATGGGACAGTGAGTGAGAAGAGAGGGGGAATGGGACAGTGAGTGAGGAGAAAGGGGGAATGGGACAGAGAGTGACGAGAGAGGGGGAATGGGACAGTGAGTGAGGAGATAGAGGGGAATGGGACATTGAGAGAGGAGAGAGTGGGAATGGGACAATGAGTGAGGAGACAGGCGGAATGAGACAGTGAGTGAGAAGAGAGGGGGAATGGGACAATGAGTGAGGATAGCGGGGGAATGGGACAGTGAGTGTGGAGAGAGGGGGAATGGGTCGGTGAGTGAGGAGAGGGGGGAGTGGGAAATTGAGTGAGGAGGGAGGTGGAATTGGACAGTTAGTGAGGAGAGAGGGGGAATGGGAAAGTGATGGAGGAGATAGTGGGGAATGGGACATTGAGAGAGGAGAGAGTTGGAATGGGACAGTGACTGAGGAGAGAGAGGGAATGGGACAGTGTGTGAGGAGAGACGTGGAAGTGGACGGTGAGTGACGAGAGAGGGGGAATGGTACAGTGAGTGATGAGAGAGTAGGAATGGGAGAGTGAATGAGGAGAGAGCGAGGGAATGGGACAGTGAGTGAGGAGATAGTGAGAATGGGACAGTGTGTGAGGAGAGAGGGGGAATGGGAGAGTGTGTGAGGAGAGAGGGGGAATGGGACAGTGAGTGAGAAGAGAGGGGTAATGGGTCAGTGAGTGAGGAGAGAGGGGGAATGGGACAGTGAGGAAGAAGAGAGGGAGGGAATGGGACAGTGAATGAGGAGAGAGAGGGAATGGGATAGTGAGTGAGAAGAGAGGGGAAATGGGACAGTGAGTTAGCGGAGAGGGGGAATGGGACAGTGAGTGAGGAGAGAGTGGGAATGGGACAGTGAATGAGGAGAGAGTGAGGGAATGGGACAGTGAGTGAGGATGAGTGAGAATGGGACAGTGTGTGAGGAGAGAGGGAGGGAATGGGACAGTGAATGAGGAGAGAGTGAGGGAATGGGATAGTGAGTGAGGAGAGAGGCGAGATGGGACAGTGAGTGATGAGAAAGGGGGAATGGGACAGTGTGTAAGGAGAAAGGGGGAATGGGACAGTGAGTGAGGAGAGAGGGAGGGAAAGGGAAAGTGAGTGAGGAGAGACTGAGAATGGTACAGTGTGTGAGGAGAGAGGTGGAAGTGGACGGTGAGTGACGAGAGAGGGGGAATGGTACAGTGAGTGATGAGAGAGTAGGAATGGGAGAGTGAATGAGGAGAGAGCGAGGCAATGGGACAGTGAGTGTGGAGAGAGCGAGAATGGGACAGTGTGTGAGGAGAGAGGGAGAATGGGACAGTGAGTTAGAAGAAAGGGGGAATGGGAGATGTGAGTGAGGAGAGAGCGGGAATGCGACAGTGAGTGAGGAGAGAGGGGGAATGGGACAGTGAGGAAGAAGAGAGGGAGGGAATGGGACAGTGAATGAGGAGAGAGAGGGAATGGGTTAGTGAGTGAGAAGAGAGAGGAAATGGGAAAGTGAGTTAGCGGAGAGGGGGAATGGGAGATGTGAGTGACGAGAGAGGGGGAATGGGACAGTGAGTGAGGAGAGAGGGGAATGGGACAGTGAGGGAGAAGAGAGGGAGGGAATGGGACAGTGAATAAGGAGAGAGAGGGAATGGGATAGTGAGTGAGAAGAGAGGGAGGGAATGGGACAGTGAATAAGGAGAGAGAGGGAATGGGATAGTGAGTGAGAAGAGAGGGGAAATGGCACAGTGAGTTAGCGGAGAGGGGGAATGGGAGATGTGAGTGACGAGAGAGGGGGAATGGGACAGTGAGTGAGGAGAGAGTGGGAATGGGACAGTGAAAGAGGAGAGAGCGAGGGAATGGGACAGTGAGTGAGGAGAGAGTGAGAATGGGACAGTGTGTGAGGAGAGAGGAGTACTGGGACAGTGAGTGAGGAGAAAGGGGGAATGGGAAAGTGTGTGAGGAGAAAGCGGGAATGGGACAGTGAGTGAGAAGAGAGGGGGAATTGGACAGTAAGGGAGAAGAGAGGGAGGGAATGGGACAGTGTGTGAGGAGAGACGTGGAAGTGTACGGTGAGTGACGAGAGAGGGGGAATGGTACAGTGAGTGATGAGAGAGTAGGAATGGGAGAGTGAATGAGGAGAGAGCGAGGGAATGGGACAGTGAGTGAGGAGAGAGTAGGAATGGGACAGTGAATGAGGAGAGAGCGAGGGAATGGGACAGTGAGTGAGGAGAGAGTGGGAATGGGACAGTGAATGATGAGAGAGCGAGGGAAAGGGACAGTGAGTGAGTAGAGAGATGGAATGGGCCTGTGAGTGAGAAGAGAGATGGAGTGGGACAGTGAGTGAGGAGAGAGTGGGAATGGGACAATGGGTGAGGATAGCGGGGGAATGGGACATGAGTGTGGAGAGAGGGGGAATGGGTCGGTGAGTGAGTAGAGAGGGGGAATGGGACATTGAGTGAGGAGGGAGGTGGAATTGGACATTTAGTGAGGAGAGAGGGGAATGGGAAAGTGATGGAGGAGATAGTGGGGAATGGGACATTGAGAGAGGAGAGAGTGGAATGGGACAGTGATGAGGAGAGAGGAGAATGGACGGTGAATGAGGAGAGAGGAGAAGGAGACAGGAGGTGAGAGAGAAATGG